>NW_026652285.1:100868266-100876646 GCF_009828535.3 Hylobates moloch
AAAAAAAAAAAAAAAAGAAAATTGCTTTGACTGAGGAGGCAGAGATTGCACTAAGTCAAGATCCTGCCACTGTACTCCAGCATGGGTGACAGAGCGAGACTCTGTCTCAAAGGAAAAAAAAAAGGCTGGACACCGCCGGTGGGTCATACCTGTAATCCCAGCACTTTGGGAGCCCAAGGGGCAGATCACCGGAGGTTAGGAGTTTGGGACCAGCCTGGCCAACATGGTGAAACTCTGTCTCTACTAAAAATACAAAAAAAAATAGCTGGGTGTGGTGGCTCACGCCTGTAATCCCAGCACTTTGGGAGGCTGAGGCGGGCAGATCACCTAAGGTCGAGAGTTTGAGACCAGCCAAGCCAACATGGAGAAACCCTATCTCTACTAAAAATACAAAAAAATAGCTAGGTGTGGTGGTGCATGCCTGTAGTCCCAGCTACCCGGGAGGCTAAGGCAGGAGAATTGCTTGAACCTGGCAGGCAGAGGTTGTGGTGAGCTGAGATCGCACCATTGCACTCCAGCCTGGGCAACAAGAGCGAAACTCCATCTCAAAAAAAAAAAAAAAAGGCCGGGCGCGGTGGCTCACACTTGTAATCCCAGCACCAGCACTTTGGGAGGCCGAGGCGGGCGGATCACGAGGTCAGGAGATCGAGACCACGGTGAAACCCCGTCTCTACTAAAAATACAAAAAATTAGCCGGGCGTAGTGGCGGGCGCCTGTAGTCCCAGCTACTCGGAGAGGCTGAGGCAGGAGAATGGCGTGAACCCGGGAGGCGGAGCTTGCAGTGAGCCGAGATCGCGCCACTGCACTCCAGCCTGGGTGACAGAGCGAGACTCCGTCTCAAAAAAGAAACAAAAACAAAAACAAAAACAAAAACAAAACAAAACAAAAAAACTAAAATTAGCTGGGCGTCGTGGTGGGTGCCTGTAATCCCATTTACTCAAGAGGCTAAGGCAGGAGAATCACTTGAACCTGGGAGGTTACAGTGAGCTGAGATTGTGCCATATCACCCCAGCCTGGGCGACAAGAGTGAAACCCCATCTCAGAAAAAAAAGAGAGAGGCTGAACACAGTGGCTTACACCTATAATCCTAGCACTTTGGGAGGCTGAGGTGGGCAGATCATGAGGTCAAGAGATCGAGACCATCCTGGCCAACATGGTGAAATGCCATCTCTACTAAAAATACAAAAATTAGCTGGGTGTGGTGGCCCACACCTGTAGTCCCAGCTATTCGGGAAGCTGAAGCAGGAGAATTGCTTGAACCCGGGAGGAGGAGGTTGTAGTGAGCCGAGATCACACCACTGCACTCCAGCCTGGCAACAGAGTGAGACTCCATCTCAAATCAAACAACAAAAAAAAAAAAAAAAAAGAGAGAGAAACGCGATGGGGTGTGGTGGCTCAGGCCTGTAATCCCAGCACTTTGGGAGGCCGAGGCAGTGGATCACCCGAGGTCAGGAGTTGGAGACCAGCCAGCCTGACCAACATGGTGAAACCCCATCTCTACTAAAAATACAACATCAGCCAGGCGTAGTGGCACATGCCTGTAATCCCAGCTACTTGGGAGGCTGAGGCAGGAGAATCGCTTGAACCTGGGAGGCAGAAGTTGCAGTGAGCCCAGATTGCACCACTGCACTCCAGCCCGGGCAACAAAAGCGAAACTCCATCTCAAAAAAAAAAAAAAGAAAAGAAACACCCAAGAATGGGCAGTTTACAAAAGCAGTAGCATCATCAGTCAAGAAGCACATGAAGAACTTCGGCTAGGCACAGTGATGAGCACCTGTCCCAGCTACCAGACAGGCTGAGGTGGGAGGGTGACTTGAGCCCAGGAGTTCAAGACTACAGGGAGCTGTGATCCTGCTTCTGTGCACTCCAGCCTGGGCAATAGCGTGGGACCCTGTCTTTTTTTTTTTTTTTTTTTTTTTTTGAGATGGAGTCTTGCTCTGTCGCCCACGCTGGAGTGAAGTGACTTGATTTCAGTTCACCGCAAACTCCGCTTCCTTGGTTCAAGCAATTCTCCTGCCTCAGCCTCCCGAGTAGTTAGGATTACAGGCACATGCACCAGGCCTGGCTAATTTTTTTTTTTTTTTTTTTGAGACGGAGTATCGCTCTGTCTCCAGGCTGGAGGGCAGTGGCCGATCTCGATTCACTGTAACCTCTGCCTCCCCGGTTGAAGCCATTCTCCTGCCTCAGCTTCCCGAGTAGCTGGGACTACAGGTGTGCGCCACCATGCCCAGCTAATTTTTGTTATTTTTTATTTATTTGTTTATTTATTTTTTGAAACGGAGTCTTATTCTGTTGCCCAGGCTGGAGTGCAGTGGCTCGATCTCGACTCACTGCAAGCTCTGCCTCCTGGGTTCAAGCCATTCTCCTGCCTCAGCCTCCGGAGTAGCTGGGACTACAGGCACCTGCCACCACACCCAGCTAATTTTTTTTTGTATTTTTAGTAGAGACAGGGTTTCACTGTGTTAGCCAGGATGGTCTCGATCTCCTGACCTCATGATCCGCCCACCTCAGCCTCCCAAAGTGCTGGGATTACAGGCTTGAGCCACTGTGCCCGGCCTAATTTTTGTATTTTTATTATTTATTTATTTATTTTTTTTTTGAGATGGAGTCTCGCTCTGTCACCCAGGCTGGAGTGCAGTGGCGCGATCTCAGCCCACTGCAACCTCCACCTCCCGGATTCATGCCATTCTCCTGCCTCAGCCTCCCGAGTAGCTGGAACTACAGGCACCAGCCACCAAGCCCAGCTAATTTTTTTGTATTTTTAGTTAGAGATGGCATTTCACCGTGTTAGCAAGGATGGTCTCGATCTCCTGACCTCGTGATCCACCCCCCTCGGCCTCCCAAAGTGCTGGGATTACGGGCGTGAGCTACCACGCCCAGCTATTTTTTTGTTTTTTTTTTTTTTTTTGAGATGAAGTTTCACTCTTGTTGCCCAGGCTGGAGTGCAATGGCTCAATCTCGGCTCACCACAACCTCAGCCTCCCAGGTTCAAGCAATTCTCCTGTCTCAGCCTCCCGAGTAGCTGGGATTACAGGCATGCGCCACTACGCCTGGCTAATTTTTGTATTTTGAGTAGAGACCGGGTTTCTTCATGTTAGTCAGGCTGGTCTCGAACTCCCAACCTCAGGTGATCCACCCACCTCACCCTCCCAAAGTGCTGGGATTATAGGTGCGAGCCACCACACCTGGTCATCGCTAACTAATTTTTTTTTTGTTTTTTTTTTGTGTGTGTGTTTTGAGACAGAGTCTCACTCTGTTGCCCAGGCTGGAGTGCAGTGGCGTGATCTCGGCTCACTGCAAGCTCCAACTCCCGGATTTATGGCATTCTCCTGTCTCAACCTCCTGAGTCACTGGGACTACAGGCGCCTGCCACCACGCCCGGCTAATTTTTTGTATTTTTAGTAGAGATGGGGTTTCACCGTGTTAGCCAGGATGGTCTCGATTTCCTGACCTCGTGATCTGCCTGCCTTGGTCTCTGAAAGTGCTGGGATTACAGGCATCAGCCATCACGCCCAGCCATCTCTAGCTAATTTAAAAAATTTTTTTGGCCTGGCGTGGTGGCTCACGCCTGTAATCCCAGCACTTTGGGAGGCCAAGGATGGTGGATCACAAGGTAAGGAGTTCGAGACCAGCCTGGCCAATATGGTGACTCCCTTGTCTGTACTAAAAATACAAAAATGAGTTGGGCATGGTGGCACACGCCTATAGTCTCAGCTACTTGGGAGGCTGAGGCAGGAGAATCGCATGAACCCAGGAGGTGAAGGTTGCAGTGAGCCGAGATCGCACCACTGCACTCGAGCTTGAGAGAGAGAGATCGAGACTCCGTCTCAAAAAAAATAAAAAATGTCTGGCCGGGCGCGGTGGCTCACGCTTGTAATCCCAGCACTTTGGGAGGCCGAGGCGGGCGGATCACGAGGTCAGGAGATCGAGACCACGGTGAAACCCCGTCTCTACTAAAAATACAAAAAATTAGCCGGGTGTGGTGGCGGGCGCCTGTAGTCCCAGCTACTTGGAGAGGCTGAGGCAGGAGAATGGCGTGAACCCGGGAGGCGGAGCTTGCAGTGAGCCGAGATTGCGCCATTGCACTCCAGCCTGGGCGACAGAGCGAGACTCCGTCTCAAAAAATAAATAAATAAATAAATAAAATAAAATAAAATAAAATAAAAATAAAAAATGTCTAGACATGGAGTTTAGCCATGTCGTGCGGCTGGTCTCAAACTCCTGGACTCAAGTGATCTGCCCATCTCAGCCTCCTAACGTGCTGGGATTCAGGCGTGGGCCACCATGCCCAGCCAATGATAACTTTTTAAGGAATACTAAGGAGCCAGAGCTCAGTGTGAGGGGCAAGGAAAGAGAAATCTCTGTGGTAGAGAAACTCTACCGGGAGATTCCTGGGGCCCTGTCAGAGCTGATCTCCCGGGGGTCTCAGAGACCAGCCTTGCTTCACCGTCAGCCTTCCTGAGCAGTCTGTTTTCATTACACTAAGGCTATATTGGTATAGGGGAGCCAGAAAGACAGGGGTTGGAATCTTGACTCCTCTACTCCTTGCTCTTTGATTTTAGGGCAAGTTATGTCTTTGAGTCTTTATTTATTTTTTATTTATTTATTTTAGAGGCAGGGTATTGCTGTGTCAACCCGGGGTGGAGTGCAGTGGCGTGATCTCAGCTCATTGCAACTTCCGCCTCCTGGGTTCCAGCGATTCTCCTGCTGTAGCCTCCCAAGTAGCTGCGATTACAGGCATGCACCACCATGCCCAGCCAATTCTGTATTTTTAGTAGAGATGAGGTTTCACCATGTTGGCCAGCCTAGTCTAGTCTAACTCCTGACCTCAGGTGATCTGCCCATCTCAGCTTCCCAAAGTGCTGGGATTATAGGCATGAGCCACCGAGCCTGGCGGAGCCTTGATTCTTCATTTGGTTTGATTCTCCCAACTGTAAAATAAGGGCATAATACTATCCTATAAAGATGGATGGGAGGATTCAAAAGGGTAATGCTTAGTCAGCGCCACATGTAGGTCCAGCTGATGGTCAGTAAATGGTAGCTATCTACAGCCATCCCGAGCGGACAGGCGAACAGATAACAAAACAATACAATGTTTTGGAAACTTCTGGTTCCCAGAGGGAGCCTGGCCTCAGGGTTATGGAACATCTGGTACTCCCTGAGCCTGTCAACTTTTGGGTGGAGTGGAGGGACACCTTTTGCTTTGCCCCCAGCTGCCCTGTAGCTCCATTCTAGAACTGGGCAGAGTTGCCACAGTTGCCTAGTAACGCCCCTGGGAGTCCAGGAAGCTCAAATTTTAGAAGCTGGAGAGGAAAGGAAAGGTGGGCCAGGTCCAGCTTCCCTGGAGGCTGAAGCAGGAGGATCACTTGAGTCTAGGAGTTCGAGACCAGCATGGGTAATATAGCAAGACCCTGTCTCTACAAAAAATACAAAAATTAGCTGATTTGCTGGAGCACGCCTGTCATCCTAGCTACTCAGGAGGCTGAGGAGGGAGGATCACTTAGAGCCTGGGAGGTGGAGGCTGCAGTAAGCTATGATCACACCACTGCATTCCAGCCTGGACGATAAACCAAGACCCTGTCTCAATTTAAAAATAAAGAAAAAATATTAAAAAACAAACAAACAGGCCGGGCACAGTGGCTCACGCCTGTAATTCCAGCACTTGGGAGGCCAAGGTGGGTGGATCACCTGTGATCAGGAGTTCAAGATCAACCTGGCCAACATGATGAAACCCTGTCTCTACTAAAAATAGAAAAAGTAGCCGGGCATGATAGTGGGTACCTGTAATGTCAGCTACTCGGGAGGCTGAGGCAGGAGAATCACTTGAACCCAGGAGGTGGAGGTTGCAGTGAGCAGAGATCCTGCCATTACACTCCAGCCTGGGCGACAGAGCAAGACTCAGTCCAAACAAACAAACGAACAGGAAAAGTGAGGTCTTACGTGTTTGAATTTTTTTTTTTTTTTGAGACAGAGTCTTGTTCTGTCGCCCAGGATGGAGTACGGTGGTGTGATCTTGGCTCACTGCTACCTCTGCCTCCTGGGTTCAAGTGATTCTCCTGCCCTAGCCTCCAGAGTAGCTGGGACTACAGGCACCTGTCGCCACGCCAGGCTAATTTTTCTATTTTGTAATAGAGACAGGGTTTTGCCATGTTGGCCAGGCTGGTCTCGAACTCCTGACTTCAAGTGATCTGACTGCCTCAGCCTCCCCAAGTGCTGGGATTACAGGCCTGAGCCACTATGGTTGGCCCTAGCTGTTGTTTTTTTTTTTGAGACGGAGTCTCGCTTTGTTGCCCAGGTTGGAATGCAGTGGTGAGATCTCTGCTCACTGCAAGCTCCGCCTCCCGGGTTCAGGCCATTCTCCTGCCTCAGCCTCCTAAGTAGCTGGGACTACAGGCGCCTGCCACCACGGCCGGCTAATTTTTTTTATTTTTAGTAGAGATGGGGTTTCACCGTGTTAGCCAGGATAGTCTTGATCTCCTGACCTCGTGATCCGCCTGCCTCGGCCTCCCAAAGTGCTGGGATTACAGGCGTGAGCCACCGTGCCCAGCCAGTTTTATTTTTAATGTAATATGTTCACAAAGAGCCAGGTGCCATAGCTCACTCCTATAACTCTGTCTCAAAAAAAAAGAAAAAGAAGTTCACAAGCCTCCAAACTCAAAATGCAGAGCAGAATTCGAGACTAGCCTATCCAACATAGTGAAACTCCATCTCTACTAAAAATACAATAAATTAGCCAGGCATGGTGGCTTGTGCCTATATTCCCAGCCACTTGGGAGGCTGAGACACGAGAATTGCTTGAACCCAGGAGGCAGAGGTTGCAGTGAGCTGAGATCGCTCCACTGTACTCTAACCTGGGTGACAGAGTGAGACTTCATCTCAAAAGCAAAAACAAGAAAACAAAATGCATAGGCCAGGCACAGTGGCTCACGCCTGTAATCCCAGCACTTTGGGTCAGCCGAGGTGGGTGGATCACCTGAGGTCAGGGGTTCAAAACCAGCCTGGCCAATATGGCGAAACCCCATCTCTACTAAAAAAAAAAAAAAAATACAAAAATTAGCTCAGCGTGGCCGGGCGCGGTGGCTCACGCTTGTAATCCCAGCACTTTGGGAGGCCGAGGCGGGCGGATCACGAGGTCAGGAGATCGAGACCACGGTGAAACCCCGTCTCTACTAAAAATACAAAAAAATTAGCAGGGCGTGGTGGCGGGTGCCTGTAGTCCCAGCTACTCGGAGAGGCTGAGGCAGGAGAATGGCGTGAACCCGGGAGGCGGAGCTTGCAGTGAGCCGAGATCGCGCCACTGCACTCCAGCCTGGGCGACAGAGCGAGACTCCGTCTCAAAAAAAAAAAAAAAAAAATTAGCTCAGCGTGGTAGCAGGCACCTGTAATTCCAGCTACTCGCAAGGCTGAGACAGGAGAATCGGTTGAACCCAGGAGGCAGAAGGTTGCAGTGAGCCAAGACTGCGCCACTGCACTCCCGCCTGGGCTACAAGAGGGAAACTCCATCTGAAAAAACAAACAAAAAAAACACGGCAGGGTAGAGTAACACTTCTACCACCTATCCTTGTCCTCTCACCTCTGATCACCCAGTCCTTTCTCTGAGGACAGCCATGTGATTCATTTCTTGGGAATCCTTCAACAGCTGTGTTAAAGGTATACTGGCAAAGTGTTTTTATCTACCCCTCTTTTACACAAATGGTAACATACTAACCACGTGGGTTTGGACTTTGCTTTTTTCCCTTCGACTTAGCTGCAGTTTTCTTTTCTTTTTTTTTTTTGGGGGGGGTGGGGGCAGAGTTTCGCTTTCGTTGCCCAGGCTGGAGTGCAATGGTGCAAACTTGGCTCACCACAACCTCTGCTTCCAGCATTCAAGTTTCTCCTGCCTCAGCCTCCCGAGTAGCTAGGATTACAGGCATGTGTACCATGCCCGGGTAATTTTGTATTTTTAGTAGAGATGGGGTTTCTCCACGTTGGTCAGGCTGGTCTCGAACTCCTGACCTCAGGCGATCTGCCCACCTCGGCCTCCCAAAGTGCTGGGATTACAGGTGTGAGCCACCATGCCCAGCCTAATTATTTTTTTTATTTTTATTTTTTTTTTGAGACGGAGTCTCGCTCTGTCGCCCAGGCTGGAGTGCAGTGGCGCAATCTCGGCTCACTGCAAGCTCCGCCTCCCGGGTTCACGCCATTCTCCTGCCTCAGCCTCTCCGAGTAGCTGGGACTACAGGCGCCCGCCACCACGCCCGGCTAATTTTTTGTATTTTTAGTAGAGACGGGGTTTCTCCGTGGTCTCGATCTCCTGACCTTGTGATCCGCCCGCCTCGGCCTCCCAAAGTGCTGGGATTACAAGCGTGAGCCACCGCGCCCGGCCTAATTATTTTTTTTT
>NW_026652285.1:100876771-100888205 GCF_009828535.3 Hylobates moloch
TGAGACGGAGTCTTGCTCTTGTTGCCCAGGCTGGAGTGCAGTAGTGCAATCTTGGCTCATTGCAGCCTCCACCTCCCAGGTTCAAGCGATTCTCCTGCCTCAGCTTCCTGAGTAGTTGGAATTACGAGCACCCACCACCACGCCCGCTTAATTTTTGTATTTTTAGTAGAGATGGGGTTTCACCATGTTGGCCAGGCTGGCCTTGAACTCCTGATCTCAAGTGATCCACCTGCCTCAGCCTCCCAGAGTGCTGGGATTACAGGTGTGAGCCACCGCTTCCTGCCAGGTAATCTTATAATAAAACAAAGACGGCCAGGCGTGATGGCTCACGCCTGTAATCCCAGCACTTTGGGAGGCCCAGGCAGGCAGATCATGAGGTCAGGAGATCGAGAGCATCCTGGCTAACACGGTGAAACTCTGTCTCCACTAAAAATACAAAAAATTAGCCGGGCATGGTGGCGGGTCCCTGTGGTCCCAGTCACTCGTAAGGCTGAGCCCGGAGAATGGCGTGAACCTGGGAGGCGGAGCTTGCAGTGAGCTGAGATTGTGTCACTGAACTCCAGCCTGGGGGACAGAGCAAGACTCCGTCACAAAATAATTAAATAAATAAATAATAAATAAATAAATAAATAAAACAAAGAGGCAGGTATTATCATCCATTTTACAGATACATACACTGAGACCTAGGCTTGTTAGCAAGCACATCCCTGTGATGAGGTGATCCTCGAATCTGGTTCTCATTAGAACTCGGTTATTCTCTTCATGATCTTAGGCAAATCCCCTCTGTCAGGCTCAGCTTGCCCTTTGTAAAATCAAGACACCTGTGACTTTCAAAATGCATTAGAAGGAGCCCAGAGTCTCAGCAGCTCAAAAAGAGAGGGAATCGATGAGGGACACGGGTGATGGTGGCATGTCCTCCACGTTTTCTTCCACCAGAGAAAGCTGTTTTTTATAAGTATTGAGGTCATTGACTTATGACTAAGATTTATTTAGTTAAAGTAATTAATTACTTTTTGAGGCAGGGTCTTGCTCTGTTGACCCAGTTGGAGTGCAGTGGAGCAATCATAGCTCACTGTAGCCTCTACCTCCTGGGCTCAAGCCATCCTCCTGCCTCAGCCTCCTGAGTGGCTGGGACTAAAGTTACATGCCTTTATGTTTGGCTAACTTTTTTTTTTTTTTTGAGATGGAGTCTTGCTCTGTCGCCCAGGCTGGAGTGCAGTGGCGCGATCTCAGCTCACTGTGGCCTCTGCCTCCTGGTTTCCAGTGATTCTCCTGTCTCAGTCTAAGTAGTAGTTAAGGCTGCAGTGAGCCATGATTGCACCACTGCATTCTAGCCTGGGCAACAGGAAGGGAGACCCTATCTCAAAAAACAGATACACAGACACACATATATAAAATCTGGCAAACCTAAGATTCATGAATGAGATACACTGGTGTAGCAAGCCCCATCCAGAAACTGAGCATCACCAGGACCCTAGAGTCCCCTAATGTCTCTTCCACATACCCTTATACCACAAGACTCTGGACTTCTAATAGTACATGCTAATTTTGCCTGTTTTAGTACTTTATTTCTTTCTCTTTTTTTTTTTTTTTTTGAGACAGAGTTTCGTTCTTGTTGCCCACGCTGGAGTGCAATGGTGTGACCTCGGCTCACCACAACCTCTGCCTCCCAGGTTCAAGCGATTTTCGTGCCTCAGCCTCCCAAGTAGCTGGGATTACAGGCATGTGCCACCGCACCCGGCTAATTTTTGTATTTTTAATAGAGACGGGGCTTTGCCATGTTGGCCTAGCTGGTCTCAAACTCCTGGCCTCACATGATCCTCCTGCCTCGGCCTCCCAAGGTGCTGGGATTACAGGTGTGAGCCACCGTGCCTGGTCAATTATTTTCATTTTATTTTATTTTATTTTTGAGACAGAGTCTTGTTGTCGCCCAGGCTGAAGTGCAGTGGCACGATCTCGGCTCACTGCAGGCTCCGCCCCCCCGGGGATCACGCCATTCTCCTGCCTCAGTCTCCCGAGTAGCTGGGACTACAGGCGCCCGCCACCTCGCCCAGCTAATTTTTTGTATTTTTAGTAGAGACGGGGTTTCACTGTGTTAGCCAGGATGGTCTCAATCTCCTGACCTCGTGATCCACCTGCCTCGGCCTCCCAAAGTGCTGGGATTACAGGCGTGAGCCACCACGCCCGGTCAATTATTATTATTATTATTACTATTATTATATATTTTTTTGAGATGGAGTCTTGCTCTGTCGCCCAGGCTGGGGTGCAGTGGCGGGATCTCGGCTCACTGCAAGCTCTGCCTCCTGGGTTCACTCCATTCTCCTGCCTCAGCCTCCAGAGTAGCTGGGACTACAGGCGCCCACCACCTCACCCGGCTAATTTTTTGTATTTTTAGTAGACACGGGGTTTCACTGTGTTAGCCTGGATGGTCTCAATCTCCTGACCTTGTGATCTGCCTGCCTCGGCCTCCCAAAGTGCTGGGATTACACGTGTGAGCCACCATGCCCAGCCTATCATTATTATTTTTGAGACAGTATCTCACCCTGTCACCCATCCTGGAGTACAGTGGCCTGATCTTGGTTCACTGCAACCTCCACCTTCTGGGTTCAAGTGATTCTCCTGCCTCAGCCTCCTGAGTAGCTGAGATTACAGGCATGTGCCACCATGCCCAGCTAATTTTTGTATTTTTTAATACAGACTGGGTTTCATCATGTTGGCTGGGCTGGTCTCAAACTCCTGACCTCAAGTGATTCACCCACCTTGGCCTCCCAAAGTGCTGGGATTACAGGTGTGAGCTGCCACACCTAGCTTGTTTTTGTACTTTATACAAATGAAATTGCACAGTGTATACTATTTCGTGTCTTTGTCTTTCACTCAACATTGTATTTGTAGGCTGCATTCACATCATTCCGAGTACCAGTCATTCTTTTCTTTTTTTAGAGATGGAGTCTCACTCTGTCGCCCAGGCTGGATGGAGTGCAGTGGCGCAGTCTCAGCTCACTGCAACCTAAGCATCCCAGGTTCAAGTGATTCTCCTGCCTCAGCCTCCCGAGTAGCTGGGACTACAGGTGCGTGCCACCACTCCTGGTTAATTTTTTTATTTTTAGTAGAGATAGGGTTTCACCATGTTGGCCAGGCTGGTCTTAAACTCCTGACCTCAGGTGATCCACCTGCCTCGGCCTCCCAAAGTGCCGGGATTACAGGTGTGAGCCACCTCATCTGGCCCATTTATTTTCATTGCTTTGTAACTTTCCTTTTCTTGAATATCTCACAATGTATTCATTCTACCTTGGACAGACATTTGCATTGTTTCCAGTTTGTCTATTATGAATCTTGCTGCTGTGAACATTCTTGTACAAATGTTGGTACACGTTATGCATATCTGTTGGAGATGTAGGGAGGAGTAGTACCATTGCTGGGTCACAAAGCATGAACACATTCAGCTTGGGTAGTCTTGGCATGCAGTTTTCCGCCTTAGTTGTACCAATCTACCTTTTATTAGCTGTTGTGCTTTTGTTTTTTGCCTTATTCATTTTTTATGCCCTGACAGACCCCCAATGACAGTGGCCTTTGTGACCCCCAGACAAGTGGCTTTCTAAAAATTCTTCTGGGTTGGGCACAGTGGCTCACACCTGTAATCCCAGCACTTTGGAGGCTGAAGCAGGCGGATCACTTGAGGTCAGGAGTTCAAGACCAGCCTGGCGAACATGGTGAAAACCCATCTCTACTTAAAATACAAAAATTAGTCACGCGTAGTGGCGGGTGCCTGTAACCCCAGCTACTCAGGAGGCTGAGGCAGGAGAATTGCTTGAATCTGGGAGGTGGAGGTTGCAGTGAGCCAAGGATCATGCCATAGCACTCCAGCCTGGATGACAGAGTGAGACTCTTTCTTTTTTTTTTTTTTTTGACGGAGTCTCGCTCTGTCACCCAGGCTGGAGTGCAGTGGCGTGATCTCCACTCACTGCAAGCTCCACCTCCCGGGTCCAGGCCATTGTCCTGCCTCAGCCTCAGGAGTAGCTGGGACTACAGGTGCCTGCAACCATGCCCCGCTAATTTTTTGTATTTTTAGTAGAGATAGGGCTTCACTGTGTTAGCCAGTACAATCTCGATCTCCTGACCTTGTGATCCGCCCGCCTCAGCCTCCCAAAGTGCTGGGATTACAGACGTGAGCCACTGCGCCTGGCCCAGAGTGAGACTCTTTCTATAAATAAATAAATAGTAAAAATTCATCGCTTCTCGGCCTTTTGGCTAAGATCAAGTGTAAAAATTCTTCTGGTCTAGTGTGGTGGCTTATGCCTGTAATACCAGCACTTTGGGAGGCTGAGGTGGGCAGTTGGCTTGGGACCAGGAGTTGGAGATCAGCCTGGGCAACATGGCCAAACCCTGTGCCTACTAAAAATACAAAAAATTAGCCAGGCATAGGGGCGATGTCTGTAGTCCCAGCTACTCAGGAGGCTGAGGTGGGAGGATCACCTGAGCCTAGGAAGTTGAGGCTGCAGTGAGCCATGATCACTAATGTGCTTGAGCCTCAGAGACAGGATGGGACCTTGTCTTTTTTTTTTTTTTTTGAGACAGAGTCTCGCTGTGTCGCTCATGCTGGAGTGCAGTGTTGCCATCTCAGCTCACTGCAAGCTCCACCTCCCGGGTTCACGCCATTCTCCTGCCTCAGCCTCGTGAGTAGCTGGGACTACAGGCGCCCGCCACCACGCCCGGCTAATTTTTTTGTATTTTTAGTAGAGACGGGGTTTCACCATGGTCTCGATCTCCTGACCTCGTGATAAGTGTGGTTACAGTGTAGCCTTGGCCCGGTACAGGGACCTGTTTAAAAAAAAAAAAAAATTAAATTTTTTTTTGAGACAGGGTCCTGTGCAGCAGCACGATCTCGGCTCACTGCAACCTCCACCTCCCAGGTTCAAGCGATTCTCCTGCTTCAGCCTCCCAAGTAGCTGGGATTACAGGCGCCCATCACCACGCCCAGCTAACATAAACCCTCTTCTAACTCTTAACTTGTATCCCTTTCTGAAATAAGTGAAGAGTGAATAAACACTCCAAGTCTCCAAAGGTTCCTGCTTTTCCCTCTTCCTTTGTAATTCTTTTTTTCTTTTTTTTTTTTTTTAATGCAGGCATCTAATTCCTTTGTAATTCTTGATTGGGAAACCTTTTTTTCAACATTAATCTATCCCTTCAAGCAGAGACAAGGGAGGTCAGCAAGGAGTTAGCGAGACCGGGCAGTGGGGGTGTGGTTTACTGAGGAATGTTCCAAGCTTAGGTGAGGCAACAGCACGTGTTTAAATCTTAGGGAGGCCAAAGGAGAAAAAAAAAAAAAGAGGATAAGTTCTCAGTAGGGGCAGGCCTGTCTACCTGGGGATTTGGGAATGAACTGGGGGATAGGCTGCGGGGGTTTCACGTGAAACCAGGAGGTCTAGAAAGCACGGGGATCCTCTCCTCAAGGAAGAACTTGCCCCTCCCCCAAAGCCAAGAGTGCCCCTGCAGAGCCAGGCAGAGAGCAACTAAAAGAAATTTCTCCTGATTGGAGGGTGGGTGGGATGAGGCTGGGGGAGGGGGCTGGGGTGTGTGTCCCACTGTCATGTAAATATCCCTTCCAGGCAGGGCGGCTCCAGTGCAGATTTAAGCCGTTGGCACCTGGGGCAGTCTCAGTGTTCAGCCTGCTTCCGGACGAGCGAGGAGACTCGTGGTCTGGTTCTGGGACTTCCCTAACAGCATGGCCCCTAAACGCCAGTCTCCACTCCCACCTCAAAAGAAGAAACCAAGACCCCCTCCTGCTCTGGGACCGCAGGAGATACCGGCCTCTGCAGGCTTGCCGAAGAAGGGAGGTACGTTTCTGCGCTAAGTTTTATTGGAGGTTTAAGGGATTTGCAAGCATTGACTCTGATTTTTTCCCCCCAGTCCCTCTTGAGATGTGACGCCTAAGTGCCCCTGAAGGGTTTTAAACCTGGGATGGTGGATTAAGTTTACGTGAAGAACCAGAAGGGGCTAGACTGGGAGAACGGGAGTGCACGGGAGCTCATCCCTGCCCCCAACTCAACAGTGACCCCTGAGCTTGTCTCCCCAGCCCCCAAACTTCCTCCTCTGGGGCTCCCTTTCTTGGCAAGGGGCACTGCCAGCCAGCCTGAGGCCCCTCCTTCACCCCTCCACATCCAGCCAAATCCCCGATTCCTGGTGGTTCTACCTCAGTATCTCTCAGATCTGTCCACCTCTCTCTCTGTTCTTGCTGCCGACGGCGGCCCACAACTCTGGCCTGAATCTCTGCCACCTCCTCATCTTGGCTTCCAACTTCCTCCTCCTCCCCTTCAGCCTGAGCATAGCCAATCACGTGGCCCACTCCCCGGCTTAAACCCCTCCCTTGCCTCCCCGCGTCCTCCAGGTGCTCAGAAACCTCTGGCCCGCCCACCCGGTCCCCACTGACCTCTCCTGGTTCAACTCCTGAGACTCCCCACCTGGAGGCCTCCCTCAGGGTGGTACCCTTCACCTTGACCTCCTGGGACTCTACCCTCTGACCTCAGGGCCTAGACACCCACTTGCCCTTTCCTCTCCTTACCTGTGCACCACCTCCAGCTCTCTGCTGGAAAGTCATTTCCTGTGGGCATTCTGTGAGCCCCAGCACTTGGGAGTTAGGAGTCCCAGAGTCACGCTGCCCCACCCTCTTGTCATTACACTGTAACCAGCAGTTTCATGCCTGCCTTTCCCCCCATTAAACTTAGAGGTGAGGGCTGCATTTTGGGAGACATAGCTGGAGCTGGATACAGAGTTGACTGTTCTGGTGAATAGGTCTGGCTCAGAGGGGAGGGTTGTGGTGGAGCCTTCTGGGGCTGGGTGTGGATAGCCCAGGGCCTGCAAGGAAACGGGAAGCTTTGATTGGCTGAGGGCAAGCGACTCTTAAGGAAGACACACTGAGGAGGAGCCCTACCTCAGGGCTCAGTGTGGACCTGTTAGCACTTTTACTGGGTCTCAGTCCCTTTTCCTCCACATGGGATGCAGAAACCTCCTGCCCAGCTTGAAACCTACCTTGCTGGGTGAGCCACATAAAACAACCTGTGCTTGTTTTCTCTTCTGTAAAATGGGATCCACAGTACTCATCTCCAGGATTGCTGTGAGTTTGAAATCTAAGGGAAGCACTAGACAGCGCCTAGCACATCATCAGTGCTCTAGAGTGCATTTGTGCGCAGCAAAATGTGGGTGAGTCTTCCTAGTCTCCTTCCAGTGAGCTTCCTGGGAGCATTAACAGGACTGGAAGGGATGGAAAGGTGTGAGGGGGTTCATCTAAACCCAAAGAACAGCTCCTGCTGCTTAGTATGCACTGATGGCATGCCAGAAGCTGTGCCAAGCACTTCTCTATCCTCACAGCCATGTGCTGTGGACATCCCAATTTTACAGATCAGAACAGGAGGCTCAAAGAGATGTGTATGTGTCTGTGGTAGGGGAGATGTTCCAGGCTCTGGAGATTTTTTGGTCTGTGCTTGGGACACTGCAGCACTGTGGGGAATGCCAGCCTCTCTCTGTTCCAGTCTTTCTGGCAGTGGGGTTCTGTCCTCTTCAAAGGGAGCCGGGGGCCAGGTGCGGTGGCTCACCCCTGTAATCCCAGCACTTTGGGAGGCCGAGGTGGGCAGATCACCTGAGGTCAGAAGTTCAAGACCATCCTGGCCAACATGGCTAAACCCCATCTCTACCAAAGACAGTTAGTAATCCCAGCTACTTAGGGGGCTGAGGCAGGAGAATTGCTTGAACTCTGGAGGCGGAGGTTGCAGTGAGCAGAGTTCGTGCCATTGCACTCCAGCCTGGGCGACAAGAACAACAACAACAACAACAACGAAAACAACCAAAGGGGCCAGGAGGAGAGGAGAGAAGAAAGGGAGGAATTCTGAGTGAGGGGAGAGGCCAAGGAGAGAGAATGCAGAGCTACTGGCGTTGGAGACGGGGAGAGAGCAGATTCCTAAGAGTGGGTGAATAACTTCTCAGTGTGCCCCCGGCTCGCCCGTGTTTACTGACACCCCTGGCCCTTTTGCTTTCTCTTTCTCTTCAACTTCCTAGTGTGCTCATATTTATCTTGAGAAGCACTGTGTGGGGAAGGGCAGGAAAAGAGGGGCAGGGAGGTGGCAGGGAGGGTTGGGAGGCCAGAAAGGGAACCTGAAAGCCCACTCCCCCATCAGAAGGCATTACAGGGTTCCCTGGGACCCCTGCAGGTGCTTGGGAAACAGGCAGATCAGGCACTTAGGAGACACTGTGGGTCAGGAGTGACCCTGTGGGTCAGGCTTTGAGAATGGAAGCAGCCAGCCCTTGGCATAGTGTTCTCAGACAGATTCAGCCTAGGAGTGGGTCGTGCAATCAATTTGGTGGGGTGTGACCTGCATTTTAAATAGGAAATTAGAATCACATCACCCTTGGTAAGGGTAAGTTTTGGTTTGTGTGTGCTAGGTCATGATGTCAAAAGTACTTCTGACTGTTGGTCACATTAAAAAAATAGAGGCAGGGTGCGATGGCTAACTCTTGTAATCCCAGAGCTCTGGAAGGCTGAGGCTGAAGGATGGTTTGAGCTCAGGAGTTTGAGACCAGTCTGGGCAACATGGTGATACCTCGTCTCTACAAAAGATAAAATACAAAGTTAGCCAGGCAAGGTGGCAGTGGCACTTGGCCTGTGATCCCAGCTACTCAGAAGGCTGAGGTGGAAGGATCCCCAGAGCCCAGGAGGTCAAGGCTGCAGTGAGCCATGGTTCTGGGCGACAGAGAGAGACCCTGTCGCATAATAATAATAACAATAAAATAAAAATAGAAAAACTGTTTTAAGGTAAGGGCTTTGTCAATTGCTACTTGGTTTAGAATCTTGGTTCTGTCAACTTGCAACAAAGTTTAGTTTATGCTAGGCACAGTGAGTGGCTCATGCCTGTAGTCCCAGCACTTTGGGAGGCCGAGGTGGGCAGATCACCTGAGGTTAGGAGTTCGAGACCAGCCTGGCCAACATGGTGAAACCCCGTCTCTACTAAAAAATACAAAAATTAGCTTGGCGTGGTAGTAGGCGCCTGTAATCCCAGATACTCGGGAGGCTAAGACACTCACCAGGCACTGTCTTGAACATAAAAGATGCTGCTTGAGCTTTAAGAGCTGATAGTGGGCCGGGCTCAGTGGCTCATGCCTGTAATCTCAACACTTTGGGAAGCAGAGGCAGGTGGATCACCTGAGGTCAGGAGTTTGAGACCAGTCTGGCCAACATGGTGAAAACCTGTCTCTACCAAAAAATACAAAAAATAGCAGGGCGTGGTGATGCACATCTGTAATCCCAGCAACTCAGGATGCTGAGGCAGGAGAATCACTTGAACCCGGGAGGCGGAGATTGCAGTGAGCTGAGATGGCGCCACTGCACTCCAGCCTGGAAGACAGAGTGAGACTTGGTCCCCCCTCACCCCCCCCAAAAAAAAGAGCCAATAGTAAAGTGTGAGTTCTGGAAGGCAGAATTCCAACCCCAAGTTCTGGTTAAAAATGTCCAAAGAGAGATTTCAGGTATTTTTTTGTTTTTCTTTTAGAGACAGGGTCTTGCTCTGTCACTCAGGCTTCAGTGCAGTGGCTGCATTGGGGCTCACTGAAGCCTGGAATTCCTGGGCCCAAGCGTTCCTCCTGCCTTGGCCTCCCAAAGTGTTGGGATAACGGGAGTGAGCTACTGCATGGCCAGGATTTGAAACTGGCCAGCGTATCACTAAAATCAACAAATGGTACTGGCCGGGCGCAGTGGCTCACGCCTGTAATCCCAGCACTTTGGGAGGACGAGGTGAGTGGATCACCCCAGGTCAGTAGACCAGCCTGGCCAAGGTGGTGAAACTCCATCTCTACTAAAAATACAAAAATTAACCGGGAATGGTGGCAGGTGTCTGTAGCCCCAGCTACTCGGGAGGCCGAGGCAGGAGAATTGCTTGAACCTGAGAGGCAGAGCTTGCAGTGAGCCCAGACTGCGCCACTGCACTCCAGCCTGGGGGACAGAGCAAGACTCCCGTCTCAAAACAAACAAATGCTACTAATCAAGGTTTTTCAGGCTTTTTATGGTTCATGACTTGGGGCGCTGGAGGGACAGAATGTGGGGCATCCGCATTACTTGAAAAATATTATTTAAACAAAATGCTTTGGCCCTCCTTAGTGGTTCAGAGCTTTGCCTCTCAAGTAGACCTTGTTGGCCCCTTTCATCTCTGGGAACAGAACACCGCCTATGGCATAGGGCTGTTGTGAGGCCTCGGTGAGATAACCGTGCCATGCACTGCTGAAACTGGCACTTAACGCTCAGTATGATTCTTGCGGGCGCTCGGCACCGCGGACTAATGTGGTACCTCCCTGCCTTCACACGACTTCGAGTTTAATGTGGCTTCAGTGTCGTAACGTTTATCATTTCATAACAGAAACGGGTTGAGAGAGGAAGGGTGACTTGCTCAAGGGTACAAGCTTGCTGGGCAGAGCTTGCACTAAAACCCAGGAATGGCCCTGAGCGCGGATTACACAGCCTGGGGCTTCGCACACGAGCCCGAGTTTGAGTCCGATCGGCAGTTCCCCATCTGGCATCCAGGATGGGATGCCCCCTGCTTTCTCCATGAAGTGGAAGGCGCCGAGAGGCCGGGCGGAATTCGGGGCCCCCATGCGAGGCCGGGCCTGCACTTTCGGGGTGGCGGGCGCCCCGCTCCCGGTGCCCCGCGGAGCAGGGAAGCCGCTCGCTCACCACGTGACGCGCCGGCCGGGGGCACCCGCGCCTCCGTGCGAGGCCCCGCCCACCGGCCCGCCGCGCGCCAGTGTCCTGGGTCGGGCCGGAGAGGGGAGAGCGGGGGAGGGGACGCGGCGCGGGGGGCGGTCGTGCGTCGCCGCGCGCCTTCCTCCCGCCTCTCGCCGGGCCCTGTGTCTCCGCGCCGCGACTCCGCCCCCTCATCCCGCCGCCCAGGCCAATGGCGGCGCGGCGCGAGCCTCCCCGGCCAGAGGCGGAGCATCCGCGCGGGGCCTGGCGCGCCTGCGCTCTGCGCCCGCCCCTCGCCGTAGGAGGAGGTGGAGGAGGAGGCGGCTAGGGAGAGCGAGCAGCGAGCTGGCTGGAGCGCCGAGCGCGAGTGAGGGAGCCGAGCCGCCCGCCGCCGCCGCCTCCGCCTCCCCTCCGCGAACAGGAGCCCGGGCCGGGGCCCGGCACGCCGCCCCAGCCCGTCCCTCCGCGTCAGGCCGCGAGGGCAGCGCGCGCGAGCGAGCGAGGGGGAGGGAGAGTGAGCGAGCGCCGGGAGGAGGCGGCTGGACCGAGCGGGCGCCCGCGCGTGTGGCGTGAGGGGAAGCCGCCTGCCCGCCCCCTTCGCCTTCCCTTCTCTCCCCCTCCCCGCTCCCCCCCCGACCGCGGAGCAGCACCATGTCGGCGCCGGCGGCCAAAGTCAGTAAAAAGGAGCTCAACTCCAACCACGACGGGGCCGAC
>NW_026652285.1:100893205-100935765 GCF_009828535.3 Hylobates moloch
TTTTTCTGGGGTGAGAAGCCGTACACCCCCTTGAAAAGCAGGGTCTCGGCCGGGCGCGGTGGCTCACGCTTGTAATCCCAGCACTTTGGGAGGCCGAGGCGGGCGGATCACGAGGTCAGGTGATCGAGACCACGGTGAAACCCCGTCTCTACTAAAAATACAAAAAATTAGCCGGGCGTGGTGGCGGGCGCCTGTAGTCCCAGCTACTCGGAGAGGCTGAGGCAGGAGAATGGCGTGAACCCGGGAGGTGGAGCTTGCAATGAGCCGAGATTGGGCCACTGCACTCCAGCCTGGGTGACAGAGCGAGACTCCGTCTCAAGAAAAAAAAAAAAAAATAGTTATTATAATTTGGTATTTTGCATGACTCAAGCTAGTAAGTAAATACACATTCTGTAATCTCAACCAATTTTTTAATTTGTTAAATACTATCATTGTCAACATCTCTTTTCATTTGCTTCAGACTTAATGAACAAGCCAGTGAGGAGATTTTGAAAGTAGAACAGAAATATAACAAACTCCGCCAACCATTTTTTCAGAAG
This sequence comes from Hylobates moloch, assembly GCF_009828535.3. Classification (NCBI taxonomy): domain Eukaryota; kingdom Metazoa; phylum Chordata; class Mammalia; order Primates; family Hylobatidae; genus Hylobates; species Hylobates moloch. The sequence goes on from NW_026652285.1 coordinate 100,893,745, forward strand.
AGGTCAGAATTGATCGCCAAAATCCCAAATTTTTGGGTAACAACATTTGTCAACCATCCACAAGGTATGTTTTGGACAGGGCATTGTTAAAGGATAAAACGATGTTTGTTAGAATGGAGGAAGCTTGGTGAAGACTTAGTCCAGCATGCTGGGTCACATGCAACAAAGACAGGCTGAGTGTGGTGGCTCACCTGTAATCCCAGCACTTTGGGGAGGCTGAGGTGGGTGGATCACTTGAGGTCAGGGGTTCGAAACCAGCTTGGCCAACATGGTGAAACCCTGTCTCTACTAAAAATACAAAAAAATTAGCTGGGCGTGGTGGCGCACGCTTGTAATCCCAGCTACTCGCTACTTGGGAGGCTGAGGCAGGAGAATCCTGGAGGGAGAGGTTGCAGTGAGCCGAGATTGTGCGCCTTTGATTCTAGCCTAGGTGACAACAGTGAGACTGTCTCAAAAAAAAAAAAAAAAAAACCCTCAAAGATGGGAAAAGACTTAGAGCTACTGCTTTCTATTCTGTTTAGGAGAAGCTATATTTTAATTGCTTGATGAAAGATAGTGACAGTCTCTCATTTAGCAATTGCCTTTAGTTAATAATGGGTTTATAAAACCAAAGATGCTCACTAAGTTTGGAAAAATTTTAAAGGGATCACTTAAATTGTTGTTAGTGTGTGCCTGTTGAAAATTCAACTGACCTGTAATTTTCTGGCCTAGTGTCTGCACTGCTTGGGGAAGAAGACGAAGAGGCACTGCATTATTTGACCAGAGTTGAAGTGACAGAATTTGAAGATATTAAATCAGGTTACAGAATAGATTTTGTAAGTATCTCTAACTTAATCTTGTTTGCCACTGTGGAAGTCAATGTGAGCTTTGGTTGGAAGTCCTGTTCATATTTCTGATCTTTCAATTATTTATTACAGTATTTTGATGAAAATCCTTACTTTGAAAATAAAGTTCTCTCCAAAGAATTTCATCTGAATGAGAGTGGTGATCCATCTTCAAAGTCCACCGAAATCAAATGGAAATCTGGAAAGGTATGTTTTGAGGAATTATTTGACAAAAATAGCATTTTCTTATTTCAGTTTAGTTTTAACCACTTACAAGTGCTTGACACTTTGGTCATGTGGCTAAATAAAAAACCTTAAAATATAAAACATTCCAGTGTGCTGAAGCCAAGTATTACAATAGTTTAGAGTTCTCATTAGATACCACAGATGTAGGCAGGAAAACATAGACCCTTACCTTCCAAAAAACAACAACAAAGAGAAAATCTATCCCAAGTTTAAGAATTGAGAACTGGACTAAATTTTTTGTTGTTGTTGTTTTCTGCAGTGGTGACTGAGCTCTTCAAATGGCTTGCCATTTCTCAAAATCATTTACATCCGTATTTAGGTAGTAAGACATAATTTAGATACTTATACTGTGTTGTGCTAGTGGCTGTTACAGTGGAACTAATTTTATGGAAAACCAAATTTAGTTGATACTATCTCTACCTGCTGTACAGTTTTATAATTGCTCTTAGGTAATAATAGTAGTGTAGATAGTATACTGATACTTGTTTTGCTTAGCTTTTGGGGAAAATCTTATTTTTTAAATTATAGGGAGTTTGGGTGTAATGGAGAGATTGTATCAAAAGCTCTTCCGGTATTCATTTAGGATTTGACGAAACGTTCAAGTCAAACGCAGAATAAAGCCAGCAGGAAGAGGCAGCATGAGGAACCAGAGAGCTTCTTTACCTGGTTTACTGACCATTCTGACGCAGGTGCTGATGAGTTAGGAGAGGTCATCAAAGATGATATTTGGCCAAACCCATTACAGTACTACTTGGTGAGTTCCAGTACTCGTTTATTAAAGGTTGGACTTGTCTCGGTTGTTTAAAAATGAGTCCGTATACTGTGCTTTTTTTTTTTTTTTTTTTAAGGTTCCCGATATGGATGATGAAGAAGGAGAAGGAGAAGATGATGATGATGATGATGAAGAGGAGGAAGGATTAGAAGATATTGATGAAGAAGGGGATGAGGATGAAGGTGAAGAAGACGAAGATGATGATGAAGGGGAGGAAGGAGAGGTAAAAGAAAATTTGGTTAAACCCACAAAGATAACCTTTAAAGAATTCACCAGGCCGGGCGCGGTGGCTCACGCTTGTAATCCCAGCACTTTGGGAGGCCGAGGCGGGAGGATCACGAGGTCAGGAGATCGAGACCACGGTGAAACCCCGTCTCTACTAAAAATACAAAAAATTAGCCGGGCGTGGTGGCGGGCGCCTGTAGTCCCAGCTACTCGGAGAGGCTGAGGCAGGAGAATGGCGTGAACCCGGGAGGCGGAGCTTGCAGTGAGCCGAGATTGCGCCACTGCACTCCAGCCTGGGCGACAGAGCGAGACTCCGTCTCAAAAAAGAAAAAAAAAAAAGAATTCACCATGTTATTTTGGGGTTATATATGTAGTGTGGTAGAACTGACCAGAACTGATTGTGGAAAAAAATAAACCATTTTGTTGTTCAAGAATTAAGGAAATGTTTGATAGGCACATGGTACTAATGTTTAACCAGTTTTTTGTTGTTGTTTAGTCTTGTCACCCCCAAGCTTGTTTTTCCCTAGCCAGTACTTAGGCAATATAGGCAGTGTAGCTGGTCAAATTCTGACATCTCTGAAATAACAAAGTTTCATGTATTTTCGACAAACTGCACAATTCCTGAATAGTCAAATTAGGATAGGTTGGTGCAGCATCATCACGGGTGTTTCCTTCGATGCAGCTGACTTACAGGTTTAGAAACTGGAGTGCCCCCAGGGCATATGTTTTGTGGGGTCCATTGTGGTCCATATGAAAGCAAGCAAGTCTCAGCATTAATCCAGAAGATTAACTGCCCACTTTTTCTTTCAGGAGGATGAAGGAGAAGATGACTAAATAGAACACTGATGGATTCCAACCTTCCTTTTTTTAAATTTTCTCCAGTCCCTGGGAGCAAGTTGCAGTCTTTTTTTTTTTTTTTTTTTTTTTCCCCTTTTTGTGCTCAGTCGCCCTGTTCTTGAGGTCTCTCTTCTCTACTCCATGGTTCTCAACTTATTTGGGGGGAAATACCTTGAGCAGAATACAATGGGAAAAGAGTCTCTACCCCTTTCTGTTCGAAGTTCATTTTTATCCCTTCCTGTCTGAACAAAAACTGTATGGAATCAACACCACCGAGCTCTGTGGGAAAAAAGAAAAACCTGCTCCCTTCGCTCTGCTGGAAGCTGGAGGGTGCTAGGCCCCTGTGTAGTAGTGCATAGAATTCTAGCTTTTTTCCTCCTTTCTCTGTATATTGGGCTCAGAGAGTACACTGTGTCTCTATGTGAATATGGACAGTTAGCATTTACCAACATGTATCTGTCTACTTTCTCTTGTTTAAAAAAAGAAAAAAAAAAACTTAAAAAAATGGGGTTATAGAAGGTCAGCAAAGGGTGGGTTTGAGATGTTTGGGTGGGTTAAGTGGGCATTTTGACAACATGGCTTCTCCTTTGGCATGTTTAATTGTGATATTTGACAGACATCCTTGCAGTTTAAGATGACACTTTTAAAATAAATTCTCTCCTAATGATGACTTGAGCCCTGCCACTCAATGGGAGAATCAGCAGAACCTGTAGGATCTTATTTGGAATTGACATTCTCTATTGTAATTTTGTTCCTGTTTATTTTTAAATTTTCTTTTTGTTTCACTGGAAAGGAAAGATGATGCTCAGTTTTAAACGTTAAAAGTGTACAAGTTGCTTTGTTACAATAAAACTAAATGTGTACACAAAGGATTTGATGCTTTTCTCTCAGCATAGGTATGCTTACTATGACCTTCCAAGTTTGACTTGTATAACATCACTGTCAAACTTTTGTCACCCTAACTTCGTATTTTTTGATACGCACTTTGCAGGATGACCTCAGGGCTATGTGGATTGAGTAATGAGATTTGAATCAATGTATTAATATCTCCATAGCTGGGAAACGTGGGTTCAATTTGCCATTGGTTTCTGAAAGTATTCACATCATTTGGGATACCAGATTGCTCAATACTTTCTGAGTATATCGTGCCCTTGATTTTTATCTCCAAGTGGCAGTTTTTAAAATTGGCCTTTTGCCTGGATATAAAGTAATAGTGCCTGCCACCACCATCCAACAGACCTGGTGCTCTAATGCCAAGTTATACACGGGACAGTTGCTGGCATGTCTTCATTGGCTGTATAAAATGTGGCCAAGAAGATAGGCTCTCAGTAAGAAGTCTGTGATGGTTAGCAGTAACTGTCCCTGCTCTCTGGTATAAAGCTCTCAAATGTGACTGTGAATCTGGGTGGGATAATGGACTCGGCTCTGTCTGCTCAATGCCATTGTGCAGAGAAGCACCCTAATGCATAAGCTTTTTAATGCTGTAAAATATAGTCGCTGAAATTAAATGCCACTTTTTCAGAGGTGAATTAATGGACAGTCTGGTGAAATTCAAAGCTTTTTGATGTATAAAACTTGATAAATGGAACTATTCCATCAATAGGCAAAAGTGTAACAACCTATCTAGATGGATAGTATGTAATTTCTGCACAGGTCTCTGTTTAGTAAATACATCACTGTATACCGATCAGGAATCTTGCTCCAATAAAGGAACATAAAGATTTTTTTTGGACTGGGGTCATTCTCCTTGTTTTGTAGAGAAATGTTACTTGCTATTGGATTTAGAACTGGTTCTAGTTTTTTTTGTCTTCACATCGTTAGTGACTGGGGAAGTGTGGGTTAGCGCTAATGGTGTAACATTGGTTGAGAAAGCTTTGAGCTGGTCGGTGTACAAGTAAAGGACAAATTCAAATATATTGGATACAGTTTCTGAGAGGGTGAGTATAGCATTTTCATTTTGAAGTCTCAAAAGGACTTCACTAGGAAGAAAATTGAGTACACTGGGTCCTGTTATCTGCAGCTTCAGCTACATGTGGTCAACTGCAGTTCAGATACTTTGAGACTACATTCACACCTATACTGTATACTGTTAACGTGTGAATGTATACAGTTACGGTATACAATAGTCAAAATTGTCCTATACTGTTAATCTCTTACTGTGCTTAATTTGGAAATTAAGTTTTATAGGCATGTAGAGGAAAAATTGTATGGGACTTGGTACTCCTGTGGTTTCAGGCAGCCACTGGGGCATCTTAGAATGTATCTCCTTTGGATAAGTGGGGCTACTGTAGTCATTTGAATCAATATCCACATGCCTGTGATACTTTTTCACAAACTTAACAGTGAAACTTAGCAGAGCTAGTGGTTTTACATGCTGGTGAGCATCTAGGGCTGTCAGGTTATAGGTCACAGTAACATTTATTTTCGGGAATGTCAAAAATCGGGAGCCCTTTAATGTAGTAGTTCACTCAACTATTGTGATCTCCTGAGGTGCCACTAATATCTGCAAATCTTGTAAGAGAACTAGGCTGTGAGAAAGCAAAATGGCAACCTTAATGTACCAAAAAATTTCCTACACAGTAGCCAGCATGCCTTGTGTCCAATTGCAAGACAAGTTCTTGGGCTGGTCTTTAGTGTGTGTTGGAATGGTTTCAGCTCCTTTCTCCAGGACATTTGAAAATAGAAAACAGAAGCTGTGCACAGTGGCTCACGCCTGTAATCGCAGTACTTTGGGAGGCCCAGGCTGAAGGATCGCTTAAGTCCAGGAGCTCTAGGCCAACCTGGATGACGGACATTCCAACACTACCATAAAAAAAAAAAACAGGTGTGGTGGCGCTAGGCTAATCCTAGCTACTTGAGAGGCTGGGGCAGGATTGCCTTAGCCCAGGAGTCTGAGGCTGCAATGAGCTATGATTTTGCCACCGTGCTTCAGCCTGGGCCACAGAGCAAGAAGACGCTGTTCAAAACAAGACAGAAGAGTAATAATGGCTGTTTAGGAAAGGGCTGTGTTCCCAAGCTGTGCTGTATTTGGCTTATGGGGGTATTTAATAACTGCATGAATTAGGATGGAGGGCAGTAGCTTGCAAGATGTCCTTAGATCTAGTTTCAAAACCTTAAGGAATATTCTGCTTTAGACCATCTTGGTTTTTGTTTCTCCAGTGATTTCATTTTATTTTTGAGACAGAGTTCTCACTCTGTCGCCTAGGCTGGAGTGTAGCGGCACGATCTCAGCTCACTGCAACCTCCACTTAGCAGGTTCAAGCCATTCTTCTGCCTCAGCCTCCGGAATAGCTGGGATTACAGGCGCATATCACCATACCCGGCTAGTTTTCATATTTTAGTAGAGATGGTGTTTCACCGTGTTGGTCAGGCGGGTCTCAAACTTGCGATCTCACGTGATCTGCCCGCCTGGGCCTCCCAAAGTGCTGGAATTACAAGCGTGAGTCACAGCGCCGGCCAGCCACAAGTTTACTTTTTTTTTTTTTTTTTTTTTGAGACGGAGTCTCGCTCTGTTGCCCAGGCTGGAGTGCAGTGGCATGATCTCTGCTCACTGCAAGCTCCACCTCCTGGGTTCACGCCATTCTCTTGCCTCAGCCTCCCGAATAGCTGGGACTATAGGCGCCCGCCACCACACCCGGCTAATTTTTTGTATTTTTAGTAGAGACAGGGTTTCACCGAGTTAACCAGGATGGTCTGCATCTCCTGACTTTGTGATCCACCCACCTTGGCCTCCCAAAGTGCTGGGATTACAGACGTAAGCCACTACGCCCAGCACAAGTTTACTTTTTAATAGGCCTGAAGCAAAGGGCTGCAGAATCGCGAGGACTTTAAAAGTGGAGGGTATAGACCAACTGTAGTTGCTGACGTTATGTGCTCAGATTCTACCCAGAGACAAACCGAAATAGAAATGGACTGGTTGTAGGGCCAGGTGCGGTGGCTCACGCCTGTAATCCCAGCACTTTGGGGGGCCAAGTGGGTGATCACAAGGTCAGGAGTTCGAGACCAGCCTGGCCAACATGGTGAAACCCCATCTCTACTAAAAATACAACAATTAGCCAGGCATGGTGGTACGCGCCTGTAATCCCAGCTACTTGGAAGACTGAGGCAGGAGAGTTCTTTGAACCCAGGAGGCGGAGGAGGTTGCAGTGAGCCGAGATCGTGCCACTGCACACCAGCCTGGGCGACAGAGTGAGATGGCGTCTCAGAAAAAACAAAAATTGACTGGTTGCAACACTGAGAAAGAAAAAATTGTATGCATGGAAGGGGGAAAATGTTTCCTCATGCAGCCTGTTGACAAGTTTTAGGTTCCTTTCAGTTGAGTGACAGTCTTTTTTTTTTTTTTTGAGATGGAGTTGTGCTCTTTCTACCCAGGCTGGAGTGCAATGGCGCGATGTCGGCTCACCGCAATCTCCGCCTCCCAGGTTCAAGCGATTCTCCTGCCTCAGCCTCCCAAGTAGCTGGGATTACAGGCATGTGCCACCACCCCAGCTAATTTTGTATTTTTAGTAGAGACGGACTTTCTCCATGTTGATCAGGCTGGTCTTGAACTCCCGACCTCACGTGATCCGCCCGCCTCGGCCTCTCAAAGTGTTGGGATTACAGGCGTGAGCTGCCTCGCCCGCTGTTATAGTCTTTTAAAGGCCAACTGGCTACAGAGTTGGTTTGCACTATTCACGGTCCACTGAATGCTGAACACGAATTTCCTAAGAATTCCAGTCTTATGAAGTATTATCACCATCAGAAGTAAGATGCAGCTACCTGATCAGACTCATCCAGCAGTCCAGGACTTGGCTTCCCTGTGTAAGGTAGTGAAAAACTCCCTAGGTCGGGCGCGGTGGCCGCACCTGTAATCCCAGCACTTTGGTAGGCTGAGGCAGGTGCATCACGTGAGGTCAGGAGTTCAAGACTAGCCTGGCCAACATGGCGAAACCCCATCTCTACTAAAAATATAAAAAATTAGCCAGGTGTGGTGGCATGTGCCTGTAGTCCCAGCTACTCAGGAGGCTGAGGCACAAGAATCGCTTGGACCCGGGAGGTGGAGGTTGCAGTGAGCCAAAATTGCGCCAGTGCACTCCAGCCTGGGTGACAGAGCAAGACTCTGTCTCAAAAAACAAAAAACAAAGCCACTTTCCAACCAAGCTTGGAAAACCGTCGAATTCAGCTTCCTGCCTGCAGTGAGTGGATAAATGCGCCGGGAGTTGAGATGTGAGCACCCTCCTATGCAGAGTTATCTCAGATTACTCTTGGCTTCCAGAAGTAACATTTAGCCATCAAGGCAAATACACATTTTAAAGTGTTAATTAGCTGGCTGGACTGATTGCACCACTGGAGAATTCCTAAAAGATGGGGAAGCCTTGTTAGTTTGATTCCTGGGTTTTTGATGAGCTGCAGTGAGAAGCTGAGGACTTTTTTACTTCTTTATTTTACTTTTTTAAGAGATGGTGTCTCACTATGTTGGCCAGGTTGGTCTTGAACTCTTAGGCCTCAAGCAATCCTCCTGCCTCATCAGCCTCCCAGAGTTCTAAGATTACAGGCATGAGCCACTGGGCTTGGTCAGCGTTTTTGCTTCTAAATGATGGATAATAACATTCATTTAACCTCCATTTTATTTTATTTTTATTTATTTTTCATGAGACAGAATCTTGCTCTGTTGCCCAGGCTGGAGTGTAGTGGCATGATCTTAGCTCGCTACAACCTCTGCCTCCTAGGTTCAGGTGATTGCCTGCCTCAGCCTCCCGAGTAGCTGGGACCACAGGCGTGTGCTACCACGCCCAGCTAGATTTTGTAATTTTTTATTTATTTATTTTTTTGAGATGGAGTTTTGCTCTTGTCATCCAGGCTGGAGTGTAGTAGCGAGATTGGCTTACTGCAGCCTCCACCTCCCAGGTTCAAGCGATTCTCCAGCCTCATCCTCCGTAGTAGCTGGGATTACAGGCACCCACCACCACACCCAGCTAATTTTTTTTTTTTTGTAGTTTTAGTAGAGACGGGGTTTCACCATGTTGGCCAGGCTGGTCTCGAGCTCCTGACCTTGTGATCTGCCTGACTCGGCCTCCCAAAGTGCTAGGATTACAGGTGTGAGCCACTGCGCCCGGCTGCCCTTTTAATTTTTTTAGTAGAGACAGGATTTCACCATGTTGGCCAGGCTGGTCTTGAACTCCTGACCTCAAGCGATCTGCCCTCCTCGGCCTCCCAAAGTGCTGGGATTACAGGCATGAGCCACCACGCCCAGCCAACCCCCATGTTAAAGAACCTACTATGTGCCAGGTGCTTGTGTTAATGTCTAGACCTCAACAACTCTAATGTGTAAATGTCACATTTTGCCTCTGATTATGAAATCTGGGCATGTTTCACAGAGCCAAGTTGCCTTTGCTTATATGTCAATGCCACTTGGGTGATTTCCCATAGCAGGACAACCCAGCGTTGTCCATGGCTCACCAATTTCACTTTTTTTCCAGTCCATTGTGAGGGAAGTGATTAGTGCAAAGCACAACATGTGGCTTCCTTCAGTAAGAGCACCGGAGCCTGTCTGTTCCAAGTCACTGTCAGTATTTGACCCTTCATCACCTTCCCACCTCCTGGAGGACGCTCCTCCATGAAGTCCTGACACAACCTCCTGTAAACGCAGGATGCCAGGATGGGCTGAATGGCCCGCCGTAGACTAGGCAGTGACCAGCACACCTCCCTTGGGCTGAAATAGTGGAGGCTATTTCACCAGGTGTCTTTTCTCCCGTGTGGATGGATGGGCTTTTTAGGGTAAAGCCCTAAAAAGTGGCATGGGCTGAACCAGCAAGCTCAGTCTGAGTAAGAGATGGGCCGAAGAGAGGTCTGGTTCATTCATCTGTAATTTGTAATAATTTATCATAATTTTGGGTGAGGATTTACTTTTCCATAACAAGTATACGTTCTTTTTTTTTTTTTTTTTGAGATGGAGTTTCGCTCTTGTTGCCCAGGCTGGAGTGCAATTGTGCGATCTCAGCTCACCGCAACCTCCACCTCTTGGGTTCAAGCGATTCTCCTGCCTCAGCCTCCCAAGTAGCTGGGATTACAGGCATGCACCACCATGGGTTACAGGCATGCGCCACCATGCCCGGCTAATTTTTTTGTATTTTTAGTAGAGACGGGCTTTCTCTGGGTTGTTCAGGCTGGTCTTGAACTCCCGACCTCAGGTGATCCGCCCGCCTTGGCCTCCCAAAGTGCTGGGAGCCACCGCGCCCGGCAGTCGTTAGCCACCGCGCCCAGCAATCGTTCCTTTTTTAAAAAGCTTTTTTTTTTTGAGACGGAGTCTCGGAGTCTTCGCTCTGTCGCCCAGGCTGGAGTGCAGTGGCAGAATGTCCGCTCACGGCAACCTCCGCCTATCGGGTACAAGCGATTGTCCCACCTCAGCCTCCTGAGTAGGTGGGATTACAGGCGCCCGCCACCACGACCGGCTAATTTTTGTGTTTTTAGTAGAGACGGGGTTTCACCATGTTGTCCAGGCTGGTCTCGAACTCCTGACCTCGTGATCTGTCCACCTCGGCCTCCCAAAGTGCTGGGATTACAGGCGTGAGCCACCGCGCCTGGCCTAGTATACGTTCTTGTAGTGACTAATATCTGGTCTGGGCCAACCACTCCGAGGAGAGAGACAATTTTGGATCAGCCCACATTACACCCACAACGTGCGAGACAAAGAGAGACTTGAGGGGCTTGGTCGAGGAGACCCAGCGCGTTATTAGAGGCGGGAGCCAGGTTGTGGAGGGGCTCAAAGTTAGAGGAGGCGGCCAGCTCCACAGGCTGCACCCGGCTGGGCGACCCGGCAACCTTCAGGGGGCGCTGTTCCCCCCATCCCTGTCCCCAACTGGCCAGCTCCTGCGGGCGCGCGGCGGGGAAGGCCAGAGGACCTGGGCGCAGGCGATGAGCCTCCTGAGCGTCCAACCCCGGGGTGCGGCGCGGTCACGCCCAGCGGGAACCGAAGGCGCCGGAGCCCGGGTGCTGGGCCCAGAATCCCGCGGAATTTTGGGTCCGAGGGAGGCGCTGGGGCGCGGGACCTCGGGCGTGGGTTCCCGGGCACTGGACCGGCGCGGACGGGAGGCGGCGCTGGTCCCGCGGGCCAGCGGGTCTCGGGAGGGGGCGCCCGATCCCGCGTCTCTGGCGCCGCTTCCCGGGAAGTTTCAAGTTTGAAAGTCCTGGCGGAGGGTCTGCGGCTTCCGGGACCGGAGTGGCGGAGAGGAGGGCCCCAAGCGGCCGGAGCGGCGCCATGGAGGAGGGGGCGCCGCGGCAGGTGAACGGCGCGGGAGGGGCGCGCGGGCCCGGGGGGTGCGAGGAAGCCTCGGTCATCGCCCCGGAGCCCCGAACCGCGGCCGCTTCCCCCGACCCTCCCCTCACCCGCGCCCCTTCCCTGCCCCTGCCCTGGCCCCGGCCCCGCGACGCCCTCGCAGAGCAGACCTGAGCTCTGGGTTCGGTCGTTCCTGAACCCTGCAGCGTCTCCAAATCAGCCCCCAGCTGACCCGGAGACTGAACCCCAACCAGCCCGTGAGCGAGGACGGCTGAGTCCGCAGCGTGCGCCACCAGGGTGGTCCCCAGAGTGTCCTTAAGTCGGTTCTCCTCGGTGGGGCGCCACGGCCGACGGGAATTAGCCGGGTTAGAAATGGGGGGCACACGGGCCTGGGGGAATTAGAATGTGCGCGCAGCGCGGGGCGCAGTCTGTGCGCGCTTGGCAGTGGCAGGAGTCCTTCCCGGAGCACACGAGGCACGAGGGGAGCGTGGATGAGAGGGGAGCAGCCTCCCCCGCCCCGGGGCGGGAACCTTTGGGTACATAGCGGGTTATAGAATGTGGAGGGGGCCGGGTTTCCTGCCAGAGGTGGCAGTAGGTGCGCGTGGGCCCGGAGGACCGAGGCCGTGTCTGTCTGCTCCTGAGGAGGGAGAGGTGGTGTCCTGTCCCGGAGCCAGTGGTTGGGAGGGGGGCATTTGCGGACAGGAGTGGGTCCCCGCAAAGAGCGGAAAGGAGGTGGTGTGTGTGTCCACGCTGGAGTTCCAACCCAGGGCAGACGGGACCATGGGGGTGTTGAGAGGTGAGTGTAGACTCCTTGAGCGCCCAAGCCAGTCGTTTAGGCCGCCTTCAGGTCTGGGGCTCGGTCTGCCCCCTCCCACCCCCTTCCTCTGGAGGTCCCTCCGCCTGTTCCAGACGTAGCTTGTACACATTTTCCGATTTCCTGCGGGGCTCCGCCCTGCAGCGGCAGCTGGGTGACTCAGGACCCCGGTGGCCGGGCCCCCAGCTCCATGGGACCTTTGTTTGCTCCGGTCTTTGGCTCTGGCCCTGTGGCCTAGGGCGGTCAGAGGATTTCCTGAGCCTCGCCCTTGCCCGCTGAAGTCTGGGGTGGGGGGTGTCCCTGGGGTTGCAGCCCCTTCCACTGGGCTCAGGAGAAGATGGAACACAGAGAGGTAAGATGGGGTCCCTGCAACAGCCCGTGTTGCGGGGCATCGTGGGTTACCCGGCCTGAGGTCACCTTTGGCACTGGTTGGTTTGAAATGCTGGCGGCTGGAAAGGAGGTGTTCCTGTTCCTGGCTCCAACCTGGGTGAAGCCGTGAGAGAGCCTTCTACTTCCTCCCGGGAGCTGAGCAGGGGGTGGGCACCGGGAGACCTCCCCAGTTCCTCTCTGTGCCTCTGCTTTGCTACCTGTGGCATTGGGACATGAGGGGAACAAGCCCTGGCTCCCAGGCCCCTGGCTGCCTTCTCATGTGGCTTTGTGTGAACCCCTATTCTGCATAGCTTTTCTGGCTCCTGGACTCTACTTTGGATCCCAGATGTAGAGAGAGCAGCCTGATTACCCAGGGCTGCCAGGGACAGCTGGGGCCCGAGAGATGGTGGCCCCTCCTCTGTGTCTTGACTGTGGGCAAGTTACTTCACCTCTCTGGGCCTCAGTTTCCTCACTAGAAGATAGGGGTAATAGGCCAGGCGTGGTGGCTCACGCCTGTAATCCCAGCACTTTGGGAGGCCAAGGCGGGTGGATGGCCTGAGGTCGGGAGTTCAAGACCAGCCTGACCAACATGGAGAAACCCCATCTCTACTAAAAATACAAAATTAGCCGGGCTTGGTAGCGTGTGCCTGTAATCCCAGCTACTCAGGAGGCTGGGGCAGGAGAATTGCTTGAACCCGGGAGGCAGAGGTTGTGGTGAACCGAGATTGTGCCATTGCACTCCAGCCTGGGCAACAAGAGCAAAACTCCATCTTAAAAAAATAAAGAAAAAGAAAATGGGGGTAATGACCGCCGCTACCGGGTGGGGTTGCTGGGAGGAGTGATATGGTAATATATGCAAAGCTCTTAGAATAGAACCTGGCACCCGTTTACCGTGTGAACTATCCCCCCCGCCCCATCCTTCTCTAACGGGCGGAGGACAGGAGCCTGGCCTAGATGAGTGGCCTCGGAATTTCCATCTGGCTCAGGCCTGAGCTCTAAGGGGAGAGAGGCTTCCCAAACTCTGTGTGTATCAGTCCTGGGTGCCGTCCCTTCCTCCGCCTCCATCTGCAGTGAGCAGAGGCTGCTGGTGGCCGCTGCACCCCATGACTGTTCTCCACCCTCTGCTTTCCACCGGCTCTGCAGCCTGGGCCGAGCCAGTGGCCCCCGGAGGATGAGAAAGAGGTGATCCGCCGGGCCATCCAGAAAGAGCTGAAGATCAAGGAGGGGGTGGAGAACCTGCGGCGCGTGGCCACAGACCGCCGCCACTTGGGCCATGTGCAGCAGCTGCTGCGGTCCTCCAACCGCCGCCTGGAGCAGCTGCATGGCGAGCTGCGGGAGCTGCACGCCCGAATCCTGCTGCCTGGCCCTGGGCCTGGTCCAGCTGGTGAGTGAGGAGCCGAGACCCCCTCACGACAGAAGGCTCTAGGCCGATCTGGCCCCTGGCCTTGGCCCTGGCCACTGTGGCGAGACCACCTCATTTCCTGCCTATAGTTCAGTAGGGGAAGGAGGAGAGGCCACAGTGGGGGGTCTCGGCTCTGGGTAAGGGACTCCTGTGCTCGATACCCCCTTGCACAGAGCCTGTGGCCTCAGGACCTCGGCCGTGGGCAGAGCAGCTCAGGGCTCGGCACCTCGAGGCTCTCCGGAGGCAGCTGCATGTGGAGCTGAAGGTGAAGCAGGGGGCTGAGAACATGACCCACACGTGCGCCAGTGGCACCCCCAAGGTAAGGCCCCACAGTCTGATGGCAGGGGCACCCTGGCCCCTGGTCTGACAGGGAAATGCACCACAGCCATTGAGCTCATAAGGAGACACCATCCCAGCCTGCAGCCTGATGGGGAAAATACAGCCCCAAACCCCAGCTGCGTGAGAAAGGCATGGCTGTAGTCTCTAGTGTGACGGAGAAGACCTTGCCCCGGTCTAATGGGATCCTAGCCCAGCCCCAGTCCCAACTCCCAGCATGATGTCGGGAACTGGGCCTCAGTCCTTGTCTGAGAAGAAGGCTTGGCTGTGGTCCTGATATGATGAGGGAGGCAGGACCTTAGCCTTGATCTAATGGGGGAGGCTTAGCTTAGCCCCTGCCCTGATCTAACGGGAGAGGCTTAGCTTAGCCCCTGCCCTGATCTAATGGGGGAGGCTTAGCTTAGCCCCTGCCCTGATCTGATGGGGAGGTTTAGCTTAGCCCCTGCCCTGATCTGATGGGGGAAGCATCAACCCTGCTCTGATCGGGGAGGCATGACCCTAGCCCTGATCTAATGGGGGAGAGTTAGCCCCAGCCCTGGTCTGATGGGAGAGGCATGACCTCAGCCCTAATATGAAAGGGGAAACTTGACCCCAGCCCTTGTTGGTCTGATGGAAAAGGCTCCCCTGACCCACCAACTAGTCCAACAAGGGAGGCTTGACTTAGTGTTTGGCCTACTGAGCAAGGTTTGACTTTAACCCCGTTCTGATGGGGGAGACCCGGCTCCAGTTCCTGGTCTGATGGGGGAAGCTGTGGCCCAGACCTGGTCTGATGGGCTTGTGCCATGGCTCCATAGGAGAGGAAGCTCCTGGCAGCCGCCCAGCAGATGCTGCGGGACAGCCAGCTGAAGGTGGCCCTGCTGCGGATGAAGATCAGCAGCCTGGAGGCCAGTGGGTCCCCGGAGCCAGGTGAGGCCTTGAGACACAGGGAGGGCGGAGCAGGGAAGAGCAGGGCCCGAGAGCTGCCGTCCTTCCCACAGGGCCTGAGCTGCTGGCGGAGGAGCTACAGCATCGACTGCACGTTGAGGCAGCTGTGGCTGAGGGCGCCAAGAACGTGGTGAAACTGCTCAGTAGCCGGAGAACACAGGACCGCAAGGCGCTGGCTGAGGTCAGGCCCTAGCCCTGGCCCTCTCCTAAGGCTGGCTTGTTCTCATACCACCCTCAGCAGGGGTGTGAAGGGAGGGTGGCCGTGTAGAAGCAGGACTTCTCTGTTGAGACTTCATGCGGAAGGTGGCTGTGGGTGACCTGGGCTGCTGCCCCCTGCCATATACCCCACGAACCTGGCTCTACATTGTCTCCTCTGCAGGCCCAGGCCCAGCTACAGGAGTCCTCCCAGAAACTGGACCTCCTGCGGCTGGCCTTGGAGCAGCTGCTGGAGCAGCTGCCTTGTGCCCACCCTTTGCGCAGCAGAGTGGCCCGAGAGTTGCGGACTGCGGTGCCTGGATACCCCCAGCCTTCAGGGACACCTGTGAAGCCCACCGCCCTGACAGGTAGTCAGAAGTTCCTCCCGCTTCAAAGCTCTCCTTCTTTTTTGGGGGAGACCCAGAAGCACAAATAACTTTGATGAAGAGTTCAAGAGTTCCAATCCTGCCGGGCGCAGTGGCTCACGCTTATAATCCCAGCACTTTGGGAGGCTGAGGCGGGCGAATCACGAGGTCAGGAGATCGAGACCACGGTGAAACCCCGTCTCTACTAAAAAATACGAAAAATTAGCCGGGCGTGGTGGCGGGCGCCTGTAGTCCCAGCTACTCGGAGAGGCTGAGGCAGGAGAATGGCGTGAACCCGGGAGGCGGAGCTTGCAGTGAGCCGAGATGGCACCACTGCACTCCAGCGTGGGCAATAGAGCGAGACTCCGTCTCAAAAAAAAAAAAAAAAAGAGTTCCAATCCTGCCCCACCACCCACTAGCAGCGTGACCTTGGGAAACTGACATTCCTTCTTCAAACCTCAGTTTATCCATCTGTAAAATGTGGATGATATAGCACCTACCTCATAGGGTTGCTGTGTTGCACGTGATGTGCTAAGCACAGTGCCTAGCACAGTCAGCACTCGGACAGTGTAGCTTGTATTTACACAGATAACCAGAATAATGCTTAAAGCACTGGTGTTAGGAAGCTCGCAGCCCTGGAAAGCTTGATACCCAGCACTGGGCAGCTTGGACTATTAGAAAGTTTTCTAGGCTGGGCGTGGTGGCTCACGCTGGTAATTCCAGCACTTTGGGAGGCCGAGGTGGGTGGATCATGAGGTCAGGAGTTCCAAGACCAGCCTGGCCAAGATGGTGAAACCCTGTCTCTACTACAAATACAAAAATTAGCTGGGCGTGGTGGCGGGTGCCTGTAATCCTGATTGCTCAGGAGGCTGAGGCAGAGAACTGCTTGAACCCCGGAGGCGGAGGTTGCAGTGAGCCAAGATTGCGCCACTGCGCTCCACTCTGCGCAACAGGGCAAGACGCCGTCTCAAAAAAAAAAAAAAAAAATGTTTTCTTGGGCCAGGCATGGTGGCTCATGCCTGTAATCCCAGCACTTTGGAAGACTGAGGTGGGCGGATCACCTGAGGTCAGGAGTTCAAGACCAGCCTGGCCAACATGGTGAAATCGTGTCTCTACTAAAAATATAAAAAAGTAGCTGGATGGCCGGGCGCGGTGGCTCACGCTTGTCCGGGCGGGCGGATCACGAGGTCAGAAGATGGACCACGGTGCAACGTCCTAAAAAATACAAAAAATTACCCGGGCTTTGGGGGCCAAAAAAAAAAAAAAAAAAAAAAGTAGCTGGATGTGGTGGTGCATGACTGTAGTCTCAGCTACTTGGGAGGCTAAGGCAGGAGAATCGCTTGAACCCAGGAGGCGAGGTTGCAGTAAACTGAGATTACGCCACTGCACTTCAGCCTAGGTAACAGGGTAAGACTCCGTCTCAAAAAATAATAATAATAATAATAATTTCCTTGGAAAAAAATAATAAAATTAAAATTTCTGCGTGCAGTGGCTCACACCTGTAATCCTAGCACTTTGAGAGGCTGAGGTGGGAAGATTGCTTGAGCTCAGGAGTTTTTTTGAGACCCAGTCTCAAAAAAAAAAAGAAAAAAAGAAAGTTTTCTTGGCTGGGCGCGGTGGCTCAAGCCTGTAATTCCAGCACTTTGGGAGGCTGAGGTGGACGGATCACTTGGGCCCAAGATTTCTAGACGAGCCTGGGCAACATAGTGAAACCTCATCTTTAGAAACAAAAAAAATTAGCCGGGCGTGGTGGCGCATGCCTGTAATCCCAGCTACTGGGGAGGCTGAGGCAAGAGAATTGCTTGAACCCGAGAGGCAGAGGTTGCAGTAAGCCAAGATCGCGCTGTTGCACTCCAGCGTGGGTGACACAGCAAAACTGTTTCAAGAAAAAAAAAAAGAAAAAAAAAAGTTTTCTGGTCTGGCGCAGAGGCTCATGTGTCACCCAGGCTGGAGTGCAGTGGCGCGATCTCGGCTCACTGCAAGCTCCGCCTCCCGGATTCATGCCATTCTCCCGCCTCAGCCTCCCGAGTAGCTGGGACTATAGGCGCCTGCCACCACACCTGGCTAATTTTCTGTTTTTGTATTTTTAGTAGAGGCAAGGTTTTACCGTGTTAGCCAGGATGGTCTCGATCGCCTGACCTTGTGATCTGCCCGCCTCGGCCTCCCAAAGTGCTGGGACAGGTGTGAGCCACCGCACCCGGCCAAAAAAGTTAATTTTCTTATCTTTTACTGAGATCTGTCTCCCTGTAGCAGCAGCCAAATCGTAATCAACAAATAATCTGAGAGCATGGGCTTTGAAGCTGTGTCCCACAGAGATACAGTGCGAACCGGAAAGGCCAGTGCCTATCTGCACAGAGCACTGCTACAGGGCCGACTGACCCCATTCCATTGTGAGCAGAGCTGAGAAGAGGAAATGCAGGCTCTGGATGGAGCCCTCTCACCTGGGCTTGGGGAATCGAGGAATGTTTTCTTTTCTTTTTTTTTGAGATGGAGTCTCACCCTGTCGCCCAAACTGGAGTGCAGTGGTGCGATATCAGCTCACTGCAACCTCCGCTTCCTGGGTTCAAGCAATTCTCCTGCCTCAGCTTCCCGAGTAGCTGGGATTAGAGGCCCGCGTCACCATGCCTGGCTAATTTTTGTATTATTAGTAGAGACAGAGTTTCGCCATGTTGGCCAGGCTGGTCTCGAACTCCTTACCTCAGGTGATCCATCTGCCTTGGCCTCCCAAAGTGCTGAGATTACAGGCATGAGCCAACCATGCCCGACCCAAGGAATGTTTTCTAGAGGAGGTGGTGTCTTGGCCTTGAAGGACTTACACGGGAGTACTTATGGCCAAGTAGACAAGTTGAGGAACGCAGAAGAAACAGCTTGTTAAAAGGCCTAGAATTCAACTACTCAAGGCCACCCCATATCCTGTCCCCTGGCTAAACACCCCAGATACTTGAGTTGTCTTTTTTTTTTTTTTTTTTTTTTTGAGATGGAGTTTTGCTCTTATTGCCCAGGCTGGAGTGCAGTGGCGCGATCTTACTGCCGAGGCTGGAGTGCAGTGGTGCAATCTCGGCTCACCGCAACCTCCGCCTCCCGGGTTCAAGCGATTCTCCTGCCTCAGCCTCTCGAATAGCTGGGATTACAGGCATGTGCCACCACACCTGGCTAATTTTTGCATTTTTAGTAGAGATGGGATTTCTCCATGTTGGTCAGGCTGGTCTCGAACTTCTGACCTCAGGTGATCTGCCTGTCTTGGCCTCCCAAAGTGCTGGGATTACAGGCGTGAGCCACCTCACCTGGCCTCTTTTTTTTTTTTTTTTTTGAGACGGATTCTTGCTCTGTCGCCCAGGCCAGATTGCAGTGGTGCGATTTCGGCTCACTGCAAGCTCCGCCTCCCGGGTTCACGCCATTTTCCTGCCTCAGCCTCCCAAGTAGCTGGGACTAACTACAGGCGCCTGCCACTGTGCCCGGCTAATTTTTTGTATTTGTAGTAGAGACGGGGTTTCACCATGGTCTCGATCTCCTGACCTCGTGATCTGCCCACCCCGGCCTCCCAAAGTCCTGGGATTACAGGTGTGAGCCACCACGCCCGGCCTTTTTTTTTTTTTTTTGGGACAGAGTCTTACTTTGTCGCCCAGGCTGGAGTGCAGTGGCATAATCTTGATTCACTGCAACCTCCACCTCCCAGGTTCAAGCAATTCTCCTGCCTCACCCTCCCAAGTAGTTGGGATTACAGGCGCCCACCACCAAGCCCGGCTAATATTTGTATTTTTAGTAGAGACGGAGTTTCACCGTGTTGGCCAGGCTGGTCTCGAACTCCTGACCTCAGGTGATCCACCTGCCTCAGCCTCCCAAAGTGCTGGGATTACAGGTGTGAGCCACCACGCCTGGCCTCAAGTTTTTTTTTGTTTTGTTTTGTTTTTTGAGATGGAGCCTTGCTCTGTCACCCAGGCTGGAGTGCAATGGCACAATATTGGCTTACTGCAACCTCTGCCTCCCGGGTTCAAGCGATTCTCCTGCCTCAGCCTTCCAAGTAGCTGGGATTACAGGTGCCCACCATCATGCCCAGCTGGTTTTTGTATTTTTAGTTGGGATGGGGTTTCACCATGTTGGTCAGGCTGGTCTTGAACTCTTGACCTCAGGTGATCTGCCTGCCTCGGTCTCCCAAAGTGTTGGGATTACAGGCGTGAGCCACTGCGCCCGGCCGAGCTGTTCTTTCTAAGCTGATCTTTCTACCCTGGCCCCCTGCCTTTGTTTACAAGTTCTCTCTGTGTGTAACCCCCAGGCCCAGACTCTCCCTAAATGATACTCTTGGGCCTACTTCATGTCCTCAAAAGCTGCTAGATGCCCACTGCTTTCTCTACCCTTTGAGAGACAAACCTCTAGTGACGTGACACATGAACTTAGTCCGTTGACAAAACACGTTTCATATCCACTGGGGGAGGTGGGGCAGAGCTGGGACTCACCTCCACTGTTCAGATGGGGAAACTGAGGCCCAGGGGGCAGGTGGGTCCGGACAGGAAGCCAGGCTTCCTGCTCCCTGTCCCAAGCTCTTGTCCTTGCCACGGTGCTCTCCAGGCCCCAGCTCTAGGCAGCATCTCATCACGTGCTGTGGCTCTGTCCACCCTGGCTGAGGTCTAAGGTCTGAGCCTGTCCCTGCCGCTCCAGCATGTGGTGGGGAGAGCCAGTTGCTCTGCCCTGGAAAGAGGTGGCTGCCACAGAGAAGCGTGCAGTCTGGGACAAAGTGGCCCCTCACCTGGGAGTGGCCAGGTCGGAGGCCTCCTAGGGTGTCATCGGGGTCCAAGGGCACCCTGTGGGGGGCTCATGGTGCTTGGGAGCTGCGGGACAGTCAGCAGGCTCCTGTCCAGGCACTCTAGGCTGCCACACTGAGTGAGCTTCCTCAGGTAGCTGCCCCGGCCTCAGGTGGGTACGGTCTGGGTTCAGCCACCTCCTGGAGAGGGTGGCCTTCCTGTGGTCCCAGGACACCTTGGTGGTAGCAGTGGGAAGATGGCATCTGACAATGCCCCCCGCCCACCCTCCCCACAGGGACACTGCAGGTCCGCCTTCTGGGCTGTGAACAGTTGCTGACAGCCGTGCCCGGACGCTCCCCAGCGGCTGCACTGGCCAGCAGCCCCTCCGAGGGCTGGCTTCGGACCAGGGCCAAGCACCAGCGTGGCCGAGGCGAGCTTGCCAGTGAGTAGGGAAGGAGCTTCAGGGGGAGCAGGAGACCCCTGCTTCAGGCCTGCCCTAAGCCCTGGCTCTGGCCCTGCAGGCGAGGTGCTGGCTGTGCTAAAGGTGGACAACCGCGTCGTGGGGCAGACGGGCTGGGGGCAGGTGGCCAAACAGTCCTGGGACCAGACCTTTGTCATCCCACTGGAACGAGTAAGGCTGGCCTTTGTGTGGTCAGGGGTGACCTTGGGCTGCGGGGTGGAAGGCTGCCCAGGTCGGGGCTCGTTCTGCACCCCACCCTTCAGCCTGGCCTCCCCAATACAGGCCCGTGAGCTGGAGATTGGGGTGCACTGGCGGGACTGGCGGCAGCTATGTGGCGTGGCCTTCCTGAGACTTGAGGACTTCCTGGACAATGCCTGTCACCAACTGTCCCTCAGCCTGGTACCACAGGGACTGCTTTTTGCCCAGGTGCTCACCACCTCCGCCCTCTGACTTGGCGGGACCCTGGGGCGTCAGGGCCAGGAAGGCCTTCAAGACCGATGCACTGCATGTAGGTGCAGAGATTGAGGACCAGAGAGGAGGTCTCCAAGAATAAGGACTCCTAGCCGCTCTCTCAGGGCTGCATCTGGAGGCCTGGGTCCTTGTCCTGACTGCCCCGCCTCAGGTGTGACCCTGGAAAAGTGCCT
This sequence comes from Hylobates moloch, assembly GCF_009828535.3. Classification (NCBI taxonomy): domain Eukaryota; kingdom Metazoa; phylum Chordata; class Mammalia; order Primates; family Hylobatidae; genus Hylobates; species Hylobates moloch. The sequence goes on from NW_026652285.1 coordinate 100,915,151, forward strand.
CTCCTCCCTGGCCCTGCTTCTCCACTAGTATCAATGAGGACATTGAATCTGTTTCTCTGGGTCCTTCTGGCTCTTGCATCTGTTGACCCTGGGGGCGTGGGCTGTAATCCCAGGGGCAGAGGAGGTGCCATGGCAGGTGAGGTGGGAGGCGACTGGTCCACAACCCTGCCCCTACCCCTGCAGGTGACCTTCTGCGATCCTGTCATTGAGAGGCGGCCCCGGCTGCAGAGGCAGGAACGCATCTTCTCTAAACGCAGAGGTGTGGAGGGAACAGGGGCTATGTGTGAGGGAGCAGGGATGGGGTCCCGGGACTGAGCTCCCCCTTTTCTCCCAGGCCAGGACTTCCTGAGGGCTTCGCAGATGAACCTCGGCATGGTAGCCTGGGGGCGCCTCGTCATGAACCTGCTGCCCCCCTGCAGCTCCCCGAGCACAATCAGCCCCCCTAAAGGGTGCCCTCGGACCCCAACAACACCGCGAGAGGCCTCTGACCCTGCCACTCCCAGGTGAGGAGCCCCCTCGCCCTAGACTGCACGCTCCTCTGTGGCGGCTGCCTGACTCCAGATCCAGGCGGTGTCTGTCTGTCTGTCTGCATTGCTCAGCCCCAACCCTCTGTCCGTCTCACTTCGGGTTGATGTGTCCATCCTACCAGCTCTTGCATCTGCCTGTGCTGGGCACTGTGTCTACTTTCTCCCTACAGTAATTTCCTGCCCAAGAAGACCCCCTTGGGCGAAGAGATGACGCCCCCACCCAAGCCCCCACGCCTCTACCTCCCCCAGGAGCCAACATCCGAGGAGACTCCGGTGAGGGGCTGGAGGGACTAGTGGCTCCTAGGGCCGGCTGGTGCTGGCAGGGCCACCCAGCTGTGGGGTGGCAGGCCTGAAGGGAAAGAGAGAAGGAAGCCCAGCCCTGCCCTGAGCTCCTCTGTACTCACAGCGCACCAAACGCCCCCATATGGAGCCTAGGACTCGACGTGGGCCATCTCCACCAGCCTCCCCCACCAGGTACCCCCATCCTGTGCACCTTCATGTTTGAGACGTTCGTCTGCTTGCTCAAACATTTGTGTATCCATTCATACATTACTCCCTGGCTCCCTGGCGGATGCACTGGCTGGCTCTCGGGGTCTGATTTGCTAAACCCACATTATTGAGCTACAGCTCTATGCCAGCTTCTAGGAGTCCTTACTGCAGGGCTTTTTCGAGCCCATAGGTCGGGACAGCCCAGGACTGGGCATGGGAGGCTTGGAGTGGCTCTGGGTAGGGACCCAGCCAATGCCCTAGGGGACTTCCTATACCCTCTCTTTCTTTGCAGGAAACCCCCTCGGCTTCAGGACTTCCGCTGCTTAGCTGTGCTGGGCCGGGGACACTTTGGGAAGGTAGTGGGGCTGAAGAGGGTGGTATGGGACAGGATTGGGGGCCTCATCACATGAGCCAGGAGGACCTGATCTGTGGGGGCGATAAAGGCTCCCTGGTGCGGCCCACCTGGAGCCCAACCTCTCTCTGGCCCCAGGTCCTCCTGGTCCAGTTCAAGGGAACAGGGAAATACTACGCCATCAAAGCACTGAAGAAGCAGGAGGTGCTCAGCCGGGACGAGATAGAGAGGTGTGTGGGGGTGCCGCAGGGTACCCAGGATGGCTGGCCTGGGCTGTGGCATCCAGAGGGCAGCTGAAGGTTCCTGGGGCTTTGGAGAGGTGACCCGGTGGGGCCAGCCAGCCTGCATTCTCTTTTGGCACCTGCAGTTGTTCACTGTGTTTCCTTGGGCAGGTCCCCTCTTCCCTCTGTCAGTTTGCTCTACTGTAAAATGGGGGCATTGGTGACTGTGCACGTTCAGAGCCCCTTGTGAGCCCCTGACGTATAGAAACCATCACTCAGGCCGGGCGCGGTGGCTCACGCTTGTAATCCCAGCACTTTGGGAGGCCAAGGCAGGCAGATCGCTTGAGTCCAGGAGTTCAAGACCAATCTGAACCGCATGGTAAAACCCCATCTATAAAAAATAGCCAGGCATGGTGGCATGCGCCTTTAGTCCCAGCTACTTGGGAGGGTGAGGTGAGAGAATTGCTTAAGCCCAGGAGGTAGAGGTTGTAGTTAGCAGAGATCTCCAGCCTGGGCAACAGAGTGAGACCTCATCTAAAAAAACTAATTAAAAAAAAAAAGAAGAGAGGCCGGGCAAAGTGGCTCCTGCCTGTAATCCCAGCACGTCAGGAGGCCAAGGTGGGAGGATTGCTTGAGCCCAGGAGTTCGAGGCCAGCCTGGGCAACATGGTGAAACCCCCTCTCTACAAAAAATACAAAAATTAGCTGGGCATGATGGTGCGCACCCAGCTACTTGTGAAGCTGTGGTGGGAGGATCACTTGAACCTCAGTGGTGGAGGCTGCAGTGAGCCGAGATCGCACCACATCACTCCAGCCTGGGCAACAAAGTGAGACCCTGTCTCAAAAAAATAAAAGGCTGGGCGCACTGGCTCACGCTTGTAATCCCAGCATTCTGGAAGGCCGAAGCAGGTGGATAACTTGAGGCCAAGAGTTCGAGACCAGCCTGGGCAACACGGCGAAACCCCGTGTCTACTAAAAATACAAAAATTAGCTGGGCATGGTGGTGCACTCCTATAATCCCAGCTACTCAGGAAGGAGGCGGAGGCACAAAAATCACTTGAACCCAGGAGACGGAGGCTGCGGTGAGCTGAGATCACACCACTGCACTCCAGCCCAGGCGACAGAGCAAGACTGTGTCTCAAAAAAAAAAAAAAAACGAAAAGAAACCATCAGTCTACTCGCCTAGCACTTTGGCTGAGGGCCCAGTGAGCCAGGGGTGTTGTGCAGGGCACAGGGCACAACCCAGGGGAAGTTTTCCTTCCCTCTAATACTCTTGCTCTCTCCTGCAGCCTGTACTGCGAGAAACGGATCCTGGAGGCTGTGGGCCGCACAGGGCACCCTTTCCTGCTCTCCCTCCTTGCCTGCTTCCAGACCTCCAGCCATGCCTGCTTTGTGACTGAGTTTGTGCCTGGTGGCGACCTCATGATGCAGATCCACGAGGACGTCTTCCCGGAGCCCCAGGCCTGGTGGGTTCCATCCCTCCTGCCTGCCTCTTCCAGCAAACTTTGCCTGGTTCCCTACACCCACTCTCTCCATCCTGCTTTCTCCAAGTGCCCAGCAGCAGAGGAGCAGGAGTCAGAGGCCTTGGTTTACATCCTGGCACCAGCTGACAGCATTTGTGACCCTGGGTATCAGCTTATGAAGCTGTGCATTAGGTTTTTTTTTTTTTTTTGAGACAGAGTCTGGCTTTTGTTGCCCAGGCTGGAGTGCAATGGCGCGATCTCGGCTCACCGCAACCTCCGCCTCCCTGGTTCAAGCCATTCTCCTGCCTCAGCCTCCTGAGTAGCTGGGATTACAGGCATGCACCACCACTCCTGTCTAATTTTGTATTTTTAGTAGAGACGGGGTTTCTCCATGTTGGTCAGGTTGGTCTCTAACTCCTGACCTCAAGGGATCCGCCCACCTTGGCCTCCCAAAGTGCTGAGATTACAGGCGTGAGCCACCACACCTGGTGAGTCTCAGATCTTTATTTGAAAAATAGGCATGATTGGCCGGGCACCTGTAATCCCAGCACTTTGGAGGCTGAGGCGGGCAGATCACCTGAGGTCAGGAGTTCGTGACCAGCCTGGCCAACATGGTAAAAATCTTGTCTCTACTAAAAATACAAAAATTAGCTGGGCATGGTAGCACATGCCTGTAATCCCAGCTACTTGAGAGGCTCAGGCAGGAGAATCGCTTGAACCCAGGAGGCGGAGGTTGCAGTGAGCCAAGATCCCGCCACTTTACTCCAGTCTGGCAACAGAGAGACTCCGTCTAAAAAAAAAAAAAAAGGCCGGGCACATTGGCTCATGCCTGTAATCCCCGCACTTTGGGAGGCCAAGGTGAGTGGATCATGAGGTCAAGAGATCGAGACTATCCTGGCCAATATGGTGAAACCCCGTCTCTACGAAAACTAAAAAAAAAAAAAAAATTAGCTGGGCATGGTGGCACGTGCCTGTAGTCAGTCCCAGCTACTCGGGAGGCTGAGGCAGGAGAATCACTTGAACCCGGGAGGCAGAGGTTGCAGTGAGCTGAGATCGCACCACTGCACTGCAGCCTGGGTGACAGAGCGAGACTCCATCTCAAAAAAAAAAAAAAGAAAAAAAAATAGGCATGATGAACATCCACTGAAGGGACCAACACTTGGTCCCTGGCACCATTTAAGGGCCCAGGAAGGGTGAGCTGGAAATGCACAGAAACCTTGGGGCGACCTTGGGACTGTTGGAGCACCCCCACCCTCAGCATGACGCTTGTCCCAGTCTCACTCGTCTCTGACTCTGGCCGGGACATCCGGGATCCCCTGGCCATGGCCATCCTGGTGCCTCCCTGCCCTGCCTCCCTGGTGTGTGTCTTGGGCCTGAGTTCTCCCATAACCACCCCTGCAGCTTCTACGTGGCTTGTGTTGTCCTGGGGCTGCAGTTCTTACACGAGAAGAAGATCATTTACAGGTGACTTTTGTCCCAGCGATGCACGGGGGTGGGGGTGGGGGTGGAGGTGGAGTGGGTGAGGACACAGACACTGCCTCCGCCTGCCTGGGCTGCTCCAGGGGCTGTTGCTGTTCCCTGGGTCTAAGCCCCACTCAGTCCCTTTGATTTGCACCTTTGCTCTCAGGGACCTGAAGTTGGATAACCTTCTGCTGGATGCCCAGGGATTCCTGAAGATCGCAGACTTTGGACTCTGCAAGGAAGGTGGGGGCCGCCCATTGGGATCCATATCTCCAGCCTTGTTTACCCAGCCTGGCCAATAGGATGATGGGCACATGGCATGTCCCAGGAAATCTCCTCACCGGCGGATGCCCTGGTTCCACCACCCTAGACCTCACTCCAGGGGACAGCTGGGCACACTGGCCCTTTCTTCCTAGTCCTAGAGGCTCGTAGCCCCAGCCTGCACCTGGCCTGAGGGAGAGCCTGTGGTCAGGGCTGGGAGAGGAGACTGAGTTCCGCCTTGTGTTTCTTTCTTTTCTTTCCTTTCCCTTTCTTTCTCTCCTTCCTTCCTTCCTTTCTTTTCTTTCTTTCTTTCTTTTCTTCCTTCCTTCTTTTTTTCTTTCTCTTTTCTTCCTTCCTTCCTTTCTTTCTTTTTTTTTTTTTTTTTTGACGGAGTCTTGCTGTGCCACCCAGGATGCAATGCAGTGGCACAATCTCGGCTCACTGCAGCCTCCACCTACTGGGTTCAAGCGATTCTCCTGCCTCAGCCTCCCAAGTAGCTGGGACTACAGGCGAGCACCACCACACCTGGCTAATTTTTGTATTTTTTTAGTAGAGACAGGGTTTCACCATATTAGCCAGGATGGTCTCGATCTCCTGACCTCATGAACCACCCGCCTTGGCCACCCAATGTGCTAGGATTACAGGCATGAGCCACTGCGCCCAGCTTCTTTTTTTTTGGGGATGGAGTCTTGCCCTGTCGCCCAGGCTGGAGTGCAATGGCGCAATCTCGGCTCACTGCAACCTCTACCTCCGAGGTTCAAGAGATTCTCCTACCTCAGCTTCCCGAGTACCTGCGATTACAGGCGCACGCCACCATACTCAGCTTATTTTTTTGTATCTTTAGTAGAGACGGGGTTTCACCATGTTGGCCAGGCTGGTCTCGAACTCCTGACCTCATGCTCTGCCCGCCTCGGCCTCCCAAAGTGCTGAGATTACAAGTGTGAGCCACTGCACCCAGCCAAGTTCTGCCTTCTGTGACCTTAGCCTGTGAGCTTGGCTCCACATGCAGTCAAATGGCGTCATAACCATTCCTACTTCCTTGGGTACAGGGCAGGGCTTGGCACAGGCTCAGCTCCCTGGCATCATAAGGCTTGGCTGTTGAGGTTATTGTGAATAGGCCACACCAAGCAGCTATTGGTGTGCCTGTTGGTTTGCAGGGATCGGCTTCGGGGACCGGACTAGCACCTTCTGTGGCACCCCGGAGTTCCTGGCTCCCGAGGTGCTGACCCAGGAGGCGTACACACGGGCTGTGGACTGGTGGGGGCTGGGTGTGCTGCTTTACGAGATGCTGGTGGGCGAGGTGAGTGCTGGAGCATGTTTCCTGGGCCTCTGGGTTGGGGTGGGGTGGCCCGTGCATCCTGTTGAGCTCCCATCTCCACAGTGCCCATTCCCAGGGGACACAGAGGAAGAGGTGTTTGACTGCATCGTTAACATGGACGCCCCCTACCCCGGCTTTCTGTCGCTGCAAGGGCTTGAGCTCATTCAGAAGGTAAGCACTGCAGGGTCTGGGGCTGGGCTGGATGGCTGCTCAAGGCCCATGTGCCCTCTGTCGTGGGACAACAGACCCCCTGCCACCCATCCTTAGAGCGCTCTGGGCCAGCGTGCTTGGGGCCTGTGGATGATGGCAGCGCCTGGGGCTGAATGCCCTAAGTGAGCGCCTGTCCTATCGCCCAGCTCCTCCAGAAGTGCCCGGAGAAGCGCCTCGGGGCGGGTGAGCAGGATGCCGAGGAGATCAAGGTCCAGCCATTCTTCAGGGTGAGCGTCTGGGGTGGCGGTGGTCCCCTGTGCCTGGCAGGGTAGGTGGCATGGAGTGACCCCTGGAGCTGCTGTTCCTGCTGTCTCAGGCGCCTCTCCTTTGCCCTCAGACCACCAACTGGCAAGCCCTGCTCGCTCGCACCATCCAGCCCCCCTTCGTGCCTACCCTCTGTGGCCCTGCGGACCTGCGCTACTTTGAGGGCGAGTTCACAGGGCTGCTGCCTGCCCTGACCCCACCTGCACCCCACAGCCTCCTCACTGCCCGCCAACAGGCCGCCTTCCGGGACTTCGACTTTGTGTCAGAGCGATTCCTGGAACCCTGAGGGCATCTCCTGGCACCTCTGTCCCCTTCCCCCACAGACTGTTAGAGCCTCTGCTCACCGACCTGTGTGCCCTGCCTGGAGGTCCAAGCCTGGCTGGGTACTTATGAGCCCTTGGGACTCGAGGTGGCAGCCACGGGGCCACTGTTATGGGCTTTGCTCAGTGTCACTGGGCGAAGTGTGTCCCTTCCCCCTCCAGCTCACCCTCCTCTACCTCCCAGCGAGACCTGGCCCAGAAAGGGTGCCGCAGCAAGGAGTGATATGGTTTGTCTTTTTAAGACTGGACTTGCTTTATATTAAATTTGTAAAAGTGTGCACTGGCAGCAGCCTGGGCGGGGCTGGGGTGGAGCCCGGGGTCTGCTTGGGCCTGAGCTGCCCACAGGTCCTTTTCTTCCCCTTCTTCCTTGGAAGGCAGAACTGCCCACCAAGGCAGGGATCTGTCTGACTTGAAGCTCCGTTCTGGGGCCTGGGAGGAATGGGCAGGAGTGAGGGCCCCAGGCCCTCCGAGGGCTGACCCCAGCCGGGGACAGGCCCCGTGGTTTTCAGGCACAAGATGGTAGCCCGGCCTCCAGCAACCCTAAACAGCTGGGCTGCTGCCCTCTTCCTCCTCCTCAGCCCAGAGGGTCTCCCAGGACCCCGAGGGCCATCCACAGAAGAAGTGGGCCAGGTTGCGGGTCAGGCCCCGGTCGAAGGGGTTGCTGGGGCGCTGGCGGAGATAGGCGATGCGGTGTGAGGAGATGAATTCCCAGGTGGTGGTGTTGCTGGCCACCAGGTAGAGGTGCGAGGCGAGGAGCAGGCTGGCCACCAACGAGAAGAGGGACAGCAGCAGGAAGGTGGCGAACAGGAGCCCGCTGGACCGCAGCCACAGCCCCCAGGGCTGGAAGAAGCGGAGGCCTGACCTGCGGTGCAGGGGACAGGGGCCTGGTGCTGGGGGAGGGCAGGGGAGCCCTTCCCTCCCCGTGCCGGGGCCCTGGGAGTCCTGGCTCTGTCCACCCGTGGGAGCATTCATCCCACCCTCCCCCTACGCCCGGGCAGCAGCACCCACCATGCCAGGTACAGGCCCCACAGAAGCACCACCAGCTGCAGCGCCAGGTAGACTACAAAGAGTGGGTGGTTGCGCTCTCCCACACAGTTCTCCATCCAGGGGCAGTGGTGGTCGTAGCGGCGGACACAACGGCGGCACTCACGGCAGTGCCGAGCCCTCAGGGGCTGCTGTGGGCATGGAGAGTGGAGGCTCAGTGCCAGCCCCGCTGTGGGCCCGCCACTGAGGGGAGGAATCAGGGCCTGATTCTGGAAGGCCTTCTTGGAGGAGGGGTGAGGCCCGGCACTGGGGCAGGAGGAGGTCGAGGAGTCTCAGCTTTGGCCCAACCTCTCCCATGGGTGTCCCTGCATCACTCACCAGCACCAGGCAGTATCTGCAGCGCCGAAGAGGGATGGCTGGAGGAACCATGGCTGTCTGCTCCTCTTTGAGCTCCTCCTGGAATGAGGGGTGGGGTGTAAGGCAGGGTCCTCTTGGGAGACAGGTGGCATTGGCGGGCAGCTCCCCAAGGGGCCGGCTCAGCTCTGGGTGTGGAGTTTGGGACCCATCCCATGCAGAATGGAGGTATGGAGTGTGGTGGAGCACCCCAGACTGAGGGCGGCTGTGTGATGTTTGCAAGTCTCTTCCTTCTCTGGGCCCCAGCAGTTTCCTCACTACTGTAGATGGGGCTCTAGGGCTGGCAAGAGGATTCACTGAACTGCCCCCACAAGAGTCTGCAGCACAGAGCCTGGCATGGAGACTGGTGCTGGTTGTTGAGTCCCTGTTGGTGAGAGTAGGGGCCCCTGGTTACCTGAGGCTGGGGCTGCACATTCACGTAGCCAGGGTCCATGAGTGACACAGCAAGGTAGAGCAGCAGGGAGCCCAGCACCAGGAGCAGGAAGGTGAGGGGCAGGAGCAGCTGCCCCTGCTCCTCCCATTGCCGCAGCTCTGGAGAGGCCGGAGAGCACAGTGAGGCTGGGCCGGGTAGAACAGGAGTGGGTGGGGCTGGGGTGCAGTTGGAGGTGGGGAAGTGTGTTCCTGGCTGAGCAAAGGCCTGGAGATGTTGGTTCCATGAGTGGTTGTGTGTGGCCAGCAGTTCATCTGCACTTTATCTGGAGGGTCAGAGGGAACCATGAAAGGTTATAGAGCCAGATCTGTTTTGGAAAACCTCATTGCTAAAGAAATGGATCAGGGGAAGCCTGGGGGCAGAGAATCTGGCCAGGAGGAAGAAGACGGTAGCTACAAAGGCCCGGCAGGAAGTGAGGGAGGAAGGAATGGACAGAGGGGGCTGCTGGGTGAAGGGAGCCAGACCTGACTGGATGTGGGAGAGAGGGAGAAGGGGTCCAGCATCTCTGGCTCTGCAATGGGGAGAGACTGGCTAGGTCTGAAATGCCTGAGAGAGATACAGTGGGGAGGGTGCAGCTGGCAGGCTCAGATGCTGCAGAGGGGGATAGGGAAGGGTCCAGCGGGCTTCAGCCCATGGAGGTGACAGGATTTTGGGGAGGTAGGGTGCAGGGCAAGGAATGATGGGGCATGAGACCACCACACAGCAGAGTGTAGACAAATCCTGTGTCCCTTGGTTGTAGGGGGGGAGCAGAGAAGAAAGGGAGGGTTTTGAGGGGGTTCGTTTTCTGATAGGGAGACCTGAGCAAGTTTTTAGGCTAAAGGATGAAGGTGGTGGAGGAGGTCTGAGGTCTTGGGAGGAAAGCCAGAAGGGGCCCCAGTCCAGAAACTGAGGCTGGACCGCCATGGAAGGAGGGCTGGGGGCTGCTGTGGGGGACAGTGGGGGAGGCTGCCCGTGGCAGGTGAGGCGCTGGGTAGGGGGCTACTAAGAGGAATGAGGGAAATGGGGGTGGGTGGGTGAATCTGTGGGAAGATGGGAGACAGGCCGCACCCCATGGGGTGTTCTCTTGCCTGAGGGTTTGCCTGGACTTGGGCAGCTAGTGGCCATGGGGGTGTGGAGGGTGTGGGTGTGGGCAGAATGCCAATCCTTGTATCTAGTTGAGCCTCCTAATCGTATGGATGGGAAGATTTGGGGTCAGTTCCTGGGAAGGATCATGTGGGTCCCAGGACCAGGGGACATGGGGCTCAAGTCGGTCCTTGGATCTGGTGGGCACCGGCTGGGTCTTGGGGTGGACAGGGCATTTGGCAAGGATCAGGAAGATGCTGGGATTAATTAGGGATCAACGGGGTATCAGGCGGAGAGCAGGTGGCTCTTGGAATGATAGATGGGAGAGGGCTTCAGGAGCTGGCGAAGATCGGGCCAATCCCAGGATCTCCAGGGATTAGGCGGGAGACCCAGTGAGACCAGAACGTCTGGGGAACCACGCGGGAATCGGGTGGGTCCGGGGTCGCTCGGGGTCCGGCTCACCGGTATCGTGCAGGAAGAGCACCAGCGTGATTCCCCAGGTCAGCACGGTGTGCCCGGTCCGCACCAGGACCCCAGGGCTGAGGAGCGCCCAGGGCGCCATCGCCTCGGCCGGGGACCCCACCCGGAAGAAGCGCCCAGAGGGGCGGGCCCTTCGAGGGAGGGGAACGCGGCCGCCCGGGGATTGGTGGATCCAGGCGCTGGGCGGGGCGGGACTGGGCCAGGGAGGCTGCCTATTGAATGGCAGCTGCGGCCGAGTGGACCCTCAAGCCAACAGGTGCCTGAAGAGGCTGAGGGCGGGGCCGGCGCGCGCGCAGCTGGTAACTCCCCCAACTCCAGCCCCACCTGCGAGGTAACTTTCGAAAGCACAGGAGCGCGCGCGCACCTCCCCCGCGCTCCCCCTGTGCCCGCCCCCGCAGCCTCGCGCATGCGCGTAGCTCTCTGGGCGCTTCAAAGATCCAGCGGCTTGCTGTGAGTCCGGGAGGTAAAATTGTACCCATTTCAAAGATGTGATGACTAAAGTCTCGAGAGGGCCAGGGCTCGCCGAAGGTTGCTCTGTGGTGACAGCTTTACCTCCTTGCTATGTATTCTCAGATATTGCAAACGGACGAGAGAAAAGTGGAGGTACGTGGTGCACATTCTGACTATGGGTGGTCCAACTTAGGCGGGAGTCAGAAATCCCAGCACTGCCCCTTCCTACCTGTGTGACCCTGGGCGAGTTACTGAGCCCCTGTGAGCTGTTTTCTGTCTCTATAAGGGGGATTACAATAGTGTCTTCCTCCTAAGGTGTTTGGGAGGATTAAATAATGGAAGCGCCTTGTCTAGCACGGGACTGTCTTGCCTCTCCTGCTGTGAGCCACCACCTACAGGCGGACTTTCCTCGCCGGAGGCTTCAGGCTGTCCTCCTTCCCTGTGTCCCCAGGGCCTTCCCCACTCAGCCCTGCCTTTCCATAGCACCTCCCACTGATACCAGCATCCTCCTCCGCCTCCCTCTGATTGGCCCCATCCCAGTTCCTCCAGGATACTCCTCTGACATCTGTTGTTTTTCTCAGCTCAACATCCTTTTTTTGGTTGGGGAATCGACTTCCCATCCCATGTGATTGGAGGGACTGCCCCTCACCCCATAGGATGGCGCGAGCGGCAGGCTGTGGGCGTTCGACTCTGCAGAACCGATCACAGACCTTCCATGAGATTACTGTCTAGATGCTGAGAGGAAGGGGCATTCTTTTGGATCTCAAGCCTAAGGAATGGGATATAAGGCAACTGGGAGCCATCTTTAGGCTGGGCGGAGAGGGCTTACCCTGTCTGTGGCTGGAGAAAATGAGACCAACTGATAAAGACACGTAGAGATGGATAAGCAGCACTAAAGGAGGGAGCAAGAGATGGTCTGAACAACATTGTCTGAGCCCTCTAGATCCGGCTGTCCCTGAAGCTGATACTAACTCTGCATCCCCTGGTTGCAAGAGTCAATGAATTCCCACCTTTTGTTTGTTTGTTTGTTTGTTTGTTTTTTGAGACGGAGCCTCACTCTGTTGCCTAGGCTGGAGTGCAGTGGCGCGATCTGGGCTCACTGCAACCTCCACCTCCCAAGTTCAAGCGATTCTCCTGCCTCAGCCTCCCAAGTAGCTGGGGCTACAGGCACATGCCACCACGCCCAGCTGATTTTTGTATTTTTAGTAGAGACAGGGTTTCACCATGTTGTCCAGGCTGGTTTCGAATTCCTGACTTCAAGTGATCTGCCTGACTCGGCCTCCCAAAGTGCTGGGATTACAGGTGTGAGCCACCATGCCTGGCCCCAATTCCCACCTTCGACTTGCCTGAGTAGATGTTTGAGTTGGGTGTCTGTCATTTGCAGCTCAGTCTTGATTACTGCACCGGGTGCAGGATCTAATGTGCTCAGTGGGGACATCCAGCACATTATCCACTCAGCACATAATTCTGAAGCTTCCGTGGGTTAGGCACTGTGCTAGTATCAAACAGCCCAACACTAGTTCAAATAGTAAGGACAGATTTTAATTAACAACATACTATTGATAGGGCAGAGAGCCCAGTGTGACCCAAGTGAAACTTCTGTTTGTGCAGAGGTGACTGATGTTTTTTGTGGTTTTGGTTTTCTGCTTTCTTGAGATGGGGTCTCGCTATGTTGCCCAGGATGGCCTGAAACTCCTGACCTGAGGCAATCTTCCCCCTCAGCCTCCAGAGTAGCTGGGACTGCAGGCGTGCACCATGTCTGGCTTAAAGGGAGAATGAGGGAGTGGAGGGAAATGGTGAGGGCTTCAGCAGAGTAAGGGAAATGAAAAATTCCAAAGGGTTGGTCATGGTAAATGTGATTAGGCAGCTCCGTGTGCTCGGTGGCAATGGTGAAAGTTAGGACTCTGTTCTCCCGCAGAGACTGGGAGACGGAGGCTCCGTCCTTCCTGATATTACATTTCAATGGAATGGCCTTCAGGTCCTTGAAAAAGACACTCCTGAGTTGTAGGAGATACACACTCATCTCAAATGGACAGAGGAAGGATCACAATTGTAAATTCCCATCCCACCACACTTTTTTTTTTTTTTTTTTTTGAGGCGGAGTTTCGCTCTTGTTGCCCAGGCTGGAATGCAATGGCGCGATCTCGACTCACTGCAACCTCTGCCTCCCATGTTCAACCGATTCTCCTGCCTCAGCCTCCTGAGTGGCTGGGATTACAGGCACCCGCCACCATGCCTGGCTAATTTTGTATTTTTAGTAGAGATGGGGTTTCTCCATGTTGGTCAGGCTGGTCTTGAACTCCCGACCTGAGGTGATCCACCCGCCTTGGCCTCCCAGAGTGCTGGGATTACAGGTGTGAGCCACCGCGCCCAGCACTTTTTTTTTTTTTTTTTTTTTTGAGAGGGAGTTTCATACTGTTTCCCTGGTGTGATCTCGGCTCACTGCAACCTCCGCCTCCTGGGTTCAAGCGATTCTCCTGCCTTAGCTTCCAAAGTAGCTGGGATTACAGGCAGGTACCACCACACCTGGCTAATTTTTTTTAAATTCTTAGTAGACACAGGATTTCACCATGTTGGCCGGGGCGGCCTTGAACTCCTTACCTTGTGATCCGCCTGCCTCGGCCTCCCAAAGTGCTGGGATTACAAGCGTGCACCACTGTGCCCGGCCAGAGGTCACATTTCTTAGGGAGACTCAGTAAAATGGCTTTATGGCTTAGACATCAGTCTACTTTTGGAGAGGTAGGTCATGTTTGAAGGTGCTGAGCGGCAAAATTAGTTTCTTTTTTTTTTCTCTCCAACTTTTATTTTAAGTTCAGGGGTACATGTGTAGGATGTGCAGGTTCGTTACATAGGTAAACATGTGCCACTGTGGTTTGCTGCACAGCTCATCCCATCACCTAGGTTTTTGTTTTGTTTGTTTGTTTGTTTTTGAGATGGAATCTTGCTCTGTCGCCTGGGCTGGAGTGCAATAGCACGATCTCAGCTCACTATGACCTCTGCCTCCCAGGTTCAAGCGATTCTCCTGCCTCAGCCTTCCAAGTAAGTGGGATTACAGGCGTGCGCCACCACACCCAGCTAATTTTTTTTTTTTTGAGACGGAGTCTCGCTCTTTCGCCCAGGCCGGACTGCAGTGGCACTATCTCTGCTCACTGCAAGCTCCGCCTCCCGGGTTCACGCCATTCTCCTGCCTCAGCCTCCCGAGTAGCTGGGACTACAGGCGCCCGCCACCGCGCCCGGCTAATTTTTTGTATTTTTAGTAGAGACGGGGTTTCACCGTGTTAACCAAGATGGTCTCGATCTCCTGACCTCGTGATCTGCCCGCCTCGGCCTCCCAAAGTGCTGGGATTACAGGCGTGAGCCACCCCGCCCGGCCCACACCCAGCTAATTTTTGTATTTTTAGTAGAGACGGGGTTTCACCATTTTGGCCAGGATGGTCTCAAACTCCTGACCTCAAGGGATCCGCCCGCCCTGGCCTCCCAAAGTCCTGAGATTACAGGCTGAGCCACTGTACCCAGCCTGGCCACAGGTTTTTAAAAGGAGAGCCCTCCATGTGCCAGGTTTTGTGCTGGCCTACAGCAGAGCCTTGATATGGCTTGTTGCTCACAGTCCAATGGGGGAGATGAGACAAAGCAATTTCAGCCCCATGAGATAAGTAGGTGCTGTGATGGGATGATCAGGAACTAGAGTGTTCCTGACACAGGAAATGGCAGGTACCAGGCCAAGGAGCTGGAGTAGGAAAACCTGGCACATCTGAGGATCTTGTTTTCCCTCCTTTACTGTGGCAACCTTGAGATAGTAAGTCATTTCAGGCCAGGTATGGTGGCATATGCCTATAATCTCAACACTGTGGGTGGCTGAAGTGGGAGGATTGCTTGAGCCCAGGTGTTTGAGACCAACCTGGGCAACACAGTGAGACCCCATTTCTACAAAAAAAACAAAAATTACATGTGCATGGAGGTGCATGTTTGTTGTCCCAGCTACTTGGGAGGCTGAGGTGCAAGGATTGCTTGAGCCCAGGCGGTCGAAGCTGCAGTGAGCTGTGATCGTGCCATTGCACTCAGCCTGGGCAGCAGTGAGACCTTGTCTGAAAAAAATAAAAAATAAAGTCGCTTCACTTCTCTGAGGCTCAGTGTCCTTGTCTGTGAAATGGATTATTGCCAGGGTTCTGAGGAAGCGGAAGGTACATGAAGCACTTAGCCCAGGGCCTGGCACACAGAAGAAGGTTCAGCAGTGTTGGCTGCTGCTGGCAGGCACTGCCCTCATTCCCTCCGAGGCACAGACAACCCACCAGGGTGCTGAGGCAAACCACCCGATGCCTTTCCTGCCCAGGTCCTGTGGGTGGCCAGTGGCAGGGGGCTCTCAGCCAGGGGAGAGAGAGGCTAGGTCCAGGCCCTGCAGGGGGTGGAGAAGAGGGCACCTCGGCTTCACAGAGGCTGTGGGAGGAGTCAGTGCTCAGCTTCCAGGAATGCTTAATTGGGTCCTGAGGCCCAGGCTTAAAACCTCACATAAAGGGTAAAATCCACACACTCACGGTGGCCTATAAAGGGTGTGACCGTATCATTTCTTTTTTGTTTTTTGAGACGGAGTCTTGCTCTGTCACCCAGGCTGGAGTGCAGTGGCACCATCTGTGCTCACTGCAAGCTCTGCCTCCTGGGTTCACGCCATTCTCCTGCCTCAGCCTCTCAAGTAGCTAGGACTACCGGTGCCCGCCACCTAGCGTGGCTAATTTTTTTGTATTTTTTAGTAGAGACGGGGTTTCACCATGTTAGCCAGGATGGTCTTGATCGCCTGACCTCGTGATCCACCTCGGCCTCCCAAAGTGCTGGGATTACAGGCGTGAGCCACCGCGCCCAGCCCACCATATCATTTCTTATTCCAACCAGGCAGCTCTTGAGGATGACAAGGCACTGTTGATAGAGGTGCAGGGACCACAGGTGTCAGCCAGGACGGCCCTGGGCCATGCTAGAGTCTGGGTACCTCACGATTTGGCACCAGCGACTTCTTGGTCCCCTCCCACTCCACCCTTGTTCCTCACGCTGCCAGGGCCACATGGGGCTGCTTCTCTGTCCACCCTGGCGGGACCCTCTGCTGAGGATGCACTTTTCCTCAGCCCCTCGGGCCAGACCTGGGCAGCCTCCTCCTTTTCACTGGGTTTGGCTCCACTCTGTCCTCTTGTAAGCAGCCTCCCAGACACATGGGGACATCGCGCTGGCTCCTCCCCCTCTCCCCAAAGCACTGTGGCCCAGCGGACTCCAAGCTTCCCTGACGCACCTGCCCACTCCCATCCACTGGCAGGAGGCACCTCCTCCACTGTCTTCTCCCTGCTGGTGGCACAGAGTCGTAATCTTCTATTTGCCATCTGTCTCCCCCATCAGGCTGAGCCATCCTGGGCAGGCACCCTGTTGGTCTGGTTGCCAGGTGTGTCCTCAGTGGGCACAGGGATGTGAAGAGAACACATAGGAAACAGGTACTCCAGCTCAGTCCCTTGCCACCTGTCCCCAGCCTGCAGCCCTTTAACCCACCAAACGCACCCCTCCCTACCACTGAACTACCTACGCTGCAGCCCCCCTGCCACGGGTGGCTCAAGCCCTGATCCAGAGCCTGGAAGCCAGGCTAGCAATCCCCTCCACAAAAAAAAGACGCTCTGTTTTCCATTTTGCACAAAAATGTATTTCTGTGACATCCCAAAGTACAGACATTTCCCCAGGCCCCAGGGGGTAAAGCAATGAGGTGTGAACTCTGCCAGGGTCTGGCCGGGGCCGCTGAGTGTGGGATGGAAGGGAGCGCCGCATGCAGCCCATCTGCCAAGCTGGGGGAACACAGGGCTGCCGCCCACTTCCCGGGCCGGGAGGGAGAGGCTCCAGGAGAAAAAGGCCAGGTGTCTCTCCCGGAGCTGCTCACCCCTGCCGTCCTGCCTGGAGGCGGAAATGCTAGGAACACCTGAAAACAGGCCCGCAGAAGGAAAAGGGAAGAAAAAGCCATCACCCAAAGGCTGCCTCCAGGGTTAGCGCTGCTCCCCAGGCCCCTGCGATCCGCAAGTGTCCGATGAGAAGCAATGCAGTGTCCATCGATGGAGGAGCACAAGAGAGCCGGCGCCTCTCAGGCTTCCAAGGTAAAGCCTAGGGCAGGGCGGGACCGCCAGGGAGGCCCAAGCGGCCACTGCAGGGCAGTCCGAGTGCTGGTCTGGAGGCGGCTGTGTGGCCGCTGTGGGTCAAAGGCTGGCGTGGGACCTCTGCCTCTGAGAGGCGTGGGGTCCTCTGGGCAGCGGGGCAGGCTGGGATGAGGAGGCAGGCTCAGTTCTGCTGGTGGGAGCGCCTGGGCAGTTGAGGGCTGTGGAGCGAGGAAGCAAGCCCCTGGCCCCAGAAGATGCTAGCTTCCAGGGCTGAGGGCAGGTTCTGGATGTGTTTGGCAGAAGGGGCAGTGGAATCTGCCCCTGAGTTCTGATCATCCCTGGGCTGGGGCTTTCCACGGCCTGGGACCTGGTGGGAGACTAGGAGGCAGCCTCCATAGCAGCGTGGCCTCAGGCAGGCCTGGCCGGACAGCAGCAGGGCCACTGGGCGCCCTGCTCCTAGAGGGTCTTCAGGGGCAGGGCTGCCTGGACCTCAGCCTGGGAACGGCTCACTTTCCTGCCCCAGATGGCCCACAGCCGGGAGCACCAAGGCTTTTGGGAGACCCAGTGGGGTAAGTAAGTTCTAATCCCCAAACCCCATCAGCTGTGCCCGGGAGCTGAGATGGCGTTCTCAGGCATGGGCAGTGGGTCAGGATGCTTGATACGCTGTCCAAGGCCTGCTCCTCTCAAGAAAGGAAGCCACGCCGGGATCTGAGTTTCCTGGACAAGGACTGGACACTCACAGCGTTACAGGCATTTAGTCTGCTTGGGGTAGGAGTGAGTGTGTCAGTGATGAAGGCTGAGTGGGTTTGAGAATGGCCAAGGAAGCTGCAAGGACTCAGGAGTGTTGCTTTTGTTTTTGCACAGAAATCATACACACAAAACTTCACACTTCCTAACCCAAAAAAAATATATATATAATATATATATCTCACTAATGTTAAGGAAAAGCGTCGGTTGTGCAAAAGTCCCCCATGTCTCTTCACTCCGTGGGAGGCTCCCTCGGAAGGGGCCCGCCCGCTGGGCTGCTTGAGCACGCTTCCTCCCCGCCTGTGGTCCAGAGCGGTGGTGGCCATGGGGGCGGAGGCCTCTATCTAGACGTGTCCATGTTCTCCTCTTTAAAGTTACTGCAGTGCTCAATCACCTTGCTGGAGACAGGGGGAGACGGGATTGGAGGGTGGGCTTGGGTGGGGTGAGCCCAGCCCCTCCGAGATCATTAGGCAGCTGGGTAAACATGTGTTCATAGTGATGGTGATGCTGACCGAATGATGTGGACAGAGGGGTTGGCAGAGTGGCTGGCATGGGCAGGGGACTCAGGGAATGGCACCTGTGGCCGTGAATGCCATCACCAGCCATCCTCCGCTTCCTTCCTTTCCATGCCCCTGTTCCCCCACCCCCAGTCCCAGGGCATCTGTGGATAGGGGTCCCCAAATCAGCTCAGGCCTGACCTCCAAAACCCTTTGGAAGTTTCTTTAGCGACCTCTTCCTTCTTCATTTTCCCTGCACTCCAGACCCTTCTCTTTCCAGAAGTCCACCAGTGGGCCCCAAACTGACTGCACATCAGATTCCCCCAGAGGCCCGGATCCAGTGGCAGGTCCAGGGTGGGGTGGGGGCAGCTGTGCTCGCACAAGGGCCCCCACTACCCTGAGGCAGCCAGGGCCCAGCACTCTGCTCAGATTTCGAGTCTCGCCCGCCCCAGCCTGACCTCTGCTACCCATCACTGTTGGTTGTCACCTTGGACCCCGGACAGCTTGCCCATTCAACACCAAGCCTGTGGTTTGGGGGCTTCACTGCAGCCTCTGTGTGTTAAAGGGATGCCCCAATACCTTTTAGGAAGCAAATACCCAGAGTGAGAGAGGGGTCAGTGGACAGGCCGAGGGCCTTCTCCTAAGCATTGTCCAGGGTTATTTACACCTTGCTGTCAGACAGGCCAGTGCCTCAGATTCCCATCACAGGCCTTGGAGAAATGTTCAAAGTGACTGTGGTAGGTAACTGGTCAGTCTTACCTAGTGCTTCGCAAATTTCCCGGGAATCCCTGTTAACCATGAAAATTCCAGGGCCACCTCCTACCTCCCAGATGCACTGGAAAAGAAAACCTAGGGGTGGGCCCCGTCCATTTATTTTTAAATTTTATTTTTTTGAGACAGAGTCTCGCTCCGTTGACCAGGCTGGAGTGCAGTGGCACCATCTTGGCTCACTGCAACCTCTGCCTCCTGGGTTCAAGTGATTCTCCTGCCTCAGCCTCCCAAGTGGCTGGGATTACAGGCACGCACCACCACACTCAGCTAATTTTTGTATTTTTAGTAGAGACGGGGTTTTACCATGTTAGCCAGGTGTCGAACTCCTGACCTCAAGTGATGCACCCACCTCAGCCTCCCAAAGTGCTAGGATTACAGGTGTGAGCCACTTCGCCTGGCCGGTAGTGCCTTTGGCCAGATATAATAGCAGAACCAGCTGACACTTCCCTCCCCTGGCCCAGGAAGTGGCTGTCTGAGGAGCCTCTGAGTTCCAGGCCCCTCCTCCATGTGACCTTTTGCTCTATACAGAGCCATGAAAAAGTGTGCTGGGGTCAGCTTGACTGTTTTCCCTTCTAGAATGAATCCTGGAGAAAACGAGGTCATCCCTGACGATTTCGACACGTCGCATCCCTGAGAGTCTCTGGTGTCCTGATCAACTTGAGAACTGGAGGCAGTGACATTTTAGATGCTGCAGTGAAAGCCACACAGCCACGGAAGGCCGAGACTCTACCATGTTTGTGATCTTCACATTCAGCAAACTCACTCGCACTCTGCCTCGTCTTATCTCTAGAATGTATTTTACCACACTGTGTCCCTTCTTTAGTGGGAATGTCTTTGGCCAAAAATAATGAATAGTTCTGACCTGACTTGCTAATACCCAGTGATAAAAGGATGGAATTTGTTGGGAATAAAAGAAAACTAGGCTTACAAACGAGGGCCCTGATGCTCCGTTCAGAGCTTGGCCATCTAGTTTCCAGCCACAATGTGGTCGAGATGACATTTGGAGAGGCCCCAGGTGGACATCAATACACTGTCAACCTCCATACTCAACTCTAAGCTGTCCCTGGGAATTTCAGCCATTCCTAACCTCCAGAGGGCGCCCGCTATGCCCTTACTCCCCTGAATCAAGGTTCCAGGCAGAAACACACTGCTAGTCTCTTACCGGGCCATTTCCTTGGTCTCCTGCCGTGCAGTCGCCATCTTAATTATGTCCCTCAGAAGGGGCATCCCCCCTTCTTTGATCAGCAGAGGGCAGTACTTGTCCGCTGTGGGATAGGAGCAGACAGCAGAGGATCAGGATGGGTCTTCTCATCAGCCCGAGGCCCAGAAACCCACCCTGTCTGTGAGGACTATCCTGGTGTCGGGGGTGTGAAGGCACAGGCCTTGGTGGGGGCAGTGCTAGAAATGGGGGCAAGACATGTGTGCCCAGCCCCATGGGTGGGAGTTCTGTGTCCATGTAGGGGAAGCAAGAGGTGACTTCTTTTTTTTTTTTTTTTTTGAGACGGAGTCTCGCTCTGTCGCCCAGGCTGGAGTGCAGTGGCGCTATCTCGGCTCACTGCAAGCTCCGCCTCCCGGGTTCACGCCATTCTCCTGCCTCAGCCTCTCCGAGTAGCTGGGACTACAGGCGCCCGCCACCACGCCCGGCTAATTTTTTGTATTTTTAGTAGAGACGGGGTTTCACCGTGGTCTCGATCTCCTGACCTCGTGATCCGCCCGCCTCGGCCTCCCAAAGTGCTGGGATTACAAGCGTGAGCCACCGCGCCCGGCCTTAGAACAGTTTTT
>NW_026652285.1:100940765-100963962 GCF_009828535.3 Hylobates moloch
TTTTTTTTTTTTTTTTTTTTGACAAAGGGTCTCGCTCTGCTGCCCCGGCTGGAGTGCAGTGGCGTGATCACAGCTCACTGCAGCTTTGACCTTCCAGGCCATGCAAGTGCTCCTCCCACCTCAGCCTCCTGAGGAGCTGGGACTACAGGTGTGAGCCACCATGCCTGGCTAATTAAAATAAATTTTTTTTTGGCCAGGTGCAATGGCTCACGCCTGTGAAATCCTAGCACATTGGGAGGCTGAGGCGGATGGATTGCCTGAGCTCAGGAGTTTGAGACCAGCCTGGGCAACACAGTGAAACCCTGTCTCCACTAAAGTACAAAAAATTAGTTGAGCATGGTAATGTGTGCCTGTAATCCCAGCTACTCCGGAGGCTGAGACAGGAGAATCACTTGAACCTAGGAGACGGGGGTTGCAGTGAGCCAAGATCACACCATTGCACTCCAGCCTGGGTGACAGTGCGAGACTCTGTCTCAAAAAAAAATTTTTTGTTTTTGTAGAGGTGAGGGCTGACTATATTGCCCAGGCTGGTTTCAAACTCCTGAGCTTAAGTGATCCTCCTGCCTTGGCCTCCCAAAGTGGCTGGGATTCTAGGCGTGAGCCACTGCATCCAGCCTGTGACTGCTCTTCTGACAAGGGCCTTCTGTGGGCCAGCCTGGAGTCATGGTCCAAAAGCCTGAAACGTGTGTGCAAAACTCCTGGGCCAGCGATTCCACTTCCTTTCTCCCCAAGAACTATAGTACTTGGCGCATTGGCAACACTGCCAATGTCAGCCCGTTCCTCCCAATATGGGTTTTCAACTGAAATGTCCATCTGTACAGGATGGCACAAAGAAAGTGACTCTGTCCTAAAATGACGAGGGAGATCTATGCCTGGTGATTGGCCATTCAGTCATAAAACAGTAGGAATTGATGCCAGCTTGACTTAAAGTAATGAAATCTGTGCATAGAAACACTGCTGGAAGGAGACACACCAAAATGTCAACAGGAGTTCTCTTTCAGGGAGTGAGATTATGAACGATTCTTGTTTTCTTCTTCTTCTTCTTCTTTTTTTTTTTTTTGAGATGGAGTATCACTCTGTTGCCCAGGCTGGAGTGCAGTGGTGAGTTCTTGGCTCACTGCAACCTCTGCCTTCCAGGTTCAAGTGATTCTCATGCCTCAGCCTCCCAAGTAGCTGGGATTACAGGTGCCCGCCACCATGCCTGGCTAATTTTTGTATTTTTAGCAGAGATGGGGTTTCACTGTGTTGGCCAGGCTGGTTTCGAACTCCTGACCTCAGGTGATCCGCCTGCCTCAGCCTCCCAAAGTGCTGGGATTACAGGTGTGAGCCACTGTGCCCGGCCCTGTTTTATTTTCTTGTTCTTTTTTAAAGAAATGGTCTCATTCTGTCTCCTAGGCTGGAGTGCAGTAGCATCATGTTGGCTCACTACAGCCTCAACCTCCTGGGCTCAAGTGATCCTCCTGCCTCAGCCTCCCCAGTAGGTGGGACTACCAGTGTGCACCATCACACCCAGCTCTTTTTTTTTTTTTTTTGAGCTGGAGTCTTGGTCTATTGCCCAGGCTGGAATGCAGTGGTGCCATCTCGGTTCACTGCAACCTCTGCCTCCTGGGTTCAAGCGATTCTCCTGCCTCAGCCTCCTGAGTAGCTGGGATTACAGGTATGTGCCACCACGCCAGGTTAATTTTTGTATTTTTAGTAGAGACGGGGTTTCACCATGTTGGGCAGGCTGGTCTCGAACTCCTGACCTCGTGATCTGCCCGCCTCAGCTTCCTAAAGTGCTATGATTACAGGCGTGAACCACTGCACCCGGCCTGATTTTTTAAATTTTTAGTAAAGAGGAAGTCTCACTATGTTGCCTAAGCTGGTCTTGAAATCTTGGGCTCGGCTGGGTGTGGTGGCTCATGCCTGTAATCCCAGCACTTTGGGAGGAAGAGGTGGGTGGATCACGAGGTCAGGAGATCGAGACCATCCTGGCTAACACGGTGAAAACTCGTCTCTACTAAAAATACAAAAAAAAATTAACCAGGCGTGGTGGCGGGCGCCTGTAGTCCCAGCTACTCGGAGGCTGAGGCAGGAAAATGGCGTGAACCCAGGGGGCGGAGCTTGCAGTGAGCAGAGACTGCGCCACTGCACTCCAGCCTGGGCGACAGAGCTAGACTCTGTCTCAAAAAAAAAAAGAAAAAAAAGGAAATCTTGGGCTCAAGTGATCCTCCTGTCTCGGCTTCCCAAAGTGCTGAGATTATAGGCAAGAGCTATTGTGCCCGGCCCACCTGTATGGTTTTCTGTTGTGTGTCTATTTTCTCCCCACCCCTCCCCACAAATCAGTAGGTATCAGTGGTTTGCAAAGAGCAGGCTTTGGGTACATGCAGATGTTGGCATGTATGACAGATGCTCCAGGCTGCACGGATGAGATCGTGCCCTTATGTACGCTCTGTGCTGTGTGCGGCTACGTATCGGTGAGTGAAAGCAGAACCCTACGAAAGACCAGAAGAAAGGTGGGAGCTCTGAGCAGACCTTAAAGGTATGAGCATCCTGCCCAGCACTTACCCCATATTCCACACCGCATCCCCGCTCCCTGCCCTGCCCACACCTGTAATTGATGTTTCTCCGAGAGTTGATGTCCCAGCTCTGGATGGCAGCCCACATGCGTTCCTCCACCTCCTCACGCTGGGGCTCACAGACACCCCAGGCCTCGGGTCCATCAAACATGATGTGGGAGAGGACGCCGCAGGCATTGTAGGAAACCTCGATCCCATCGGCCTTGCTCTCCAACAGGTTGCTGCCAGGAGGAAGACAGAAAAATGGAGTCCCACTCCCCCAGTTTCTCTTCAGATACCAGCTGCAGGACCCCAACTTAAAACCAGAAGCAAGAAGTGCTACTTATTTCTTTATCCCATATTGTTTATATACCCAGACTACTTCTAAAGGGATTTGAGGTCATTTAAGATATAATTACAGGCTGGGTGCAGTGGCTTACGCCTGTAATCCCAGCACTTTGGGAGGCCGAGGCAGGCGGATCACGAGGTCAGGAGATCGAGACCATCCTGGCTAACATGGTGAAACCCCGTCTCTACTAAAAATACAAAAAAAAATTAGCTGGGCGTGGTGGCGGGCGCCTGTAGTCCCAGCTGCTTGGGAGGCTGAGGCAGGAGAATGGCATGAACCCGGGAGGCAGAGCTTGCAGTGAGCCTAGATTGTGCCACTGCACTTCAGCCTGGGTGACAGAGCAAGACTCCGTCTCAAAAAAAAAAAAAAAAAAGATATGATTACAAAAGGACCACCTATGAAGGACTGAATGAATAAGAAACCACATTATCAAGGGAAAATGACATTTATAGCAAATCTAGGCTAAAAGCAGTTGTGCAACTGAGCAGAGACTACAGCTCTGAGCATTCTGGCAGCCAAGGCAAAAAGGGAAAGGATTAAAAATACCAACCTGAAAACGCTGATGAACTGGGAAGTCATTAGTTGAGGCCGCAGCTCCTTCACTTCTGCCACATTCCCCAAAAGTCCTAGCATATTCCTATGCAGTTCCTGCTTCTCTGGGAATTCCTGGGAAAAGGAGAGCCAATGGGCCGCATCAATTAGTACTTAATGACTTAGTATCTGGTATTGTTACCCAAAAAGCTTCATGGGCATCTGGCCATGCCAACTAGACAAAGAGGGGGCATATATGCTGCCCTCCTACCCTCCAATGCTCCTAGGTCAGTGCTGGGTGCACACACTAAGGAATTAAAGGGGTGGGATTCCTTGCCACAAAGACAAAGGCTGATTAGAGATCTGACTTATGGGACAGACATGGTCCTGTTCACCAAAGCTCAAAATATTAGTTTAAGGGAACTTCCTAGAAATTAAAGCAGCAAAACAGAGCGTGTGTTTAAGGATGAACAGACCCGCTGTCCAGCTCACAGCGTAGTGGGCTCTGGCCAGCTGTGGGCAGGCTGAGAACGACGGCCGAGGAGACAGGGAGGGGCTTTCCCTTGGAGTGGGGACTCTCAGGAGGCCCCACCAGGCCATCTGGGTCTGGAGCTTCTGTCAGCAGCAAATCCTGGGTGGGTGGGCCTGAGTCTGTCCCCCCTGCCCTTCTCCGGGAAGCATGGGTGAGGGGTGCTGCGGATTTGGTTGGTGGGAAGCCCAGGGACAGAAGAGGGGCCATGTGGGCAGCTGAGGCAGCTGCTGCTGCAGGAGGTGGACACTACCTTCAGGCAGTCCAGGAAGAGCTTCATGCCATTGAAATTGAGGAACATTTCGCAGTTGTCAGGAGTTTCATCTGTGATATTCCACAGGGCGCTCCAGGAGAACTCCATGACCTGGTCACACTGTGAGGGCAGGGCAGGGCTTAGCCAAGGCTCCTGGTACCCGGGGAGGGGGACCCCTGACAAAACATGGACCTCCCCCAGGGGCAGCCCAGGCCCCTTGCGGGGTGGGGAAAGGGCAGCGCGGCTTCGTGAAGACTTGACTTACTATCTTGTCCAGCAGCTTCTTCTGAATCAGCTTCAGCATGGTCTGCAGGCAGGGACAAGAGTCTGCTAGAGTGTTGGGGCTCAAGAACTCCCACCCCCACGAACCCAAGATGGAGGGGAGGCTCAGCAACGCCATGGCTAGTTCAGGAATCTTGACAAGATCAAGTCTCCATGTATTTGGGGGAGGCTATTTGAAGGCATCCACTCCTCAGCCCCTTGGTATTGGCATCAGGAGGCCCGGGTGCCGTTCCTGGCCCTCGGGTGACTCCCCTGTGACTTTGGGCACAGCCCTTCCCACTGGGGCTTGAGCTTCCCTAGCCATCAAATGAGACCAGAAGCTCTTGAGCTCCTTCGTCATTCTTTTCCTTCCTTTCACCAGTGATATTTATCATTTCCCCACTGGCCTCCAGGGCCCATGCCAATTAGTGCTGGGGACACAATGACGGAAGGACAGCATGGCATCTTTCCCTACGGAGCTTATGAAAGCAGGATGAGCCCAGGGACTGGGACAGGATGACAGCATGCTCTAGGTGGAAGAAATCTATGAGGCCATCAGCAACATTCAGCATTAAGAAATTCTTCCTTTGGTCTAGCCTAGATCCTTCATGCTTCAGCACACTCTCCCTCTCCAACTCCCAGCCCCAGGCCTTGCTCTGAGACTCTCGCTCAGGGTAGAGGGGTGGAGGAGAGGAGTGAGGCTCAGGAGGAAGGGGGCAGCGCCCCCCACACGTACCACGACAAAGCCCATCTTGCCCACGGCCTCCTTGTGGTCGTTGTCCACCTGGCAGACCAGGGCATTGCACAGGTGCACGGCGATCCGCTGGATGGACTCGTCCTGCCGCGTGGGGTTGAGGATGCTGAGCAGGAGCTCGTTGACCCGGCGATACTGGAATTCCAGCTCCTCGGGGATGCTGAAGTTGCAGAGCGTCAGGCAGCAGTTCCGCTGCACCTGGGCCGGGACAGGACACAAGTGGGGCACATTCAGGGTCAGACTCAGGAGCAGGGCTCTAGGAACTCTCTACAGGTATGAGATCATCCAGAGTTGTGGCAGTCCAGCCCGGTTTTCTGGAAGAGGAGGCTATACAAGTCTTCTTTAAAAAATGTTTTTTAAAAATGTGAAATATTCATACAGAAGAATGCATAAAACACAAATGTATAGTTTTATAAATAACATAAAGTGAACTCAATGTAACCACCACCTGGGTCAAGAAACAGAACACTGTCAGCACCCAGAAGTCCCCACTGTCCCTTCCTGATCATAAGCCCCTTAGCCCTTCGACCCCCCCTAGAGAAAACCACTACAATATCCCGGCTTTTTTCTTTTTTTTTTTGAGATGGAGTCTTACTCTGTCGCCCAGGCTGGAGTGCAGTGGACCCATCTCGGCTCACTGCAACCTCCACCTCCCTGGTTCAAACAATTCTCCTGCCTCAGCCTCCTGAGTAGCTGGGATTACAGGCATGCCACCATGCCCGGCTAATTTTTGTATTTTTAGTAGAGATGGGGTTTCCCCATGTTGGCCAGGTTGGTCTTGTACTCCTAGCCTCAAGTGATCTGCCTGCCTTGGCCTCCCAAAGTATTGGGATTACAGGTGTGAGCCACTGTGCCCAGCCTCCTTTTATTTATTTATTTTTGAGACAGGGTTTTGCTCTGCTACTCAGGCTGGAGCACAGTGGCACCATCATGACTCACTGCAGCATCAATCTCTGGGGCTCAAGCAATCCTCTCTCCTCAGCATCCTGAGTAGCTGGTACTACAGCTGTGTGCCACCATGTGCAGCTAATATTTTGTTTTTTGTAGAGATGGTGTCTCACTATGTTGTCCAGGCTGGCCTCTACTTCCTGGGCTCAGGAGATCCTCCTACCTCAGCCTCCCAGAGTTCTGGGATTCTAGGCATGAGCAAATGCACCCGGCCCCTACTTTCTTTAATTTTATTTATTGAGACAGGGTCTCACTCTGTCACCCAGGATGGAGTGCGGAGGTGCAATCTCGGCTCACTGCAACCTCCCCCTCCCGGGCTCAAGTGATCCTCCCACCTCAGCCTCCCTAGTAGCTGGGATTACAGGTGCCTCCAATGGCCCCTGCTTTTTTTTTTTTTTTTTTTTGAGATGGAGCCTCACTCTGTCGCCCAGGCTGGAGTGCAGTGGCGTGATCTTGGCTCACTGCAACCCCTGCCTGCGGCGTTCAAGCAATTTTCTACCTCAGCCTCCTGAGTAGCTAGGATTACAGGCACCTGCCACCATGCCTGGCTAATTTTTTGTATTTTTAGTAGAGATGGGGTTTCACCATCTTGGCCAGGATGGTCTTGAACTTCTGACCTCGTGATCCACCCACCTCGGCCTCTCAAAGTGCTGGGATTACAGGCATGAGCCACTGTGCCCAGCATTTTGTTTTGAGACGGAGTCTCGCTCTGTTGCCAGGCTGGAGTGCAGTGGTGCAATCTTGGATCTTGGCTCACTGTAACCTCCGCCTCGCAGGTCCAAGCGATTCTCCTGCCTTAGCCTCCCAAATAGCTGGGATTATAGGCGTGCGCTACCATGCCCAGCTAATTTTTTTGTATTTTTAGTAGAGACAGGGTTTTACCATGTTGGCCACGATGGTCTTGATCTCGTGATCCACCAGTCTCAGCCTCCCAAAGTGCTGGGATTACAGATGTGAGCCACCGTGCAGGGCCTTTTTTTTTTTTTTTTTTAGATGCAGTTTCACTCTTGTTGCCAAGGCTAGAATGCAGTGGCGCAATCTCAGCTCACTGCAACCTCTGCCTCCCAGGTTCAAGTGATTCTTCTGCCTCAGCCTCCCAAGTAGCTGGGATTACAGGCTCCCGCCACCATGCCCACCTAATTTTTGTATTTTTAGTATGAGACGGGGTTTCATCATGTTGGCCAGGCTGGTCTGGAACTCCTGACCTCAGGTGATCCACCTGCCTCAGCCTCCCAAACTGTTGGGATTACAGGCGTGAGCTACCATGCCTGGCTGGCCCCTGCTTTTTGTAGAGATATTCTATAGGTTTGCAAGATTAACTGTTGTTATATGTAGCTGAAATGCATTCACTTTTCATTACAGTATAGTATTCCATCGCGACACCTCAATGTATTCATCCATTCTACTGCTGATGGATGTCTGGGTGACTCTAAGAGTTGGCTACTGTGAGCCATGTATTATACCTGCATCCTGGTGACCATAAGCATGGGTTTCTTTAGGGCACACATGCCAGGTATGACTTCTGGGTCACAAGATGTGCATGTCTTCAACCTTTTTAGGTAACACTAGACTGTTTTCCGCAGTGGCTTTAGCAGTTTACACTCCTACCAGCAGTGTAGGAGCTCTCCAGTTGCTCTACATCCTCAGTTTTCTTTGTACTGTCTTCAGGTTTATTTGCTTATTGATTTGTTTGGGTTTTTTTTTTTTTGAGACAGTGTCTCATTCTGTTGCCCAGGCTGGACCATAGCTTAGTGCAGCCTCAAAATCCTGGGCTCAAGCAATCCTCCTGCTTCAGCCTCCTGAGTAGCTGGGACTACAGGCGCACATCACCACACCTGGCCAATTAAAAAAAAATTTTTTTTTTGAGATGGAGTCTCATTTACTCTATCACCCAGGCTGGAGTGCAGTGGCATGATCCTGGCTCACTGCAACCACCTTCCAGTGCAAGCAATTCTCCCGTCTCAGGCTCCCAAGTAGCTGGGATTACAGGCACCCGCCATCATGCCTGGCTAATTTTTGTATTTTAGTAGAGACAGGGTTTCACCATGTTGGCCAGGCTGGTCTCGAACTCCTGACCTCAGATGATCCACCCGCCTCAGCCTCCCAAAGTGCTGGGATTACAGGTGTGAGCCACCTTGCCTGGCCCTATTTATTTATTTTTAAGACGGGGTCTCTCTGTTGCCCAGCCTGGAGTACAGTGGTGCCATCATAGCTCACTGAAGCCTCGAACTCCTGGGCTCACGAAATTTTTCACACATCAGCTTCCAAGGTGGCTGGGATTTCTGGGCATGTGCCATCACACCCGGCCTTTTTTTTTAGTTTAAATTTTATTTTATTTATTTATTTTTTGAGACAGATCCTCACTCTGTCACCCAGGCTGGAGTGCACTGGCACGATCTTGGTTCACTGCAACCTCCACCTTCTGGGTTCAAGCAATCCTCCTGCCTCAGCCTCCCTAGTAGCTGGGATTACAGGCACGCACCACCACACCCGGCTAATTTTTGTATTTTTGGTAGAGACGGGGTTTCGCCATGTTGGCCAGGATGGTCCAGAACTCCTTGCCTCAAGTGATCCATCTGCCTCAGCCTCCAAAAGTGTGAGGATTACAGGCATGAGCCACTGCGCCCGGCCTTTTTCAAAAAAATTTTACAAGTGAGGATATATGTATATCTTTTTCCTCTAAGAACAGTTCTAATTGCAGAATGGCTAGGTCAAAAGATAGACGCATTTAGAATTTTGGCAGGTTCTGCTGGTTGCCCTCCACAAAGATTGCACGATTCATCCCTCACCAGTAGACAGGGTGCGAGGGTGCTCTTGCCTACCTTTGCAACATTGGGTATCACCAAGCTCTTGAGATGAAATGTGACTTCCTCTTATTTTGATTTCCATTTCTGTGACAGATTTATTAATTCATTTGGGAGTCTCCAACTAGTCTTCTTTTTCTCTCTTCTTTTCCTTTTTTTTTTTTTTTTTTTAAGACAGAGTCTCCTCTGTTGCCCAGGCTAGAGTGCAGTGGTAGAATCATAGTTCACTGACTGCAGCCTCCACTTCCCAGGCTCAAGCAATCATCCCATCTTGGCCTCCGAGTAGCTGGGGCTACAGAAGCATACCACTACATCCAGCTAATTAAAAAACAATTTTTTTTTTTTTTTTTGAGACAGAGTTTCACTCTCGTCACCCAGGCTGGAGTGCAATGGTACCATCTCGGCTCACTGCAACCTCTGCCTCCTGGGTTCAAGAGATTCTCCTGCCTCAGCCTCCTGAGCAGCTGGGATTACAGATGCCCACCAGCACACTCAGCTAATTTTTGTATTTTAAGTAGAGACCGGGTTTCACCATGTTGGCCAGGCTGGTCTTGAATTCCTGACCTCAGGTGATCCACCCACCTTGGCCTCCCAAAGTGCTGCGATTATAGGCATGAGCCACTGCGCCGGCCTAAAAAATTTTTTTGTAGAGAAGGGGCAGGTGAGCAGGTCACTTGAGGCTAGGAGGAGTTCCAGACCAGCCTGGCCAACATGGCGAAATCTTGTCTCTATTAAAAATACAAAAATTAGCCAGGCGTGGTGGCGTGCTCCCGTAGTCCCAGCTACTCAGGACCCTGAGGCAGGAGAATCGCTTGAACCTGGGAAGGAGAGGTTGTAGTGAGCCAAGATCACACTACTACACTCCAGCCTGGGCAACAGAGACTCTGTCTCAAAAAAAAAAAGAAAAGAAAAAATACACACACACACATACTGCCCCTGAAATTCTACAACTCTACTTACAGAAATGTATTATAAGGATAACTAATTAAGTATAATTAACAAAGCATTGCTTGAGAGAGCAAAAGATGAAACAGCAACCTAAATTATTCGGCCTGGGGGCTGTTTCACATACTGGGCAGAGCCTTGACGTTGGCCACTCCCTCCAAGCTCCAGCAGAGTCCTCCACACAGTGGCCTCTCCCTGGATGAGGACACTGAACATATGCTGGTGTCAACAGTTATGAAAGTGAACCTTAACACCAGCTGCATCTAGAGGAGGAGAGGTGAGATTGTGAGTGGCTTTCGCTCTATTTAATACATTCCTGTATCACTTGAATTTTTTCATCTTTTAAGCATTAGGTATCTTTTTTTGGTTTTTGGTTTTGTTTTGACACAGAGTCTTTCTTGCTTGGTCACCCAGACTGGAGTGCAGTGGCACGATCTCAGCTCACTGAAATCTCCACCTCCTGGGTTTAAGCAATTCTCCTGCCTTAGCCTCCGGAGTAGCTGGGACTACAGGCACCCGCCAGTATGCCCGGCTAATTTTTGTAGTTTTAGTAGAGATAGGGTTTTACCATGTTGGCCAGGCTGGTCTGGAACTCCTGATCTTAAGTGATCTGCCTTCCTCGGCCCTCCAAAGTGCTGAGATTACAGGTGAGGGCCACCACACCTGGCTTAAGCATTAGATATCTTTTGTAATCAGAAAAGAAACATTATTAAACAATTTTTGGGCCTAGTGCAATGGCTCATGCTTATAATCCCAGCACTTTGGGAAACCAAGGCAGGAGGATCACTTGAGCTAGGGGATAGCAAGGGCAACATAGCGAGACCCCATCACCACATACACACACACACACACACACACACACACACACACACAAATACAAATTAGCTGGGTGTGGGCCGGGCACGGTGGCTCACGCCTATAATCCCAGCACTTTGGGAGGCCGAGGCAGGCAGATCATGAGGTCAGGAGATTGAGACCATCCTGGCTAACACAGTGAAACCCCGTCTCCACGAGAAATACAAAAACTTAGCGTGGCAGGGTGGCGGGAGCCTGTAGTCCCAGCTACTCGGGAGGCTGAGACAGAATAGCGTGAACCTGGGAGGTGGAGCTTGCAGTGAGCCAAGATCATGCCACTGCACTCCAGCCTGAGAGACAGAGCGAGACTCTGTCTCAAAAAAAAAAAAAAAAAATTAGAGTCGAGCGTGGTCGCACACTGGAGTGCAGTGGCTCCATCTCGGCTCACTGCAACCTCTGCCTCCCAGGTTCCAGCGATTCTCCTGCCTCAGCCTCCCAAGTAGCTGGGACTACAGGTGCCTGCCACCATGCCCAGCTAATTTGTGTATTTTTAGTAGAGACAGGGTTTCACCATGTTGGCCAGGCTGGTCTTGAACTCCTGACCTCAGGTGATCTGCCTGCCCAGCCTCCCAAAGTGCTGGGATTACAGGTGTGAGCCACCGCGGCCAGCTAATTTTTGTATTTTTTAGTAGAGATGGGGTTTCGCCATGTTGGCCAGCCTGGTCTTGAACTCATGACCTCATGATCTGCCTGCCTCAGCCTCCCAAAGTGCTGGGATTACAGGCGTGAGCCACCACACCCAGCCTGAGACCCTGTCTTAATTAAAAAAAAAAAATACTGTGGCTGAGCACGGTGGCTCACGCCTGTAATCCCAGCACTTTGGGAGGCTGAGGCAGGTGGATCACCTGAGGTCAGGAATTCGAGACCAGCCTGACCAATATGGTAAAAT
This sequence comes from Hylobates moloch, assembly GCF_009828535.3. NCBI lineage: Eukaryota > Metazoa > Chordata > Mammalia > Primates > Hylobatidae > Hylobates > Hylobates moloch. The sequence continues at coordinate 100,952,421 of NW_026652285.1, forward strand.
CCCATCTTTACTAAAAATACAAAATTAGCTGGGCGTGGTGGCGCATGCCTGTATCCCAGCTACTCGGGAGGCTGAGGCAGGAGAATCACTTGAACACGGGAGGTGGAAGTTGCAGTGAGCCGAGATTGTGCCACTGCACTCCAGCCTGGGCAATAAGAGTGAAACTCTGTCTCGAAAAAGAAAAAAAATGTTGGCTGATAAGGGAGATGTTCACGTTCATGTGACAACACAGTTGAAGTAAAAATCCACCGTGTACAAATAGTACACAGTTTGTGTATCCCATTTACAAAATACATGTGCATAGCTAAAATCCACAATTGACATCCCATGTTAATGGTGCCTGTCTCTGGGTAGTGGGTTTATGGGTGATTTTTATTTTCTGTGTATCTGTAATTATAACTTTTCTATAATAAAAGCTTTTATTACTTTTATATTAAAAGCAGCTGTTGGTAAGAAATCCCCCAGCATAGTGTATGGGCAGAAGGGCTGAGGAGACAGCACAGGCAGGGAGAAGGGCAGGGTCCCTGGGCCCCCACCCCCACATGGGGCAGGAAGGAGGAGGATGGAGGGCAGCCAGGGATGATGGACTGTGGGAAGGGCCAGGCCCCAAGAGTCAGGGAGTGCTGCCGTGGGAAAGGGAGCTGGGACAGATGCAGCCCAGAGCCGGGGGAGCCCTAGCGGGACGCAAGAAGCAGGAAAGGGGTGGCTGGGTCAGAGCATGCAGGGCCGTGGCGGGTGGGGGCTCACCGTCACCTCCTGGTAGGATTCCATGCCATTCAGCACCACCTGGATAACCTGCCGGCGCAGCTTCACACTCTGCTCTGAGCGGTACTCGGAATTTGTTAGGTAGAAGAGGGCGGCGCTGCCTGTCACTTGAATGTTCCTGTCGTATTTGTGGCACTTGAGGGCCGTGATGACCAGCTGTATGAAGACAAGGGGGACCTGGGCTGGCAAGTGCAGGGAGAGGCCTGGGCTCTGCAAGGGGCTGGAACAGGCTCTCTGGGGCAAGGTTTAGCCTGGTTTTGCTCTCTAAAGGCAGAAGTGGGGCCTGGGGAGCAGACACCAGGGTGGGGACCGAACAAGGCCAGTGCTGAAGCAAGTCAAGTGCTGTGAGGCCCAGGCTGGGGTTCGGGTCCTGGGGCCCTGGGGACAGGGTGCAGAAGGACAGGGGCTTTGGGGACACGGCTCAGCCAAGCCCAGCACCCTCCAGGTGGGGAGGGACAGGAGGCCAAGGCCCCAGGCTTGGAACTGACCTTCAGGGCCCGCAGCAGCTGGTTGCAGCGCTCGATGCGGGCGATGTCAAAAAGCAAGTTGATGGCCCGTGAGGTGATCTCGGGCCGGTGCTCCGTGTAGGCCTCGATGGCATTCAGCACCTGCTCTTCGTTTTTGTCACCACTTACCTGCGGGTGGGACACGCTCAGAACAACCCAGAAGAGGCCAAGGGCTGGGATGCCAGATCCCAGCTCAGTCTCCAGCCCCAGAATCCAGCTCCTTCTCTCTCCCACGGCTCCCTGGCCCAGCCCCATCCCACTTCCGCCGCTCACTTTGTAGGCCGGAATGTGCGTGAGGCGGCACAGAGAGTTCTCGAAGAGCCCGAGGAACTGCAGCGGCCTCTTCAGAGCCCGGAAAGGTATGATGCTGCTCTTGGAAGGCTCAATGCTGGGGAAAGAGGGTGACGACGTCAGTGGCTTGAGACCCAGGCCTGAGCTGGGCCTCCCCACTGCGGGGGGTGAGGCATTTCCTTGCTTTGTCTTCTAGGCCCTCCAACCTCATCCCCTGCTCCTTTTGTTTTTAATAGTAGGGGACATAGGCACCACCTCCTGATGGAAGCGTGGCAAAGCCACATAGTAGGGGAACACGTAGGATGGGCAATGCAACCATCTTTAGAAACCACCTGCCATTCTAGTAAGGACATGGCACCTTTAGGTCTCACCAACAATCACAAAGGGATAAGCTCAACTGAATACCATTAAAGCAGGCTGGGGCCAGGGCTTATGGGTGGCCAGTTATAGCTGGTAGGGTTTGGTCAAACTTCTCAACCAACGAACCCAGGAACCGACCTATGTCCAGCAATACTCCATAGGTGGCAGACACTGCCAGCCTCGCCTCTTCCCCCCATGGCACTGTGCTCTGGTCAGGCTGAGCGTTGGGTAGTTCCCCTGTCGCTCCTCATGCTCTCTCACCTACTGGCCTTTGCAGGTGCTGTTCCCTCTGCTAGAACACCCTTCCTCTGGCAAAGGCAGAATGAGCTTTCAGGAAGGCCAGGATGCATCCCTCCTCCTCCTTCCTTCCTGATCCTCAGGCCACGCCGGGGCCCTGGATTGCCCCTACCATAGCCCTTGTAATGACTTGACTGTCCCCACCAGCTCACACAGACTCCGAGACGGCACGACCTGATTTGTTTCTTTATCTCTAGCACCCAGCACAGCACTTGGCAGAGGGGTACTTGGCAAATACTTTTTTTTTTTTTTGAGACAAAGTCCCACTCTGTTGCCCAGGCTGGAGTGCAGTGGCACGATCTCAGCTCACTGCAGGCTCCGCCTCCCGGGTTCAAGCAATTCTCATACCTTAGCCTCCCAAGTAGCTGGGACTACAGGTGTCTGCCACCATGTCCAGCTAATTTTTGTATTTCTGGTAGAAATGGGGTTTCACCATGTTGGCCAGGCTGGTCTCTAACTCCTGGCCTCAAGTGATCCGCCCATCTTGACTTCCCAGAGTGCTGGGATTGCAGGCGTGAGCCACTGCGCCAGCCTAAATGCCTGTTGAATGACACCCTACCAGTAGCCATGGAGGGTGGGGCCCCACCTGGTCTGCCCTGCTTCCTCTTCCATCTTGGAGATGCTGCAGTTCTCTAGGATCATGTGACCAGAGATGTCCAGGGACATTAGGTTCCCCAGCTTCTGCACAAAGAGGCTCAGAACCTCCCGAGTCAGCTTGAACTTGTAGTAGCTGGAGAGGCGGTCTCGGGAGATGTCCAGGTGTCTGAAGATTGGGGTAGGGGGTGCAGGTCAGGAGCTGGGTGGGTACAGGGTGGGGCTGCCTTACAGACCCCGGCTCCTTTAATCTCTAGCAGGGGAGGGCCCATTCCTGCCACGACTTCTCCAGGGCATTCTGGGAAGAAACCCCGAACAGCCCCAATCCAGCTGAAACGCTGGGTTTAAGGAATGGGGCTGTGTCTTCATCCCCACCCTCTGCCTAGCCAAGGGCTCCTGAACCCTGAGGGCGTGACAACGCCCACCTCTACTCCTCCCCACCTGCCCCCCAACTCCCACCCTGGTGAGCTCTGGGCCAGGAGCTCACCGCAGCTTGTGCAGCTGCACAATGACCCGGATGTGGTCGTCAGACAGGTCCATGTTGTAGAGGACGAGGGACACCAGGCTGTCTTTCCACTGGGTGAGGAAGGCGGCGTCGCTCGTCTGAATGCCTGAGAGGTCCAAGGCAGCCAGGGAGTTGAGCGGCCGCAGCAGGGACTCCACGGGGACCCAATCAAGCATGCGGCCCAAGTTGAGAAAGCGGAGGCGGCTGAAGCCCTCGAAGGTGAAATCCTTAACCAGCACCTGGCAGGTGGGGTTGACGAGGTACTCATCTTCACAGCCCCCTGGGTTCTCCTCCTCATAGAAAATGTTTGTACAGCCGAAGAGGCTCAAGGACACCAGGGTGTGGCTGAAGCTCCTCAGTGTCTGCAGGCTCTTGGCGGACAGCTTCTCGCAGTTAGTCAGGTACAGCTCCACCAGGTCCTGGGAGTGAGCACAGTTCCATCACCATCACCACCCCTGCCCCTTCCCCCCGCCCCAGGCCTTGCCCTGGGCTACAGGTGGGTTGGAAAGGGGGATGTACACAGTCACAGCGCACACTGGCTGGGCTGGGGATGGCTAGACTGGAGGCGAGCAGCCTGGCCCCTGCTTGGTGTGGGCCCTCCTGGCGCTGTGGCGGGACAGGTCTCACCTGCTTGCGGATGGCCTCCAGGTCCTGGTCCTGCACCAGGTCCTCGCGGAGGTGGATCCGCGTGAGGCGGGTGCTGCGGGGGTCCGAGAAGAGGCTGAAGAAGCTCTCGTGTGGCTCGAAGTTACAGGCAGCGTTCACCAGCTCCACATACCTGGGAGAGAAGAAAGCCTGGCTCAGGGGAGGGCCACAGGGACTCTCATCCTTGCTTCAAAGCCAAGCCCTCCTCCCCCTGAAGCTTTCTTGGATCACCCCAAGTAGCAACCTCCTTCTCCTAAGAGTATCTGGTCAGATCCTGACTAAACTACCAATAAGATTAAGGGTGCCCAGGAACCAGGAATCTAAAGGCAGCTCTCTGGGAGACCTTCTAGGTGATGCAGGCGCCATCTCTCCCCAATGCACATGCCTGTCACACAGCCTCCAGGCACGCACACTGCAGGGGCAGCACCCCACTGGCATGGCCACTCTTGTCACCTTCTTTAAGCCCCTCCTGCGACCCTTTTAAACAGGCAAACTAAGCCAAGTAGTTCAGAGTTCCCAGCTGGGTACAGGACAAGCCCTTAATTAAGCGCTGTTGAGACATCAGCTCATGCAAGAATCCTGGTCCACTAGGAAATGTTTTGGATTCAAACGCTTTAAACTCTAAATCTTGGCTTGGCTGCTTCCTAACTGGGCAACTTCACACAAGTAAATGAACTTTCCCAGACCTCAGTTTCTTCATCTGTAAAGTGGATATAACGCTGGCCTGCAAAGTGTCCAACCTAGCGCCTGACCCACAGTAAATGCTCAGGACGTTATTACACGTCCACCTCTGTCCTCAGGCCCACACAGGCTTCTAGTTTCCTATGTAGCTGTCTAATAATTTCCCTTCTGGGAATCTATTTTTTTCTTTTTCTTTTCTTTTCTTTTTTTTTTTTTTTGGTAGAGACAAGGTCTCGCTATGTCACCCAGGCTGATCTTTAATTTCTGGTCTCAAGTGATCCTCCTGTCTTGGCTTCCCAAAATGCTGGAATTACAGGTGTGAGCCACCATGCCCAGCCACCATCTGGGCCTCTAGATTGAACTCCCAGCATTCAGTGACTGCATAGCATGCTTCTAGGAGCCCCTAGGAGTGGGGAGGCCCTCGGAGGGCCATTCAGATTTTCTGGATGATTCACTCCCTGGTCATGGATCCATTATTCTGGCACTGGCATGTGCATGCATATGTGGCCATGCTCACTGAATTCACAAGCACAGGTGTGTGCATGTGAATGTACATACACATGTGGGGCAACACTTAATTCCTTCATTTATATGCAGATTTTGACACAATCACATCTCTAAATGCACACATGCAGTTTCACACTCAGAAATAACCTGTGCTGCATAAGCTTACATGTGTACACACACCCATGCCTTCACGTGCACACCCCTCCACACACACACACACCAACACACATATACACCTTTACGGTTATGGATACACCACTATTCTCTTGCACCCATGAACATCCATGTGCACACACACACACCCTCACACATTCATCTCCATAACTACTCCCCATGTAGTGCACACACGGTCCCAATCTCTCTATACACATTCATGGGAAGACCCCTGCCCCTCCTCAGCCCTGGGTCTGCTCACTCATTGACGAGCCGGTCACAGATCTCGCTGGGCAAGAAGATGTCCGGATGTAGCCGCAGGGTCTCCTTGTCCAGCAGGTAGCCCAGGGTGCCATCCAGGTTGCGCAAGCAGAAGTCAGTACAGAGGGCCATCAGCGACTCGGGAGTGTCGGACGCCATGCTGGGGGCAGGCAGGTGGGCCACTCCAGGACAAGGGTCCCCAGGGGCAACAGTGATTCCTGAACACTCACAGGATCATTGGCAGAGCCACTGCCTGGGGAGTGGACAAGACGCCAAATGAGCCACACACAAGGGCTAGAACTATCAGTGGCCCCATGTCCACGCTCTGAGTAGGGAAACTGAGACCACACTCCAATTAGCAGCTTAGCAGGGCCAGGCCCAGGTCTCCTGACTCCTTCTTTCACCCGCCTCTGCTGTGCCACTATCTATGCACAATTTGACCTGCAAAGAACATGGAGCCTTGTCCAAGCACTTATTTGCCTGTGGGCAGACGTGTGTGCTGGGGACCCAGTGCTTGGGTGGGGATAATAGGGATTTTCACTCTTCTGCTTCTCACAGTCTGAACAGCTACACTGGGGTGTTCCATGCTGTGCAGTACTCCTAACCTGTATACAGCTATGATTGATTGAGCACTTAGGCTGTGCCAGGGCTTAATAGACATATAGACATGATATCACTGAATCTCATGGTGTCTGATTAAAAATGAAGGCTCCTCACAAGAGCAATGAAAACATATGTCCACATAGAAACTCAGACGTGGCCAAGCATGGTGGCTCACACCTGTAATCCCAGAATTTTGGGAGGCCGAGGTGGGCGGATCACAAGGTCAGGAGATGGAGACCATCCTGGCTAACACAGTGAAACCCCGTCTCTACTAAAAATACAGAAATTAGCCAGGCGTGGTGGCGGGCGCCTGTAGTCCCAGCTACTCGGGAGGCTGAGGCAGAATAGTGTGAACCCGAGGTGGAGTGCGGTGAGCCGAGACCGTGCCACTCCACTCCAGCCTGGGCGACAGAGTGAGACTCCGTCTCAAAAAAAGAAACTCAGATGTGACCATTCATAGGAACGTTATTTGTAAGAGCCAAAAAGTGGAAACAACCCAAATGTCCTTCAGCTGATGAACGGATCAACGAAATGTTACATATTCATACAGTGGAATATTATTCAGTCATAAAAAGTAGTGATCCATGCTATAATGTTGGACCTTGAAAACATTATGTTGAGTGAAAGAAATCAGTTTCAAAAAAAAGTCACACACTGTATGATTCCTCTGATGGAAAGGTCCAGTGACAATAGGCAAATCTATAGAGACAGAAGTAGGTTTGTGGTTGGGAAATAGGAGCGTAACTGCCAGTGGGTATGGAGTTTCTTTTTGGGGTGATGAAAATGGTCTAAAATTGACAGTGGTCATGGGTGCACTCTATGAATATACTAAAAATCATGGAATTATATACTTTATATGGGTGAATTGTGTGACATGTGAATTATATCTCAGTAAAACTGTTAATTAAAAAAGTGAAGCCTCCTACTAGCTTCATGACTTTAGCACAGCTAAAGATTTCCTAACTAGGACTCAAGAGGTGCTAACCAGGAGGTGGAAAATTATAAACTTAACTACACTGAAGCAAAGAAACTTCTGTTCATGCAGCCACAAAAATTAACTTGAGATAGATGATAGATATAAATGTGAAAGTTAAAACAATAAGGTTTCTAGAAGAAAACACAGGAGTATATCTTTATGACTTTAGGCAGTGATTTCACATGAAGAGAAGGAAATTGATAAATCGGCGTCAAAATTAAAAACTCTGTTCATCAGAAGATACCACACAGAGCCTGGGTGCAGTGGCTCAAGCCTGTAATCCCGGCACTTTGAGAGCCAGAGGTGGGCAAATTGCTTGAGCCCAGGAGTTCAAGACCAGCCTGGGCAACATGGCGAAACCCTGTCTCTACAAAAAATACAAAAAAAAAAATTAGCTGGGCATGGTGGCATGTGCCTGTAGTCCCAGCTACGTGGGAGGCTGAGGTGGGAGGATCACCTGAGCCCAAGAGGTTGAGGCTGCAGTGAGCTGTGATTACACCAGTGCGCTCTAGCCTGGGCGACAAAGCCAGACCCAGTCTCAAAAAAAAAAAAAAAAAAAAGAGCAAAAGATTTGAACAGGCATTTCATAAAGGAAGACAGTGAAACACACAATAAACATGTGAAAAGCACTCAGCTTCTTTACTATTAGGGAAATGCACAGTAAAATCACAATGAGATGCCATTTTCCACACGCCCACTGGCTCAACTGAACACAACAACAGCAACAACAACATGGGCAATACCTGGCATTGGGGAAGACAGAGAACAGTGGGAATCTCCCACAGGGCTGGTGGCAGGGCAAATTGGTGTGAACTGGGAATATACTGGGAACAGTGTTTAACACTATTCACTATTTACTAAAGCTGAACATACATACGTTCAACATTTAGCAATTTGACTCCTAGGTATATACGCAACAGAAATGCATAAGTAGGCCGGGCGCGGTGGCTCACGCCTGTAATCCCAGCACTTTGGGAGGCCGAGGCGGGCGGATCACGAGGTCAGGAGATCGAGACCATCCTGGCTAACACAGTGAAACTCCGTCTCTACTAAAAATACAAAAAATTAGCCGGGCGAGATGGCGGGCGCCTGTAGTCCCAGCTAATCGGGAGGCTGAGGCAGGAGAATGGCGTGAACCCCGGGGGGCGGAGCCTGCAGTGAGCCGAGATTGCGCCACTGCACTCCAGCCTGGGCGACAGCGAGACTCTGCCTCAAAAAAAAAAAAAAAAAAAAAAGAAATGCATAAGTAAATGTGCACCAAAAGATCTACACCAGAATTCTCGCAGCAGCACTATTTGTAATGGCCAACACCAGAAAAGAACCTATATGTCCACTAGAATTGGAATGGATAATTATGGTATATTCATCTACTAAATACTGCATGGCAATGAGAAGGCACAAACTCCTGTTAACAGCTTGGATAACGCTTACAATGTTTTATTTTTTTTAATTTTTGGTTTAGTTTTTTTTTTTTTTTTTGAGATAGAGGCTTGCTCTGTTGCTCAGGCTGGAGTGCAGTGGCATGATCTCGGCTCACTGCAACCTCCGCCTCCTGGGTTCAAGCGATTCTCCTGCCTCAGCCTCCCAAATACCTGGGATTACAAGCATGTGCCATCACGCCGGGCTAATTTTTGTATTTTTTTCTTTTAGTAGAGACAGCATTACCCATGTTGGCCAGGCTGGTCTCGAACTCCTGACCTCAGGTGATCTGCTCGCCTCGGCCTCCCAAAGTGCTGGGATTACAGGTGTGGGCCACTGTGCCTGGCCTTAATTTTTAATTTTTGAGACAGAATCTCATTACCTGGGCTGGAGTGCAGTGGTGTGATCTTGGCTCACTGCACCCTCTATTTCCCAGGCTCAAGCGATCCTCCCACCTTAGCCTCCTGAGTACCTGAGACTACAGGCATGCATCACTAATTTTTTTTTTTTTTTTTTTTTGTAGAGACAAGATCTTGCTATGTTGTCCGGGCTGGTCTCAAACTCTTGTGCTCAAGCAATCTGCTTACCCCAGCCTCCCAAAGTGCTGGGATTACAGGCATGAGCCACTGCGCCTGGCCAACTCTTACTGCGTCTAATGAGAGGAGTCAGACACAAAAGGATCTATACTGTGTCACTCCACTAAGTTCAAAAGCAGGGGAATCTCATCTGTGGTGGGAGAAGTGAGGACTGTGGTTACCTGGGGAGGTGATTGGAAGGGAGTTTCTGGGTGCTGAGGAGCTTCTAGTCTCCTTGATCAGAGTACTGGGTATCCAGGCTTGTTCACTGTGTGAATCTTCACTGACCTGTGTATCATGATGTATGTATTTTTTCAAGTGAATTTTTTTTTTTTTTTTGAGACTGAGTCTTGCTCTGTCACCAGGCTGGAGTGCAGTGGCGCAATCTCGGCTCACTGCAACCTCTGCCTCCCGGGTTCAAGTCATTCTCCTGCCTCAGCCTCCCAAGTAGCTGGGATTACAGGCATGGGCCACCGCGCCCAGCCAGTGAATATTGTTTTTTTTTGATACAGAGTCTAACCCTGTCATCTAGGCTGGGGTGCAGTGGCACGATCTCAGCTCACTGCAACCTCCGCCTCTCGGGTTCAAGCGGTTCTCCTGCCTCAGCCTCTGGAGTAGCTGGGATTACAGGTGCCTGCCACCACACCCAGCTAATTTTTTTTTTTTATATTTTTGGTAGAGATGGAGTTTCATCATGTTGGTGAGGCTGGTCTCGAACTCCTTACCTCAGGTGATCTGCCCACCTTTGCCTCCCAAAGTGCTGGGATTACAGACGTGAGCCACTGCGCCTGGCCTGAATATTGTAATTGAATAGAAAGTTAAGAAAATGGCGGCCGGGCGTGGTGGCTCACGCCTGTAATCCCAGCACTTTGGGAGGCCAAGGAGGGCAGATCACGAGGTCAGGAAATCGAGACCATCCTGGCTAACATGGTGAAACCCCATCTCTACTAAAAAATACAACAAAATGGCCAGGTGCAGTGGCTCACGCCTGTAATCCCAGCCCTTTGGGAGGCCAAGATGGGCGGATCACGAGGTCAGGAGATCGAGACCATCCTGGCTAACATGGTGAAAATCCGTCTCTACTAAAAATACAAAAAAATTAGCTGGGCGTGGCGGCGGGCACCTGTAGTCCCAGCTACTTGGGAGGCTGAGGCAGGAGAATGGCGTGAACCTGGGAGGCAGAGCTTGCAGTGAGCCAAGATCGCGCTGCTGCACTCCAGCCTGGGTGACAGAGTGAGACTCCATTTCAAAAACAAAACAAAAATTAGCCGGGCGTGGTGGCAGGCACCTGTAGTCCCAGCTACTAGGGAGGCTGAGGCAGGAGAATGGCGTGAACCCAGGAGGCGGAGCTTGCAGTGAGCCAAGATGGCACCACTGCACTTCAGTCTGGGCAACACAGTGAGGCTCCGTCTCAAAAAAAAAAAAAAAAAAAAAAATTATTCAGACTCTATATTCAGATTTTGTGCATCTTTCCTTATGTATGTATTTTTTTGTTTGTTTGGTTGGTTGGTTGTTTTTTTCTGAGACAGAGTCTCATACTGTTGCCCAGGCTGGAGTGTGGTGGTATGATCACGGCTCACCGCAACCTTGACCTCCTGGGCTCAAGCGATCCTCCCACCTCAGCCTGTTGAGTAGCTGGGACCACAGGCATGTGCCACCACGCCCAGTAAATTTTTTAATTTTTAGTAAAGACAGGGTCTTTCTGTGTTGCCCGGATTGGTCTCAAACTCCTGGGCTCAAGCAATCCTCCCATCTTGGCCTCCCAAAATGCTGGGATTGCAGGTGTGAGCCACTGTGCCTGGTCTCTCATGTATGTTATACTTCATAAAAGTTTTTTTTTTTTTTTTTGAGACGGAGTCTCATTCTGTCACCCAGGCTGGAGTGCAGTGGTGCGATCTCAGCTCACCGCAACCTCTGCCTCCCAGGTTCAAGTGATTCTCCTGCCCCAGCCTCCCGAGTAGCTGGGACTACAGGTGTGTGCCACCATGCCCGGCTAATATTTTGTATTTTTGGTAGAGATGGGGTTTAACCGTGTTAGCCAGGATGGTCTCGATCTCTTGTGATCCGCCCGCCTCGGCCTCCCAAAGTGCTGGGATTACAGGCGTGAGCCACTGCACCCAGCCCCAAAAGTTTTTTTTTAAGTGCAGGCTCTGTGGTCAGACAGATCTATGTTTTGACCCAGTTGTACAATTCACTGTAAAATTACTTAACCTCTCCATTGAGGCCAACATGGCGAAACCCCGTCTCTACCAAAATACAAAAAAGTTAGCTGGGTGTTGTGGTGCACACCTGTAATCCCAGCTACTCAAGAGGCTGAGGGAGGAGAATCACTTGAACCTGGGAGGCGGAGGTTGCAGCGAGCCAAGATTGCACCACTGCATTCCAGCCTGCCAACACAGCGAGA
>NW_026652285.1:100978962-101054778 GCF_009828535.3 Hylobates moloch
GCCGGGCGTGGTGGCGCATGCCTGTAATCCCAGCTACTCAGGAGGCTGAGGTAGGAGAATTGCTTGAACCCGGGAAGTGGAGGTTGCAGTGCACTGAGATGGCATCATTGCATTCCAGCCTGGGCAACAAGAGTGAAATTCCATCTCAAAAAAAAAAAAGGCTGGGCACAGTTGCTCATGCCTTCATCCCAGCACTTTGGGAGGCTGAGGCTGGTGGATCACGAGGTCAAGAGATCAAGACCATCCCTGGCAATGTGGTGATACCCCGTCTCTACTAAAAATACAAAAATTAGCTGGGTGTGGTGGTGCATGCCTGTAGTTCCAGCTACTTGGGAGGCTGAGGCAGGAGAATCACTCAAACCCAGAAGGCAGAGTTTGCCGTGAGCCAAGATGGTGCCAATGCACTTCAGCCTGGGCAACATGAGCGAAAATCCATCTCAAAAAAAAAAAAGAGAGAAAGAAAAGAAAGAAAGACAAGCCCTCACTTTGGCAGGCTAAAGTGGGAAGGTTACTTGAATCCAGGAGTTTGAGACCAGCAAGGGAAACGTAGTGAGATCCTGTCTCTACAAAAAATTTAAAAATTACTTTTAAAAAAGCAAGCCCCAACAAAATGCTGCCTATAATAAACCCACTTTAAATGTAAAGACAGAAATAGGTTCAAAGTAAGAGGCTGAAAAAAGATATAGTTTCAATATAGCAAGCCAAATTCAGCAGCATATTAAAATAACAATATACTATGACCAAGTGAGATGTGGGAATGGGATTTATTGTTGGAATTCAAGGATGGTTCAACGTATGAAAATGAAGCACTGTAGGCTGGGCTCAGTGGCTTATGCCTGTAATCCCAGCAATTTGGGAGCCTGAGGTGGGCAGATCACCTGAGGTCAGGAGTTTGAGACTAGCCTGGCCAATATGGTGAAACCCCGTCTCTTCAAAAAATACAAAAATTAGCCAAGCATGGTGGCAGGTGGCTGTAGTCCCAGCTACTCAGGAGGACAAGGCAGAAGAATCGCTTGAACCCGGGAGGCGGAGGTTGCAGTGAGCTGAGATCGAGACACTGCACTCCAGCCTGGGTGAGCAAGACTCTGTCTAAAAAAAAAAAAAAAAAAAAAATCGGCCAGGTGCCATGGCTCATGCCTGTAATCCCAGCACTTTGGGAGGCCAAGGCAGGTGGATCACCAAGTCAGGAGTTCGAGACCAGCCTGACCAAGATGGCAAAACCATCTCTACTAAAAATACAAAAATTAGCTGGGCATGGTGGCAGGTGTCTCTAGTCCCAGCTACTTGGGAGGCTGAGGCAGGAGAATCACTTGCACCTGGGAGGCAGAGGTTGCAGTGAGCCAAAATCAGGCCACTGCACTCTAGCCTGGGTGACAGAGCAAGACTCTGTCTCAAAAAAAAAAAAAAAAAAAAGAAAAGAAAACCTTAAATAATGCACAAAAATTTAAAGCCAATAAATGAATTTAGCAGAGTTGCAAGATAAATCAGTTGCATTTCCATATACTTTAAAAAAACCATCTGAAAAAGAATTTAATAAAACCAGTTCCATTTACAAGAGCATCAAAAAGAATAAAATAGAATAAATTTAACCAAGGATGTAAAAGACTTGTACACTGAAAACCACAAAACATTGCTAAACAAAATTAAAGAATACCTAACTAGGCTGGGTGCAGTGGCTCACACCTGTAATCCCAGCACTTTGGGAGGCCGAGGCTGGCAGATCAGCTGAGGTCAGGAATTCAAGACCAGCCTGGCCAACATGGTGAAACCCCATCTTTACTAAAAATACAAAAATTAGCCAGGCATAGTGGCAGATGTCTTTAATCCCAGCTACTCAGGAGGCTGAGGCAGGAAAATCACTTGAATCCAGGGGCCAGAGGTTGCAGTGAGCCAAGATTGCACCACTGCACCCCAGCCTAGGCAACAGAGCGAGACTCTGTCTCAAAAAAAAAAAAAAAAAATCCCTGCCAGGTGCCGTAGCTCATATCTGTAATCCCAGCACTTTGGGAGGCTGAGGTGGACAGATCACGAGGTCAGGAGTTTGAGACCAGCTTGGCCAACATGGTGAAACCCATTCTCTACTAAAAATACAAAAATTAGCTGGGCCTGGTGGCACGTGCCTGTAGTTCCAGCCACTTGGGAGGCTGAGGCAGGAAAATCACCTGAACCCAGGAGGTAGAGGTTGCAGTGAGCTGAAATTGTGCCACTGTACTCCAGCCTGGCGACAGAGCAAGACTCTGTCTCAAAAAAAGAGAAAGGACAAGGCTGTGGCTCACTGAATGGTAGCAAAGTCATGGTGATGCTGCACTGATGAAACTTTCTGGAAATTCTACCTTTGAAACTTGCTGGAAATCAGCTGTGGTGTCATGTTGAAACCAACCCAATTGTCTCATAGAACTGATGTTTATGGTTTTTTTTTTAATAAATGTAGAAGTTGACCTTCAGGAGTCTTGAAACTTGAAAATGTTACACTTGTCTTATCTGAATTTCTTTCCCAGGAAACCAACTATCAGGCCTCCCAGATAGTATCAAGGAACTGAAACTTCCCAGATCACAGCATCTGTACAATGAGACACCAGACCCTTCACTGGTCATGATTACCTGACCACCTGCCACCTGCTTCCTGTTGAACAACTCCTCTTTCTTATCCTCCCGTAATTCCTGTTTTCCTGTATGTAGCTACATTTCTTTTCTGCTGTATAAACTCCTAATTTTAGTTGGTCAAGGAGATGGATTTGAAGCTGATCTCCTACCTCCGTGGCTGCAGTACCTGATTAAAGCTTTCTTTCCTGGCAGTACTGGTTGTCTCAGTGATTGGCTTTCTATGCAGCCAGCAGCAAGACCTAGACGAAACTCCTGGTGTTTCGGTAATAATGTCACAGAACCACAGAACTTGCCAGAAATCAGCCATCTAAGGTTCTTGGGAAAGCTGTTTATAGGGAAGTGTCCCACCAGAGGCTCCTTTCTGAAAATAATACCAGAGAAGAGTGTTGGGAGACGTTCCTGGCTACTGGCAATGAAGTAGTAGGCAGGTGCTGGACAAGCCCCTTGTTCTGCAGAAGCCTGTCTACCAAGCACACTAGAATTGGAAAGGAAAGCCCATTCCATGCAGGAAAAATAGTTAAAGATCCCAAATCCATTTTCTCAGAGCAGGAAATGATGAGAGAATTTGAAGCTGAGAGTCAAGAAATTAATTACTGGCACACTGTGTAATCTTTTTACATCATTTGACTTTTATGTTAGCAGCTTTGGAAACTATTTATTTCCAAAATTACTTTGTTGTTGTTTGTTTATTTGTTTTTGAGACAGGATTTTGCTCTTGTTATGCCAGCTGGAGTGCAGTGGTGTGAGCACAGCTCACTGCAGCCTCAAACACCTAGGTTCAAGCAATTCTCCTGCCTCAACTTCCCAAGTAGCTAGGACTACAGGTGCGTGCCACCATGCCCTGCTAATTATTTTTGTTAAATTTTTGTAGGCTGGGTGTGGAGCTCACTCCTGTAATCCCAGCTCTTTAGGAGGCTGAGGCAGGGGAATTGCTTGAGCTCAGGAGTTCGAGATCAGCCTGGGCAAGGTGGCAAAACCCTGTCTTTACAAAAAATACAAAAAATTAGTGAGGCATGGTGCCACAGGTATGTGCTCCCAGCTACTCGGGAGGTTGAGGCAGAGGATCTCTTGAGCCCAGAAGGTTGAGGCTGCAGTGGGCCAAGATCCCACCACTGTACTCAGCCTGGGTGGCAGAGTGAGACCGTGTCTCAAAAAAAAAAAATTTTTTTTTAAGATGGGGTCTTGCTATATTGCACAGGCTAGGCTTGAACTCTTGACCTCAAGTGGTCCTCCTGCCTTGGCCTCCCAAAGTGCTGGGATTACAGATCATCTTGCTTAACCTATTTCCAAAATTTTTCATTACCCCAAATAGAAACTGTAACCATTAAGCAATAACTCCCCATTCTCCATCTGTGCAGTCCCTGGTGACATCTAATCCACTTTTATTTTTTATAAATTTGCATATCCTAGCTACCTTATACAAGTACAATCATACAGTGTTTGTCCTTTTGTGACTGGCTGTGATACTTAGCATAATGTCTTCAAGGTTCATCATGTTGTAGCATGTAAAAAAACCATGATATGTATATACAACATTTTGTTTATCCATTCATCTGTTGATGGTCACGTGAAGTGTGTCCACCTTTCGGCTATTGGGAATATTGCTGCAATTGGCATACAACGATCTGTTCCTGCTTTCTCTCTCTCTCTCTTTTTTTTTTTTTCTCACTCTGTCACCCAGGCTGGAGTGCAATGGATTGATCATCATGGCTCACTGCAGCCTCCAACCTCCCGGGCTCAAGTGATCCTCCCACCTTAGCCTCCTGAGTAGCTGGGACACCAGGTGTGTGCCGCCATGCCTGGACAAATTTTAAGATTTTTTGTAGAGATGGGGGTCTCATTATGTTGCCCAGGCTGGTCTGGAATTCCTGCCTCAAGCAATCCTCCTGCCTTGGCCTCCCAGAGTGCTACGATTACAAGCAAGAGCCACTGCACCTGGCCCTGTCCATGTTTTCAATGCCTAGGAATGGAATTGCTGAGTCATAGGGTAATTCTATGTTTAGCTTTTTGAGGAACTGTCATACTATTTTCCATAGCAGCTGCACCATTTTACATTCCCTCCAGCACATGTGTGGGTTCCTATCTCTCCACATCCTTGTCAGCAATTATAACTGTCTCTTTTTTTTTTCTTTTTTTTTTTAAGACAGGGTCTCACTCTGTTGCCTAGCCTGGAGTGCAGTGGCATGATCTCCGCTCACTGCAATCTCTGCACTCCAGCCTGGGGACAGAACGAGACCTCGTCCTGGGGAGGAGGGGAGAAATGTGGTGGGGGGGATTTAAAAATGTACAATAGGCCAGGCGCGGAGCCTTACGCCTGTCATCTCAGCACTTTGGGAGGCCGAGGACGACAGATCACGAGGTCAGGAGATCGAGACCATCCTGGCTAACATTGTGAAACCCCATCTCGACTAAAAATACAAAAACTAGCCGAGCGTGGTGGCGGGCACCTGTAATCCCAGCTACTTAGGAGGCTGAGGCAGAAGAATCACTTTAACCTGGAAGGCGGAGGTTGCGGTGAGCCGAGATCACGCCACTGCACTCTAGCCTGGTGACAGAGTAAGACTCCGTATCAAAAAAAAAAAAAAAGTACAATAGGCTGGGCATGGTGATGCACGCCTGTAATCCCAACACTTTGGGAGCCCGAGGTGGGTCGATCACCTGAGGTCAGGAGTTCAAGACCAGCCTGGCCAACATGGTGAAACCCCGTCTCTGCTAAAATACAAAAATTAGCCAGGTGTGGTGGTGGGCACCTGTAATCTCAGCTACTTGGGAGGCTGAGGCAGGATAATTGCTGGAGGCAGAGGTTGCAGTGAGCCAAGATTGCGCCATTGCACTCCAGCCCAGCCAAGAACAGAGAGACTGTCTCAAAAAACAACAACAAAAAAGTACAATAAAGAATGGGCAATAGGGACAGGCATGGTGGCTCATGACTGTCATCTCAGCACTTTGAGAGGCCAAGGCGGGCAGAACACCGGAGGTCAGGAGTTCAAGACCAGCCTGGCAACATGGAGAAACTCGTCTCTACTAAAACTACAAAAATTAGCCAGGCATACTGGTGCGTACCTGTAATCCCAGTTACTTGGGAGGCTGAGGTAGGAGAATTGCTTGAACTCAGGAGGCGGAGGTTGCGGTGAGTGGAGATTGTACCACTGCACTCCAGCCTGGGCAACAGAGCCAGACTCCATCTCAAAAAAAAAAAAAAAAAAAAATAGAAGGCCAGATGCTGCCAGGAATGGTAGCTCAGGCCTGTAATCCCAGGACTTTGGGAGGCTGAGGAGGGAGAATCACCTGAGGTCAGGAGTTCGAGGCTAGCCTGGCCAACATGATGAAAACCCGTCTCTACTAAAAATACAAATTTTTTTTTAAATCAAAAAATACAAAAATTAGCCAGGCAGGGTGGCATGAACCTTTAATCCTAGCTACTCGGGAGGCTGAGGCAGGAGAATCACTTGAACCTGGGAGGCAGAGGTTGCCGTGAGCTGGAGATCACCCCATTGCATTCCAGCCTCAGCAACAAGAGTGAGATTCCGTCTCAAGAAAAAAAAAAAAAGAAGGCCAGGCATGGTGGCTCATGCCTGTAATCCCAGCACTTTGGGAGGCTGAGGTGGGCAGACACTTGAGGTCAGGAGTTTGAGACCAGCCTGGCCAACATGATGAAACCCTATCTCTACCTCAAAATACAAAAATCAGCTGGGTGTGGTGGCATGCGCCTGTAGTCCCAGCTACTCAGTAGGCAGAGGTTGCAGTGAACTGAGATTGCGCCACTGCACTGCAGCCTGGGGTGACAGAGTGAGACCATGTCTCAAAAAAAAAAAAAAAAAAAAGAAAAAGAAAAAGAAAGAAGAGTACAAACGTGTGAAGAGATGCTCAACATGATATGTCTTTAGAGAAATGCATGTTAAAGCAGGAGATACACTTCACATCTACTAGAATGTCTAAGATTAAAAAGACTGACCACATCAAGTATTGGTGAGGATGTGGTACAACAGCAACTCTCATAAACTGCTGGGGTAGGTGTTAAATAATACAACCATTTCAGAAAATATTTAAGCAGTTTCTTTTCTTTTCTTTTCTTTTTTTTTTTTTGGCCCAGGCTGGATCATGGCACGGTCACTGCCACCCACCTCCAGTTCACCCATTCTCTGCCTCACCTCCGATACTGGGAGCGCTATCTTGGCTCACTGCAAGCTCCGCCTCCCGGGTTCAAGCAATTCTCCTGCCTCAGCCTCCTGAGTAGCTGGGATTACAGGTGCGCGTCACCACACCCGGCTGATTTTTGTATTTTTAGTAGAGACGAGGTTTCACCATGTTGGTCAGGCTGGTCTCAAACTCCTGACCTGGTGATCTGCCCGCTTCAGCCTCCCAAAGTGCTGGGATTACAGGCGTGAGCCACCGCGCCTGGCCTACTCAACTAATTTTTACATCTTTTGTAAAGAAGGTAATCTCGAGGAGCTGGGATTACAGGCGCCTGCCACCACGCCCGGCTAATTTTTGCATTTTTGGTAGAGGCGGGGTTTCACCATGTTCGCCAGACTGGCCTGACCTCAAGTGATCTGCCAGCCTCGTCCTCCCAAAGCGCTGGAATTTACAGGGATGAGCTACCGCGCCCGGTCTAGCCTATTTTTCTTAAGATATCATTTGTGTTTTTTTCTGTCTTCCTAACTTACATTTTATAGGGTTTGCTGGTATAGTTTTTATAAAAAAAAAAAAAAAAAGTTGGGCCGCGCACGGCGGTTCATGCGGGTCCCTGCTATACAGGCCTTGAGGATTCTGCAGAGACCAAGATAAGCTGGAGGGCCTGAACAGTTGAGCAGGGGAGGCCGAGACTCCTGTAACAATCATGCAGTAGTTAATTACAGGGGGGTGCGTGCAGGGAAGACGACAGGGTGACAGGTATATTGCGTAAGTAGACACTGGGGCCCAGGGAAGCGCAAGGAATAGTCCAGAGACATACAGTCTGCGTTGTCACCGGCGGGTTCTCAAATTTGGCCCGCAGGGTCGGCGGCGCTGGGGGCTCCCGGCCCGCGATTGCCACGCCCACCCGACCCGAGGTTGCCCTGCTCAACCCGGCCGTCCGTAGCAGCCAGTACCTTGTGGAAGCGTGAGAGTCGAGGGGTGGCACGTGACTGGCGGGGCGGGGCGGGGCGGGGCGGGGCCGGGGCGGTGGAACGCACAGGCTAGTGGCTGTGTTTCCCGCCGGAGGCTTTTGCTCAGAGCCCCGCGTCCCTTGGGGGCGGCGGCGCAGGCGGCAGAGGCGCAGGCGGCGGAGGCGGCTGGGGGGTCCGGAAGTCAACACCATGTCAAGTCTGCACAAGAGCCGGTAAGGGGCCATGGAGCCTGACCCGGCTGGGCCACTCCTGGTCAGGCTGCCCCTTCTGCCCCTCAGAAGGGGGAAACGCGGGTGTGGCCAGGAATCGGCAGACCCCCTCGGCAGAGGGTCTCGAGCGTCCACCTTCTAACCTCATTGCCTGTGGGCTGCAGGAACGACGGAGGGGCGGCCCTTCTGCCCCTGGTGTCACTCCTTCTGCCTCCCTCATCCAGGACCCCTGGTTTCCCCCTTCCCCTGAGTCTTCCTCATCCAGACCCCCATGCCCCGCCCCCGTCCCTTTCCCCCTTTTGATCCCCCTGCTCCCGTACTCTCTCCAAATGCACCCTGTCCCCGTGCCTTTTTCTTACTAGGATTGCTAGAGAACTTGCATTCTCCAGTCTGGCCCCTCCCCCAGGCCAGATCCTGCAGCATTGGCTGAATTTTGCTCACTCTTCAGTTTTCCTTCAGGACGTGTTTTTTAAACCCTTTGTCCTTGCCTTCTGGCAGGCCCAGAGGTCTTGTAATGGTTATATTTGTGAGCATGGTCCATTGTCTGCAGATCGAATTACTCCTGGTTCCTGAGGTCCAAGGAGTTCAGTTGGTGGCTGTGCGTGGACCCGGCCTGGCCGGCAAGAAGTGCCCAGTAAATGTCAGCTCACTAAATTTTAGAATGTTGGTCCTCATTTGGGAACTTCTAGACAAGAATATCTCTCAAGTTTCTTCCCTGGCATTCTGTGTTTCTGGTTGTAGAGGAAGAAGTGAAATATAGTTTTGTTGTTCTCGAAAGCTGTCTTTGGTGAGGACCTTGACTAAGCTGTGTGATTTTTATGTCCTAAAGGGGAGAGAGGCACAGGTTGGAAACTGGCGGTGTGAGGGAGCTGAGGGCTGTGGGTCTCACTGAGCCGATATCAGCATGCTTCATTTGCTGCCCTATCTCCCCTTCCAGAATTGCAGATTTCCAGGATGTCCTGAAGGAGCCCTCAATTGCATTGGAAAAGCTGCGGGAACTCAGCTTTAGTGGTAAGAAGCCATTCTGTATTTTCAGGGTTTCCCTAGAGCAGCCCTGTGGCTAGAATACAAGGGGAGGCCACACCTGGTCAGCTCTGCGGCCCAGCTGCTGGGGGCTGGGGCCTTGAAGGAAATTACACATAGACTCTTGGGGCCTTTTCCAGATTCTGTAGAGCTGAACAGGCAGTGACTGCCTTGAGCTTGGAGGGGTTTCCCAGAGGGCCAGTGGCCACACTTAGCATGCCTTGCCCTAAGCTTTCCACAGGAGGTGCCAGATTCCTGAGAGTAACAGGATGGGACTGAAGACTGGAGAATGAGAGTGGGGGGGACCTTTTGAGCCCAGGACAGTCTTTCCTCATTCCTTAGCTAGCTTCCTGTGTTGGTGAGTTTGGTTAACTGCAGGGTGGTTCCTGGTTCTCTCCCTGGCTTGGGGTCTAAGCTGCCTGAACTAAACCTTGGCTAGTGGTAAAATGGGTAGCCTTGGGACACTGACTTTAAGGAGCTGATCCTGCCGTGTTAGACTTTGCCCCAACAAGCACAAAGATAACTCTCTTTTTGCGTGTTTTAAAAAATAACCCAATGTGTTCTGCATAGCTTCTTGTCACTTTTTTGCCCCTGTAACTTTGCCAGCAAGAACTTCTGGCCGGGTGCCGTGGCTCATGCCTGTAATCCCAACACTTTGGGAGGCCGAGGCAGGTGGATCACCTGAGGTCAGGAGTTCGAGAACAGCCTGGTCAACATGGTGAAACCTAGTCTCTACTAAAAATATAAAAAAGTAGCTAGGCATGGTGGCACTTGCCTGTAATCCCAGCTACTCGGGAGGCTGAGGCAGGAAAATCACTTGAACCTGGGAATTGCAGTGAGCCGAGATTGCGCCATTGCACTCCAGCCTGGGTGACAAGAGCGAAGTTCCATCTCAAAAAAAAAAAAAAAGAGAGAACTTCTTATATTGTCCCTGTCATCCTCATATAGATTCTGAAGTGGAGGTATTTGCTCATGTTCATGGTACCAGAGATACTATAGCAGCAACTGCTCTAGTGAGCTTCCTGATCTTGTTGCAGGAGAACTTTGTCTTTCTGTTCAGGAGTGAAATATAGGCCCCAAAGGAGAGGCAGTCAGTGTTAGTAGTTAAGAGTTTTACAGATAAGTTTCCTTCTTATGACAATTATGCTAATCTTCCCTACTTACTGGGGTTATAATGAAGATTAAATGAAATAATATCTGTAAAGCACAAAATACTTAGCATTCATAGCTTAGTTTATATTCCACAAATACATATGGAATATCTTCTATGTGCAATGCTCTGTGCTAGGCACTGGGAATAATAGATGTGGTTTTTGTCCTTCTGGGGCTTACCCAGTAGTAGGGGTTACAGACGTTAAGAAAATACACTATACATATATATATATAACAATTCCACTTATGACAGATGCTATGAAATAGTCACAGAGGCATTATTGCTTATAACAGGGGGAACTGACCTGAATTAGGATGAGATCGTGGTGGTAAAGGCTGCTCCTGAGGAAGGAATATCAAGAATGAGAAGGTGTTATCCTCAAAAGAATATTCCAGGCCGGGCATGGTGGCTCACACCTGTAATCTCAGCACTTTGGGAGGCCGAGGCGGGTGGATCACCTGAGGTCAGGAGTTCGAAACCAGCCTGGCCAATATGGTGAAACCCTGTCTCTACTAAAAATACAAAAATTAGCCAGGAGTGGTGTTGCACATCTATAATCCCAGCTACTTGCAAGACTGAGGCAGAAGAATTGGTTAAACCGGGGAGGCGGAGGTTGCAGTGAGCAGAAATCACACCACTGCACTCCAGCCTGGGCAACAGAGCAAGACTCTGTCTCAAAAAAAAAAAAAAAAAAAATTAACATGCAGTCTAGGCTGGGCGTGGTGGCTCACACCTGTAATCCTAACACTTTGGGAGGCCAAGGCGGGTGGATCGCCTGAGGTCAGGAGTTCAGGCCCAGCCTGGCCAACATGGTGAAACCTTGTCTCTACTAAAAATACAAAAATTAGCCGGGCAGAGTGGCGCATGCCTGTAATCCCAGCTACCTGGGAGGCTGAGGCTGGAGAATCGCTGGAACCCGGGAGGCGGAGGCTGCAGTGAGCCGAGATTGCGCCATTTCACTCTAGCCTGGGTGATAGAGGGAGACTCCGTCTCAAAAAAAAAGAAACCACCCAGTCTAGTAATCTTTCTTGGGGAAATGATTCTTGAAGAAGTACTTCTTGCGCACTCTACTCCCTGCCAGCTGGCTCCACGGTGAAGGGCTGGGGGTTCTGGGACTCCGGCCTGGGGCGTGACCTTTGCCTGCTGTGTCCACAGGCATCCCCTGTGAGGGCGGACTGCGGTGCCTCTGCTGGAAGGTGGGTGTGCCTGGGGTGGGGCTTCTGCTCTGCTGAGAGTCCCTGGGTTTTCCTGCATGGGCTGCCCCTACCCCTGGCTTCTTCCTCCCGTTCTGCACCTTTCCTTGCTTGTCTGAGGGAGCTTTTCTGGGAAGTTCTGGGTTTTCTGTTCCTCTTGGTGTCTTCTCTGGGATCCCCTTGGGGATGGGACACTTTGTAATGCCAACAATGAAGACCTCTGCTTCCTGGTCCATGAAGTACAGTGAAAGTCATGCTTATTGGGACAAAACAAAGGCTGTGCTTTGCCCAAAGCTCCCAGCTCAGGTGGCCATGGAAGCCCAGTGTCCTGGTTTCCAGCCCTTTAAAGCCCAGGGTCTGATGATCATGTGGAAGAGTGTGTGTGAGGAAAAGCAGAGGGAAGGGCTGGTTTGGGTTAAAGGAGGAGGGAGGCAGTGGGGAGGAAGAGGGAGGCTACCCCTAGCTCATGCTGGCATTCCTGGATTTTAGCCTATCTTGTTTTCTTGGGACTTTATGAGATGTTTTTCTTGAGGCCTGTCATCCCTGCCTAAAGACTGACGTTGGTGCAGGAGGGTCACCAGAGCTTTGTCCCTCTCCCTCTGTGCAGATTCTCTTGAACTACCTTCCCTTGGAGAGAGCCTCATGGACCTCCATCCTGGCCAAGCAGAGGTGAGACCCCATGTAAGGGCAGTGACAGGAGGGCCCTTGCATCTGACAGAGCCGGTACCGCTGGGGCCGCCCTGCCTCCTGCGGCTGCTGCTCTGGTCTGGGCTCCCTGGGCAGGACCGTTGGGAATCATCCTTCTCGCTTGTCTCCTGCAGGGAGCTGTATGCCCAGTTCCTGAGGGAAATGATCATCCAGCCTGGCATTGCCAAGGCCAACATGGGTGTGTCCAGGGAGGATGTGACTTTTGAGGACCATGTGAGTAGAGGTTGGCAGCAGAGACCCAGGACACAGAATGTGGAGGGGTGGCGGCCTTGGAGCAGGCAAGGTCCCCTGCATGCCAGGGAGTAGGTGCAGTCTGGTGTCAGTCCCCTCTGGACCTCCCAGTTCCTCCTTTCTGCGTGGTTACTAAGCTTGGGGGCCCTGGGCTCAGTAAGTAAGACAAACGATAGTTGGGGTCCAGGGAGCATTGCAGTGGCAGCCCTGCGTCAGGTGCTCTGAGGACATGGTCTGTTTCAACCTTCATCCCCGTTCCTTGAAGAAAATCAGATCAGGGCGGGAGGGAGGCTAAGCTGCCCTCTGTCGTTGCCAGGAAGCCTTGTTCTCCTCAAATGCTGAGCTCCTCCCTGGGCTTCACAGCGTGGGAGAAAGAAATGGATGCGCCCCAGGCCGAGACTCACAGATAGGAATTGACGACTCAGAGCATCGATGAATGAGAGCTGAAGAAACCGAATTCATTCATTCAGCAAGCAAACATTTACTGACCACCTGTTATATGCAAAGTTCTCGAGCTAGAGTAATGGACAGAAAAGGAACACAGTCCCTGCCCAGCAGAGATGTACTCAGAGCAGGCCCCCAGGCTGGGCTCCCGGCTGTGGAGTTTGAATGGATTCAGGAGGCTGAAGGAAGGGCTGTGTTGGTTCCTCTGAGTAGCTTGCAGGTGGTGTCAGGGCCACACCTCAGTGTGTGGTGAGATTCTTGTAGCAAGGCCACTGCTCAGGTTTCCGGGATAGAATCAGGCCCTGGGGCCTATCTGGGCCTTGGACAGAGCATCTTCATTTCTCCCCACAGCCACTCAACCCCAACCCTGACAGCCGGTGGAACACGTACTTCAAGGACAACGAGGTGCTGCTGCAGATTGACAAAGATGTCCGGTAAGCAGGGTGCCTGGGGCCGGGAGCTGGCCCATGGGACTTCTGGGGCTCTCTGCAGCTCTGTCTTTTCCATTTGCAGGCCGGGCCCATGGGTGGGTGTTTGCGGAGCTGCTGATGGATTGCCCCAGCGGTTGGGTCCAGGCTCTATGATGATAGGCTGAGAGTGAGGCTAGCGAGGGAGATTCTGTGCTTGCATATACCTGGCTGTTCTTATCTGAGCTGTAGTTTCATTTGTACCCCAGGCGTTTATGGATTCATCTGACATTCATTCAACAAGTATTGAGCCCCTTTTGTGTGCCAGGCTTAGCACTAAGCTCAGGGTTGAGCACTGAATAGACTGGTGTGTTCCCTCTCCTTAAGGATCTTAGAACCTAGAAGGGAGGATGGCAAGACAGACATTCAGCCCATTAGATCTTAGCAGATGGCATTCGTGGTAAATGCTCCTGAAGGAAAATTTGAGGGGGTTTGGGGAAACCTCACCTGAGAAGCAGTAATTCAGCTGAGATCTGAGGAGCGGGAGGCCTCAGGGGAAGAGTGCAGCAAAGGCCACGTTGGGCAGGGAACTGCCCTTGGCAAGGTCCAGAGAGCCCGCAGAGCTTGGCACATCTGAGTAATAATACCAAGGCCAGGGTGGGAGATAGGGGCCGGACCTTGGACTTGATTCTAAGAGCATGAGGCAGCCATGCAAAGGTTTTGAGCAAAGGAGTGACAGGGTCAGATACGCAGTTTTTAAAATCTTGAGCTACAGTGTGTTTGTGCTTTTCCACTTGGTGGAAATGTGGAGATGCTGGCTGTGCGGCCCTGTCGGGCTGGGGAGTTTGGCAGCGTGTTGGGCTAGGTGAGGAGCTAGAAGGCAGGCCTTGTCCACAGGTGGGTGGAGTGGCCTTGGGTTCTGGAGTCCATTTGCCTGGTTTCTGTTC
Organism: Hylobates moloch; assembly: GCF_009828535.3. NCBI lineage: Eukaryota > Metazoa > Chordata > Mammalia > Primates > Hylobatidae > Hylobates > Hylobates moloch. The sequence goes on from NW_026652285.1 coordinate 100,992,990, forward strand.
CGCCTTTACCAGTTGTTAGCTGTGTGACCTTAGGCAAGTGACTCACCCTCTGATCATTACTCTCTTTAGTGTGAAGTAGGAGTAAGGTGGTTCAGGCTAAGGGCACAGAACGGGCTGGGTCTCCACAGATACGTGGGACTGTTGTGCTGGTCTTAGCACATACAGAGGCCCTTAGAATGATCAGATCTCCATCAGAGAAGGGTCCTGGGAGCTTATCCTGTTCCTTTTACAACAGCCTGCCTGGGACCCCCGGCACTTGGTCAGACAGGACAAGCCGGCACTGTGACCCGCAGTGACCCTTCAGAATCTCCAAGGGGCAGCTCTCAGGTGCCCAAGTCAGTCTGTGCCAGTACAGACAGGTGCCCCTCCATTCAGCTCCTTCTCAAGGAATGGCTGAGTACCGGTGTCAGGAGGGGTTTAGGAGTGAGCAGGACTGAAACAGTCTCTGCCTTCTGAGAGCTTCCAGTGTAAGTCAGGAGACATATACTAAACCTGGAAACAGATATGTAATTGCAAATACTGTAATGCTGTGAAGGAGAGAAAAACTGGTGCTTTTAGAGAATCAGAGGGAGGCCCTGTTTTCCTTTGGGGGGTCGAGGAAAGCCTTTCTAGGGAGGAGGCTCAGGATGAGATATGAAAGAGAAGGAGGCAGCAGGGAGGCAGCAAGCTGGGTGGAAGAGTCTGCTGGGCTGAGGCACAGCACATGAGAGTGCCCTGTGGCCGGGGAAGAAGGCGCGTGGCAGGATAAAGCAGGATCCTCCTTGCCCTCCAGCCACCCTGGGTGCTGCTCCTCAGCCCAGGCTCATCTTCAGATGGCCCCACGTGACCCCCGCACAGGGCAACTCAGCCAGGCTGCCGGAGAAAGGAGGCACTGCCTCTTGTGCTCTCAGGCTGGGGTTGGTGCAGCGTTTACCCACGAGGTGTTCCGATTGCCGTGTTCAAGTCAAGAACCACTCTGTGACCCAGGGAAATAGGTTCTGTTTTTTTTGTTTTCTGTTTTTTTGTTTGTTTGTTTGTTTTTTTGAGACAGTGGCTCCTTCTGTGACCCAGGCTGTAGTGCAGTGGTGCAATCTCGGCTCACTGCAACCTCTGCCTCCCGGGTTCAAGCGATTCTCCTGCCTCAGCCTCCCTAATAGCTGGGATTACAGGCATGTGCCACAACGCCTGGCTAATTTTTGTATTTTTAGGAGAGATGGGGTTTCACCAGTTGGCCAGGCTGGTCTCGAACTCCTGACCTCAAGTTATCCACCCACCTCAGCCTCGCAAAGTGCTAGCATTACAGGCATGAGACACCATGCCTGGCCAGGTTCTGTTTTACATGGGTAGTGATCCTTTGGTGCTTCTAGAAGCAGGTCTGCAATGTGCTAAGTATAAGAAGTCTGAAAAATGTGCGTGTACTGCAATACATATATTTTAAAAACTTGATCACATTCTAGACGCCATCTCCCAACTTGTTTTCCCTCTCACTGTGTCTTGGACATCTTCCCAGGTCAGCTGTATAATAGTCTGTTGTACAGTGTATAACTTATGGAACCAAATCTCTTTTGCTACTACAAACCACTCTGTGTTTGTGCATATTAGATAATTTTTTTTTTTGAGATAGGGTCTTGCTCTGTTGCCCAGGCTGGACTGGAGTACAGTGGCTTGATCTTAGCTCACTGTAGCCTTGAACTCCCAGGCTCAAGTGATCCTCCTGCCCCGCCTCCTGAGTAGCCAGGACTGCAGGCACATGCCACCACACCCAGCTAATTTTTTGTATTTTTATTAGAGACGAGGTTTCACCATGTTAGCCAGGGTGTTCTCGAGCTCTGGACCTCATGATCCGCCTGCCTCAGCCTCCCAAAGTGCTGGGATTACAGGCGTGAGCCACCGCACCTGGCCCTAACTAATTTTTTACGGAGATGAGGTCTCTTTTGTTGCCCAGGCTGGTCTTGAACTCCTGGGCTCAAGTGATCCCTCCTGCCTTAGCCTTCCGAAGTGCTGGGATTACAGTGGTGAGCCACTGTGCCTGACCTAGATAAATATTTTTACATGGAAATATGTTTGGAGTTTAAAAGAGGAGTTAGGTTGTATGACCATCATGACACTTTAAAAAAAAACTATGTATCTATTTGCAAATACACATAAAATGTGGGCATGTATACATATACAATGACTACTGCTTTTTATTTTTATTTTTATTTATTTATTTATTTTTGAGACGGAGTCTCGCTCTGTCACCCAGGCTGGAGTGCAGTGGCGCGATCTCGGCTCACTGCAAGCTCCGCCTCCTGGGTTCACGCCATTCTCCTGCCTCAGCCTCCCCGAGTAGCTGGGACTACAGGCGCCCGCCACCACACCCGGCTAATTTTTTTTTGTATTTTTAGTAGAGACGGGGTTTCACCGTGGTCTCGATCTCCTGACCTCGTGATCCGCCCGCCTCGGCCTCCCAAAGTGCTGGGATTACAAGCGTGAGCCACTGCGCCTGGCTCAAACTACTGCTTTTAAAAAAAAAATACTGTTTTTAAAATAAAATGTTGTAATTGTTGTTATTATTATTATTTTTTTGAGACCGAGTCTCATTCTGTCGCCCAGGCTGGAGTGCAGTGGCGCGATCTTGGCTCACTGCAATCTCCTCCTCCCAGGCTCGAGCAATTCCTGTGTCAGCCTCCCCAGTAGTTGGGATTAGAGGCACCCGCCACCATGCCTGGCTATTTTTTTTTTTTTTTGAGACGGAGTTTCGCTCTTGTTGCCCAGGCTGGAGTGCAATGGCACGATCTCAGCTCACTGCAACCTCCGCCTCCCAGGTTCAAGTGATTCTTCTGCCTCAGCCTCCCGAATAGCTGGGATTACAGGCATGTGCTACCACGCCCGGGTAATTTTGTATTTTTTTAGTAGAGACGGGGTTTCTCCATGTTGGTCAGGCTGGTCTCAAACTCCCGACCTCAGATGATCCGTCTGCCTCAGTCTCCCAAAGTGCTGGGATTATAGGCGTGAGCCACCATGCCCAGCCAATTTTTGTATTTTTGATAGAGACAAAGTTTACCATGTTGGCTGGGCTGGTCTCGAACTCTTGACCTCTAGTGATTCAAAACGTTGTAATTAAAAACAATGCTGGATGGGTACGGTGGCTCATACCTGTAATCCCAGCACTTTGGGAGGCTGGGGTGGTTGGATCACAAAATCAGGAGTTTGAGACCATCCTGGCTAACACAGTGAAACTCCGTCTCTACAAAAAATAAAAAATTAGCCGGGCGTGGTGGCAGGCGCCTGTAGTCCCAGCTGCTTGGGAGAATGAGGCAGGAGAATGGCATGAACCCAGGAGGCGGAGCTTGCAGTGAGCAGAGATCGCTCCACTGCACTCCAGCCTGGGCGACAGTGCAAGACTGTCTCAAAAGAAAAAGAAAAACAAAAACAAAAAATAATGCTTTTGGGGAGTCTTGGGGTCTACTGGCAGATGAGATGGCGAAAACTTCCACCCTGAGTAACAAGATTCTTTCCTGTTCCCTCTTGACAGGAGGTTGTGCCCAGACATTTCCTTCTTCCAGAGGGCCACTGACTACCCTTGCCTCCTCATCCTGGACCCCCAGAATGAGTTTGAAACCCTTCGTAAGAGAGTGGAACAGACAACACTGAAATCTCAGACGGTGGCCCGGAACCGGAGTGGGGTCACAAATGTGAGTGCCAACCTGGGGTCCCCAGAGACTCCCCCAACGGTCTTTTATTTTCCTTTTTCTCTTAAACTGCTGGCCACAAGGTGTCGGGCCATGACCATCTGCTTGACAGTTACTCAGAGCAATCCTGATGCTGCCAGATCCTGGGGTGCTTTCTAAAAGTTGGGGGACAGAGGTTCACTATGTCCCAGCTGGGTGTAATGGCTGCTGGGAAGGTTCCTGCGTCACAGTGAGTGAATGAGCCAGGCTTCTAATCTTATAGTGGGGATGGCTCTGAGAAGGTCATTACAAATGTGAGAAAATGTGATAGGGCTGGGCACAGTGGTTCACGCCTGTAATCCCAGCGCTTAGGGAGGCTGAGGCAGGAGGATGGTGTGAGCCTGGGAGGCGGAGGTTGCAGTGAGCCTACATCACACCACTGCCCTCCAGCCGGGTTGACAGAGCCAGACCCTGTCTCAAAAAAATAAAAATTAAGAAAACGGCCAGGCACAATGGCCCATGCCTGTAATCCCAGCACTTTGGCAGGCCAAGACAGGCAGATCACTTAAGGCCAGGAGTTCAAGACCAGCCTGACCAACCCGGGGATTTAACCCCATCTGTACTGAAAATACAAAAATTTGGCCCTGGCCAGGTGTGGTGGCTCACACCTGTAATCCCAGCACTTTGGGAGGCCAAGGCGGGTGGATCACCTGAGGTCAGGAGTTCGAGACCAGCCTGGCCAACATGGTGAAACCTTGTCTCTACTAAAAATACAAAAATTAGCCGGGCATGGTGGCAGGTGCCTGTAATCCCAGCTACCCGGGAGGCTTAGGCAGTAGAATTGCATGAACCCGGGAGGTGGAGGTTGCAGTGAGTCTAGATTGTACTACTGCACTCCAGTCTGGGCGACAAAACGAGACCCTGTCTAAAAAAAAAGAAGAGGGCATTCCAGGTGGAGAGGAGGGCAGATGCCGAAGTCCTCAGCGGGAGAGAGCATGGTGTGTTCCAGGTCGGGGAGGCCACAGCGTGGCTAGAAGCAGAGAGCGAGGGAAGAGGTTGGTGCTGGTGAGGACACGTGGGGCCTTTGTCATGAGGGGTGGGAAGGATCCCTTACAGCCCTGTAAGCAGGGCAGTGACATAATTCATATCTGCTTGTGTCAGAAATGCTTTAGGCACTGTGGAGATACAGGAGTGGCGGTAGAGAGGCTACCTGGAAGGACATTGCAGTTGTCTAGGCAAGAGGTGGTGGGGGCAGAGATGCAGCAGGGTTAGATCTCAGAGACTCTGGGTGGAACCGATAGGACCCCTAACTTTTAATAGATTCCTGTCACTCTGAGAAGCTCCTTGTAGTCAAACAAGTATGTTACCTTATTCCTTAATTTACACCCCCTACTTTGGCGTCTGGAATAGTGGCCTGTTCCCCTAAACTTTTCACTGTCTTCCATCAATGGAAAAACCCTTTTCTGTAGCCTCCAACAAGCTAGGGCAGGTACTACTGCAAAAGTTTTTCTCCCCCTGGGGAATGACTTTGTTTTTTGTTTGTTTGTTTTATTTTTTTAAATAGAGACAGAGTCTTGCCATGACACCCAGACTGGTCTTGAACTCCTAAGCTTAAGCGATCCTCCTACCCGGGCCTCCCAGAGTGCCAGGATAACAGGCGTGAGCCACCACACCCAGCTGGGAATGACTTTGATGGAAGCTCTGACGGGCAGGGGCAGATATGGCCGATCCAGGGTTGCAGGTGCCTATGAGAGTTGGGTGCCCAGCAGAACTGCTGTGCAGTGCAGATTGCGTGGCTAGATAACCAGGAGTCTGGCTTTGTGGGCAGCACTCTTGGCTGCTGATTTCCTGGGTGAAGGGCCAGGAGGGGACTGGTTCCTGTCATTCCTTTCACTGTAGTAACTAGGTATAAGGAGCACTGTTGCCTAGTTTAACTTTTGGTCCTGGTAGCAGAGAACCCACCAGAAACTTCATCCCTAAGCCTCTGGGTTCATGATTGGGCAGTTTGAGTTGAAGACCATCTGTGTGACTCTGGGCAAGTCATACCAGGTTCACATCCTGGTCTTTGTTTCCTCGACCATAAACTGGGCATAATCATTTCTGCCCTGCCTAAGCTGCCAAGAGGATGAAATGAGGTCATGGCTGTGCAGATTCTTCAAAAGCAGAAAGCCCTGGGCATCCTTAGGAGGCAGCCTGCCCTCAAGTCCTGGACCTTAGGTTTGGGAGTCAGCCAGTTCAGGGTCAAGTCCTGATTCCACCACCTAATGTTAGACAGTTAAGGAGTGGCCCTACATTTCTGAGCCTCAGTTTCCTCATCTTGAAAATGATGTTGAGAGAATATTTTAGATTGTTCAGTGGATTAAATGGAGGAATACCTGTACAGCATTGTCTGCCACATAAAAAGCTCTTGGTAAGGGCTGGGCATGGTGGCTCACGCCTGTAATCCCAGCACTTTGGGAGGCCGAGGCAGGCGGATCACGAGGTCAGGAGATCGAGACCATCCTGGCTAACATGGTGAAACCCCGTCTCTACTAAAAATACAAAAAATTAGCCGAGCGCGGTGGCGGGTACCTGTAGTCCCAGCTACTCGGGAGGCTGAGGCAGGAGAAGGGTGTAAACCTGGGAGGCGGAGCTTGCAGTAAGCCAAAATCACGCCACTGCACTCCAGCCTGGGCAACAGAGCGAGACTCCGTCTCAAAAAAAAAAAAAAGCTCTTGGTAAATGTGGCTGATGTGTGTCTCTGTGTGTGAACATCCCTGCATGTGTGTGCATACATATGTATATGTATGTTATGGGAGAGGGAGTTTAACGTCTCCAGGACCCTCTGCTTCCAGGATGGCTTCATCCACTGTCACTGCCTGGGTTCTCTCATATGGGTCACTCACCTCTGGAGCTTCCACCTGAGCAGGTCTAGGGCAGGGCCCAGCACTTGATTTACAAAGTTCCCAAGAGATCCTGGCAGGCAGCTGGAGTTGGGGGCCCGTGCTCATTGCAGGAGTCTTCAGTAGGGATCATCATCTCTTTATTTATCTTCCAACCTTTTTTTTTTTTTTTTTTTTGAGACAGTCTCGCTCTTTCGCCCAGGCTGGAGTGCAGTGGCACAATCTTGGCGCTCTGCAACCTCTGCCTCCTAGGTTCAAGCAATTCTCATGCCTTAGCCTCCTGAATAGCTGGGATCATAGGCGCGTGCCACCACGCCTGGTAATTTTTGTATTTTTAGTAGAGATTTTTGGCCAGGGTGGTCTCAAACTCCTGACCTCAAGTGATCCACCCACCTCAGTTTCCCAAAGTGCTGGGATTACAGGTGTGAGCCACTGCGCCTGGCCTCCAACCTTTTCTTATGAAAATTTTCAAACATTCAGAAAAGTTGAAAGGAAAGTACACTGGATAACTATCTGTATACTTTCCATCTAAATGCAACAGTTGTTAACATTTTTCACATTGCTTTATTTGTGTGTGTATTATATATAGAGAGAGAGCAAGTTGTGGTGCAAGACTGTCTCGGGGGAGAAAAAAAAAGAAAGAAAAGTCTTGGCCAGTTGTCTGTTTTTGACATATTTAATGTTTGGTTTTTTTTTTTTTGAGACAGAGTCTCACTCTGTCACCCAGGCTGGAGTGCAGTGGTGCGATCTCCACTCACTGCAAGCTCTGCCTCCTGGGTTCACGCCATTCTCCTGCCTCAGCCTCCCAAGTAGTTGGAACTATGGGCACCTGCCACCACACTCGGCTAATTTTTTGTATTTTTAGTAGAGACGGGGTTTCACTGTGTTAGCCAGGAGGGTCTCCATCTTCTGACCTCGTGATCCACCCACCTTGGCCTCCCAAAGTGCTGGGATTACAGGCGTGAGCCACCGCGCCCAGCCTATTTTGTTTTTTGAGACGGAGTTTCACTCTTATTGCCCAGGCTGGAGTGCAATGGTGCAATCTAGGCTCACCACAACCTCTGCCTCCTGGGTTCAAGCACTTCTCCTGCCTCAGCCTTCCAAGTAGCTGGGATTACAGGCATGCACCACCATGCCTGGCTAATTTTTTTGTATTTTTAATAGAGACAGGGTTTCTCCATGTTTGTGAGGCTGGTCTTGAACTCCCGACCTCAGGTGATCCACCTGCCTCGGCCTCCCAAAGTGCTGGGATTACAGGTGTGAACCACCGTGCCTGGCCCTAAAGTTTTTGTTTTAAATTGAAGTGTAACTTACGTGCAATTACGTGTACAATTAGAGAATGTTTTTCTCGTGTGTGTACCTGTGTAAGTGCCAGTCAAGATACAGAACATGTCCACATCCAGCAAGTTCCTGCATGCCCCTTCCTAGTTAGTACTTCTCACTGCTCTGACTTTTAGCACCGTAAGTTAGGTTTTAGGACCGTTCTTTGTATTGTAGAATGTTCCATGTTCTAGGTTTGTCTCCTTGTTTCCTTATGGTGGCGTTTGACTTGTTCCTCTGCGCCAGAATATGTCTCATATGCTAGATAGGTCCAGGCTTAACAGTAAACATTTACATTTCTGGCAAGAACACATTGTCCTCCTTCACATTGTCCATTTTTTATTTTTTTTTATTTTTTGAGACAGTGTTTTGCTGTCACCCAGGTTGAAGTGCAGTGGTGTGATCATAGCTCACTGCAGCCTCAGCCTCCTGGTCTCAAGTGATCCTCTTGCCCTAGCCTCCCAAGTAGCTGGGACCACAGGTGCGTGCCTTCACACTCCGCTAATATTTACATTTTTTGTAGAGATGGGATCTCCCTATGTTGCCCAGGCTGGTCTCGAACTCTTAGGCTCAAGTGATCCTCCTGCCTTGGCCTCCAAAAGTGCTGGGATTACAGGCATGAGCTATTGTGGCCCACCCATGTTGTCTCTTTTTTTGTTTTTGTTTTTTTCTCCTGAGACAGGGTCTTGCTCTGTCACCCAGGCTGGAATGCAATGGTGTAATCACGGCTCACTGCAGCCTTGACCACTGGGGCTCAACTCCCACCTCAGCCTCCCAAAGTGCTGGGATTTCAGGCATGAGCCATTGACCCCAGCATTGTCTTTCTTGACGGGCTCCTCTTCTCCTCCAGATGAGCTCCCCACACAAGAACTCTGCGCCATCATCCCTAAATGAGTATGAGGTGCTGCCCAATGGCTGTGAGGCCCACTGGGAGGTGGTGGAGCGGATCCTGTTCATCTACGCCAAGCTCAACCCTGGCATCGCTTATGTGCAAGGCATGAATGAAATCGTGGGTCCCCTCTACTACACCTTTGCCACCGACCCCAATAGCGAGTGGAAAGGTAAGAAGGCTCTTGGTGCCCACATCCCTCGTTGCTGACCCGTGTCAGGCTGTGCAGCTCACTTTCCCTTTTGGGCCTCTGTTCTCCCTCTGCCAGATGAGGAGTTGGCCTGGATCATCTCTGAGATCCTTTGCAGCTGTGATCGTCTAGAATGTTGGATGTTTACTGATCTCTTGATATTTGTAATTTAATTTCTGGTAGAGAAGGTGGATATATAGGAAGCCGAATTATAAGATTTAAATAATGATTTTTAAATTGTCATCAGGAGAGTGTGTAATAAATTGCTAAGTGAATGTATAGTATTGCCAGATGTGAGAAGAAAGAGGTGACGTCTTTAGCCTGGGGGTGGAGAGGGGTCAAGGACAGAGGAAGGACTGAGCCAGACCATGAGGATGGGGCAACTCGGCGGGGCTCAGAGCGGGGCAGATGTCTGGTAGGTGAGAGGTGGGGTGGGCCTGGGGTGTGCCACTTCTGCCCCCATCCTGCGTCTCTCCCAGAGCATGCCGAGGCAGACACGTTTTTCTGCTTCACCAACCTCATGGCCGAGATCCGGGACAACTTTATCAAGAGCCTAGATGACTCACAGTGTGGCATCACCTACAAGATGGAGAAAGTTTACTCCACCTTGAAAGATAAGGATGTGGAGCTCTACCTGAAACTGGTGAGGACCCCAGGAACAGAGGGGTGGAAAGGGACAGGAGGCAGAGAGTTGCTGCACCATCCCAGCCCAGGGCGAGGTCTGGCTTGAGTCTGGGGGTCAGAAGTAGCTGCTGCTGCTGCTGCCTGGGACGCTGACCCATGTGCTGAGGCAGCTGATGGTGGACCCCAGCTGGGAGGGAAGGGGAAACTTGAGAATGGTGCCCACTGTGTGCCAGGCATACTGCAGGGCATTTACTATGAACTAAATTGTTTAAGCTGTTAGTAGTCTTCTGAGGTGTTAACGTCATCTTTTTTTTTTTTTTTTTTTTGAGATGGAGTCTTGCTCTGTCGCCCAGACTAGAGTGCAGTGGCCCAATCTTGGCTCACTGCAAGCTCCACCTCCCAGGTTCACGCCATTCTCCTGCCTCAGCCTCCCGAGTAGCTGGGACTACAGGCGCCTGCCACTGTGCCTGGCTAATTTTTTGTATTTTTAGTAGAGATGGAGTTTCACTGTGTTAGCCAGGATGGTCTTGATCTCCTGACCTCGTGATCCACCCGCCTCGGCCTCCCAAAGTTCTGGGATTACAGGCGTGAGCCACCGTGCCCGGCCTAACTTCATTTTTTTAAATTAATATAATTTAAAAAATTGTACTGGCATTCCGTGTTTATTTCGTAGAACAAAAGGAGAAAATTTATCTACATGTAAACAAAAAGTTTCATGAAAAATAAAATACATATCTAAGCATATCTTTTTTTCTTTTTTTTTTTGAGACAGAGTTTCACTCTGTCGCCCAAGCTAGAGTGCAGCGGCGCAATCTCTGCCCACCGTAAGCTCTGCCTCCCAGGTTGATGCCATTCTCCTGCCTCAGCCTCCCAAGCAGCTGGGACTACAGGCGCCCGCCACCGCGCCCGGCTAATTTTTTGTATTTTTAGTAGAGATGGAGTTTCACTGTGTTAGCCAGGATGGTCTTGATCTCCTGACCTCGTGATCCACCCGCCTCGGCCTCCCAAAGGGATTACAGGCATGAGCCACCGCGCCCAGCCCTTTTTTTCTTTTTTTTTTTTTTTTTGAGACGGACTCTCACTCTGTCAGAGGCCAGGTTGGAGTGCAGTGGTGCAATCTTGGCTCACTGCAACCTCCGCCTCCCAGGTTCAAGCAATTCTCGTGCCTCAGCCTCCCCAGTAGCTGGGATTACAGGCGTGCATTACCATGCCTGGCTAGTTTTTGTATTTTTAGCAGAGATGGGATTTTGCTGTGTTGGCCAGGCTGGTCTCGAACTCCTGACCTCAAGTGATCAGCCTACCTCAGTCTCCCAAAGTGCTGGGATTACAGGCATGAGCCACTGTGCCTGGCTGGCCAGGAATAATCATATCTTTTTAAACAAATATGGGTTGAGTGTGATGGCTCACAGTTGTAATCCTAGCACTTTGGGAGACTGAGGCAGGAGGATCACTTGAGCCCAGAGGTTGAGCAACATAGTGAAGCTTTGTCTCTGCAAAAAATTTTAAAACAAATTAGCCAGGCATGGTGGCACAGGCCTGTAGTCTCAGCTACTCGGGAGGCTGAGAGAGGAGCCCTCGAGGTCAAGGCTGCAGTGAGCCATCCATGATTGTGCCACTGCACTTCAGCCTAGGCAGTATAGCGAGACCTCATCTCTGAAAAAAAAGGAAGTATGCTTTTGCTGTTTTGTAGCATGCTTTTTCAGTTAATATTCACTGTGGCTGACCAGAAGGCTTGTCTCTACTGGGAATAATTGCCTGTGGAATTGTTCTGTGGATTAAATGAGTGAGAGGACATACTTAATATGCTAAGCATAGCCCAGGCTTTTAGTAAGTGCCCTGTGATGGTCACTCAGCACATCCACAAACCCAAGGCTATCATCTGCAAAGTATGTGAAAAGAGTTTGAGCCATCATTTATAAATCTAGAGAGCTTATTATATAAAGGTTTGGGTTTCCAGCTTCTCTTAAAAAAAAATAGGAAGATCTGAGGATGCTGGCTGGCAGCAAACAGGCTCTGCCCCTTTACCAAGCGAGGCTGTCTGGCAGCCTGGTGCCAGCCCTGGTGCTCACACTTGGTGTGCTGGACCCTGCTGTTCTGAATTCACTTCTGACCACTGTGTGGTGCTCCATGGCCAGCAGCCAACACAGAGTCCTGCCCCCCGCCACCCCCCACACTGTCTCCCCAGCAAGAGCAGAACATCAAGCCCCAGTTCTTCGCCTTCCGCTGGCTGACACTGCTCCTGTCCCAGGAGTTCTTGCTGCCTGACGTCATCCGCATCTGGGACTCCCTCTTCGCCGATGACAACCGCTTTGACTTCCTCCTCCTTGTCTGCTGCGCCATGCTCATGTGAGTGCGGGCATGAGCTGTCATCAGCTCACCTGGGCGGTCCTTGGAGAAGCCAGACGGGAGGACCCTCCGCCCCTGAAGGGTGGGCAGGGCTGCTCTTTCATGGCTGGAACGGGATTCTGGAGTCCTTGGGAGGGTGCCAAACCCGGGTGGGTGGGGAGGGAGGAGTGGGCAGGGCCTGCACTCAGAGCATCCCAGGTCCCAGCGCTTTTGCTGCTGCTTTTCATAGGCTGATCCGGGAGCAGTTGCTGGAAGGGGACTTCACTGTGAACATGCGGCTGCTGCAGGTAATGGGAGTTGGGGGCAGGCTCAGCCACTGCCATGAGGCCGGCACTCGCCAGGTACCTGCCCACGCCAGCTGCTGCGACAGGCTGGGCAGGGGCAGTGGAGCGTAGCAGGGATTAAAGTCCAGACCCCTGAGGCAGATCTGGTTTGGATCTGGGTTTGAATCCTGGTTCTGCCACTGACCTGGAATGTTGGGTGGCCTTGAGCAAGTGACTTGGCCTTCAAACCATGTACTCTACATAGGTGTTCACACCCAGGACACAGCAGGTGCCCAGAATGTGGCTGTGCTCGCTAGTGGCCATGCTCAGGCCTGGGGAAGGAGGGTGGGGTGTAGTGATTAAGAACATGGGCTCACTGGGTGCAGTGACTCATGCCTATAATCCCAGCACTTTGGGAGGCTGGGGTGGGCGGATCACCTGAGGTCAGGAGTTCAAGACCAGCCTGGCCAACATGGCGAAACCCCGTCTCTGCTAAAAATACAAAAATTAGCCGGGCTTGGTGGCATGTGCCTGTAATTCCCAGCTACTTGGGAGGCTGAGGTAGGAGAATCGCTTTAACCCGGGAGGTGGAGGTTGTAGTGAGCCGAGATCACGTCACTGCACTCCAGCCTGGGCGACAGAGCGAGACTCTGTCTCAAAAAAAAAAAAAGAACATGGGTTCAAGGGCCTACAGCTTTAGGCCCACAGTTTTGCTCTGCTGTGCTCATTACGTGACCCAAGCCAAGTTACAGCATCTCTGGGTTTCAGCTTCTTCACCAGCACCTGGCCTTAGTGTTGGTTTGTTGTTTGTTTTTTTTTTTTTTTTTTGAGACAGAGTCTCGCTCTGTTGTCCAGGCTGGAGTGCAGTGGCGCAATCTCGGCTCACTGCAACCTCCACCTCCCGGGTTCAAGTGATTCTCCTGCCTCAGCCTCCCGAGTAGCTGGGATTACAGGTGTGTGCCACCATGTCTGGCTAATTTTTGTATCTTTAGTAGAGACAGGGTTTCACCATCTTGGTCAGGCTGGTCTCGAACTCCTGACCTCAGGTGATCTGCCCACCTTGGCCTTCCAAAGCGCTGGGTGTGAGCCACCAAGCCCGGCCTAGAGTTGGTTTTCCTAGAGTTGGTTTTCCATAACTTCATGGACTAGATCTGGAAAATGGGCAGAATCGCAGTAGCCACTCACAGGGCTGTTGGGACTTCAAGCTGATGCTCAGACACTGGCCCAGTCCCACTGGCTCCACACGAGGGAGCTCGGGTTCAGGCAGTAGTGGGGGAGCTGAGCCAGCCTGGTCTGGTCCTGAGGAAAGGGCTGTGAGAGCCTGGGAGTGGTTGTGTTTGGATCGGTTGAGTTGGTGCTGCACGGTGTAGCGTCAGCTGCATGCAGGGGTCTGGGGGTTGGGGAGTGCAGGATGCCTGGTATTCCGTGCTCCTGCCCCTGAGGCCCAGGATCCAGCATGGTAATGGGTCCCAGCAGGGAGGGTGTGGGTGTGGCAGGGGTGAAGTGGCTTCAGAAGCAACTGTTGGCCTTTTCCTGTGCCCAGGACTACCCCATCACAGATGTCTGCCAGATCCTGCAGAAAGCCAAGGAGCTCCAAGACTCAAAGTAGCCCAGCGGCAAGAGGCCCATGTTCGGGAGAGAAGCCTCCCGACCCTGTGTGCTGGCTCCCGGGACACACAGAAACCTGTGGGAAGCCAGCCTGAGGGGAAGCCACGGGATTGGCCCGAGACCCAGGCCATGCCCACTGGGGACACACGGTGCCGTGCTCCTTCTTCTGCCACCACGCCCAGCTCCCCGCCTGCCCTGCACCCTGCCCTCTTTGCCCAGGATCCTGAGGAGGGCTGGAGCTCGGGAAGTTGTCCTTCCTGGGCCAGGGCCGTTTCTGGCACTGGGAGGCTGGCAGGGGCCCCTCCCTGCCTCGGCTCTGCCGCCCCAGCCTCGGTTCCTGCTTCTGGTCTTCTCCTGGGCTCCGGTCAGGGGAGGTGCTTGGCCAATGGGCCAGAAGCTGCTTCTGAGCGGGGCGCTTCAGCTGCTCCACAGGGAAGGCGACACTGAAAGCTGAGTCCTGCCATCTGTCTCACCCACAGATGTCTGTCTGTAGTCGGTTGGTGTGAACGTGGGCCCAAGTCCCCAGGCGTCTCCTCCGTGTGTGTGTGTGTGTGAGGGGGCGAGGGTCTCTCAGGCCTCCAGGTCTCCCAGCCCCTCCTTCTCTGTCTCTACCTCTCTGCCTGTCTCCTTCCGCCTCCTTCCCAGAGTGGGACTGTGTCCTGCTCCATGTTTCCTCTCTCCATGACTCTCCCTGCCCTTCTCTGTTGGGGTGCCTTATCCTGAGCCGCCTCCTCTCCCCGCTTCCCTCTGCTCCCCTGAACCTGGGAGACAGATGAGGAGACTGGCTCAGGAAGGCCCCTGGAGGTCAAGCTTGGCCTTTGCCTCCTGTTCCCATCCCCCAGCCCTGGCTCCAGGGTCCTCCCAACTGGGAGGGAGTCCTCCGTGCCTCACTTAGAGGGTTCTGAACCCGTTCCCTACACAGAAATCTTGGAAACCAAATGCTGCTGAGTATGGATGAAGCTTTGAGCTTCCTGCCCCTGCTTTCTGCCCAGGGAGGGAGAAGGAAGAGGGGGAGCTGGTTTTTCTGGAGGTTCCCCCAGAGGCCCTCCTGTCCGAAAAGAAAAGGACCTTGATTCTGAGCCCAGGGTCGGAACCCGTTGCTTCAGAAGAGTTGTCATTCCCTTGGCTTCCAGGTCCCAGCCCACGGTGGGTGAGTCCCACAAAGGGCAAGTGGGGCCTGAGGAAGCCTCTCTGGGGCTGGGGGTAGCTGAGCTTAAAGGCCCTGGGTCCTGCCAGTTCCAGGAGGGCCATGTCTGTGCCTCTGTGTACCCCTCCACCCCCGACGGGCTGAGGGAGGTGCAGGGCCTTCTCTGACCCCTGCCTAAGCTGTTCCCAGGGCTGGAGCAGGTGTACCCTGAGCAGGGGCAGCTGGCCGCTCCCAGTTCTCACCAAGTCACCTCCCTCCTTGTACAAGGTTTGCGTCCGGAAGCCGGGTGCCATAGTGAGGACCCTCGTCCTCCAGACTGGCTGGCAGGAGTCAGGCCTCAGCAGCCCTCCTGCCCCCAAAAACCTTCCGAGTCTGGTTGGCAGGACTTCTCGCTGCCCTCCCAAGCCCGGCTGTGGGCCAGAAACGGCTTCCCCAGGTGGCTCTTCTACCAGGCTTTTCCTTGGATGCTGCCTGGGTTTTTGCACCTGCCTTTCTGTCTCCTCTCCCAAAGCACAGTGTTTGGGAGACTTCGACTATTTATTCAGACTCCTGGCTACGTATTGCACATTGGCAAGTGCTCTGGGGATGAGGCGTGGGTGTAGGAAGGTAGAAAGGAGTTGGAGACAAGATCCTCTTCATTTTCCAAGATCAAAGTCAGCCTCTTCTCCCCATGCTTCTAGGACCTGCCTGGTTTTCCAGCAGGTCCTGGCTGGGCGGGCTCTGAGTTCTGTACTGGAATTGAGTGTAAAGATGGGAAGAGAACTGGGCTGACTCCAGGACCTCCAGGATGAGGCAGAGACATGATGCTTCCTGCTCACCTGGGCCACCCTCTCTCCAGCACTTGTCAGCTGGTGGTTCAGCCCCTTCTCCAACCCCTTCACAACCTTGGGCCACTGCCTGGGACCCAGCAGACACTGCCCAGGACTCCTAATGCACTTGCTCTTGTCTGCCCCCTACCTTCCCTCCTGGGACCACACTACTTGAATCACCATTAATTTGCCTCACTGGCAGAGTTGGGTCAAGTGCCCTCTCCTTGACCTTGAGATGAAGGTCAAGAGCACAGGGACCAGGCCTTGGTTAGGCTGAGCTCCCAGCAGGATACCACCTGCAGAAAGGACCCGCCCTGATAATGTCCCTTCCCCAGATTCTCAAGCAGATGCCCAAGGGAGGTCCCCACAGAGCCAGAGTGCCTGAGGCTTCCTGCTTGAGAACCTGCCCCCTGGATCTTGGACACTTACAGATTGAGCCGTATGAATTCAGCAGGTCTCACTCCAGAGGGTCAGAACGTTTGCTTTAGTTTTTTTCATCTGTTTTGTTCCTTGAGTCAGTGCTGTTGATGACGAGTTGTCTTGAATAAATCATGTGTTCTTTGCAATGGGCATTGGTGCTGTGATGAGCTGAAACTTTGGAGACCTCAGAACAGGGAAAAATGTTTGAACAGGGATGGAGTCAGAGTCTCTTAGAGTAGCCCTTCTAAGAAAAGGTCCAGGAAATCCTTCTGGGAAGAGCCTGTTGGATTCTTCCAGTTCAGCCTCAGCAGTCTGCAGCTGGGGGAGAAGGGAGTGAGTACTGGGTAAGGAGGTTCTGCATACATGATTACATAGCCTGTTATTTTTCAGATTTAAAAAAGCTTAGACTGTCCCTTTATATGTGGAAAAAGCATTTGACAAAATTCAACATCTTTTCCTTATTTTTTATTTATTTTATTTTTTTTGAGACGGGGTCTTGCTCTGTCACCCAGGCTGGAGTGCAGTGGCACGATCTCCACTCACTGCAACCTCCGCCTCCTGGGTTCAAGTGATTCTCCTTCCTCAGCCTCCCAAGTAGCTGGGATTACAGGTGCCCGCCACCACGCCCGGCTAATTTGTATTTTTAGTAGAGACGGAGTTTCACCATGTTGACCAGGCTGGTCTCAACTCCTGACCTTGTGATCCGCCAGCCTCGGCCTCCCAAAGTGTTAGGATTACAGGCGTGAGCCAAGATCAGGAACAAGATGAGGATGCCCACTCTCCACTTTCATTCAACATAGTACTGGAAGTACTAGCCAGACCGGTTAAGCAAGAGAAAGAAAGAGCATCCAGATAGGAAAGGAAGAAGTGAAATTGTCTCTCGTTGCCAACAACATGATCTTATGTTAGAAAAAACCCTAAAGACTCCACCAAAAAGCTGTTAGAACTAAAGTGGCAAGAAACAAAAGCAACAAACAAAAATCAGTAACATTTCTGTACACTAATAAACTATCTGAAAAAGAAATCAAGAAAAAGGCAGAAATAAAAAACTGAATTCAGAAAAAAAAAAGACAAGAAATAGAGAAAATCTCATTGACAGTAAGTACCCCCTCAAAAAAAATATTTAGGTCCGGGCACAGTGGCTCATGCCTGTAATCCCAGCACTTAGGGAGGTCGAGGTGGGCATTGCACAAGGTCAAGACATTGAGACCAGCATGGCCAACATGGTGAAGCCCCGTCTCTACTAAAAATACAAAAATCAGTGGGGCGTGGTGGCACATGCCTGTAATCCCACTTACTCAGGAGGCTGAGGCAGGAGAATCTCTTGAACCCGGAGGCAGAGATTTCGGTGAGCCAAAATCGTGCCATTGTACTCTAGCCTGGGCAACGAAAGTGAAACTCCGTCTCAAAAAAAAAAAAAAAAAGGTTTAGTAACCATAACAGCATGATACTGGTGTAAAAGGAACAGAACAGAGGAGCCCAGAACTGAACCCAGGCATTTGGGGGTGAATTGGTTTTCTTTTTTTTTTTCTTTTTCTTTTTTTTTTTGAGACAGGGTCTTACTCCGTCACTGAGGCTAGAGTGCAGTGGCATGATCATGGCTCACTGCAGCCTTGAATTCCCAGGCTCTGGTGATCCTCACTCCTCAGCCTCTCGAGTAGCTGGAACCACAGGCACACATCACCACGCCCAGCTAGGTTTTTATATTTTGTAGACACAGGGCATCTTTGCATTGCCCAGGCTGGTCTCAAAACTCCTGGGCTCAAACAATCTTCCTGCCTTGGCCTCCCAGTGTTGGTATTACAGGCGCGAGCCACTGTGCCAAGCTGTGCTTGTGGGGTTTTTTTTTTTTTGCTTTTTTTTTTGGTGGTGTTTTTGAGACAGTGTCTCGCTCTGTTGCCCAGGCTTGATGCAGTGGTGCCATCTTGGCTCACTGCAACCTCCGCCTCCCGGGTTCAAGTGATTCCCCTGCCTCAGCCTCCCAAGTAGCTGGGACTACAAACCTACGCCACAATGCCTGGCTAACTTTTATTTATTTATTTATTTTTGAGACGGAATTTCACTCTTGTTGCCCTAGCTGGAGTGCAATGTCACGATCTCGGCTCACTGTAACCTCTGGCTCCCGGGTTCAAGCAATTCTCCTGCCTCAGCCTCCAGAGTAGCTGGGATTAGAGGCACATGCCACCATGCCCGGCTAATTTTTTGGTTTTTTTGTTTGTTTGTTTTAGTAGAAACAGAGTTTTACCATGTTAGCCAGGCTGGTCTTGAACTCCCAACCTTAGGTGATCCACCCGCCTCAGCCTCCCAAAGTGTTGGGATTACAGGCGTGAGCCACCACGCCCGGCCTAACTTTTGTGTTTTTTTAAATTAAGTTTATTTACATTTATTTATTTATTTATTTTTGAGACAGAGTTTTACTCTTGTTGCCAGGATGGAGTACAATGGCGCGATCTTGGCTCACTGCAATGTCCACCTCCCAGGTTCAAGCGATTCTCCTGCCTCAGCCTCCTGAGCAGCTGGGATTACAGGTGCCCGCCACCACACCTGAATAATTCTTTTTGGAATTTTAGCAGAGATGGGGTTTCACCATGTTGACCAGGCTGGTCTTGAACTTCTGACCTCAGGTGATCCGCCGACCTCAGGTGATCCGCCCACCCCAGCCTCCCAAAGTGCTGGGATTACAGGCGTGAGTCACTGCGCCCAGCTGTATTTGTGTTTTAAGCTAACTGTTACTACAAAAGAGTCCAAAAGTTTAAAAAAATTAGAACATTTGTAGGCCAGGCACGGTGGCACGCCTGTAATCCCAGCACTTTGGGAGGCTGAGGCGGGTGGATCACCTGAGGTCAGGAGTTCAAGACCAGCCTGGCCAATATGGTGAAATCCAGTCTCTACTAAAACTACAAAAATATTAGCCAGGAGTGGTGGTGGGCGCCTGTAATCCCAGCTACCCAGGAGGCTGAGGCACAAGAATCACTTGAACCCGGAGGTGGAGGTTGCAGTGAGCCGAGATCACGCCACTGCACTCCAGCCTGGGTGACAGAGCAGGACTCTGTCTAAAAAACAAAAACAAGAACAAACAAAAATCTCAATAGCAAGAAAACAATGTGATTTAAACAACAGGCAAAGGACCTGAATAGATATTTCTCAAAAGAAGACATACAGCACTTTGGGAGGCTGAGGCAGGCGAATCGCGAGGTGAAGAGATCAAGACCATCCTGGCCAACATGGTGAAACCCCGTCTCTACTAAAAATACAAAAATTAGATGGGCATGGTGGCGTGTGCTTGAACCCAGGAGGCGGATGTTGCAGTGAGCCAAGATCGAGCCACTGCACTCCAGCCTGGTGACAGAGCCAGACTCTGTCTCAAAAAAAAAAAAAAAAAAGACATAAAAATGTCTGGCAACTAGCTGAAAAAATGCTGAACAATGCATGGATCATCTGGGAAATGCAAATTAAAACCAAAATGAGATACCACCTCACACCTGTCAAAATGGCTTATTAAAAAAAAAAGACAAGGCCAGGCGTGGTGGCTAACTCCTGTAATCCCAGCACTTTGGGAGGCTGAGGCAGGTGGATCACGAGGTCAGGAGTTCAAGACCAGTCTGGCCAACATAGTGAAGCCCCCATCTCTACTAAAAATACAAAAAATTAGCCGAGTGTGGTGGTTTGCACCTGTAATCCCAGCTACTCAGGAGGCTGAGGCAGGAGAATCGCATCAACCTGGGAGGGGGAGGTTGCAGTGAGCCAAGATTGTGCCACTGCACTCCAGCCCAGGCAACAGTGCAAGACTCACCCTCGGCCGGGCGCGGTGGCTCAAGCCTGTAATCCCAGCACTTTGGGAGGCCGAGGCGGGCGGATCACGAGGTCAGGAGATCGAGACCATCCTGGCTAACACGGTGAAACCCCGTCTCTACTAAAAATACAAAAAATTAGCCGGGCGTGTTGGCGGGCACCTGTAGTCCCAGCTACTCAGGAGGCTGAGGCAGGAGAATGGCGTGAACCCGGGAAGCAGAGCTTGCAGTGAGCCGAGATCGCGCCACTGCACTCCAGCCTGGGGGACAGAGCAAGACTCCGTCTCAAAAAAAAAAAAAAAAAAAAAAAAAAAGCCCCCCCCCCCCCAAAAAAAAAAAAAAAAAAGGAGATTCTGTCATTTGTGACAACATGGAAGAACCTAGATGACGTTACGGTAGGTGAAATAAGCCAGGCACAGAAAGACAAACACGACATGATTTCACTTATATGCAGAATGTAAAACAACTCATAGAAGTGGAGAGTAGCATGATGGTACCAGAGTCTGGGGATTGGTGGGAGTTGGGGCGGTGGGGAATGCGGAAATGTTTGTCAAAGGGTATGGTTTCAGCTAGACAGGAGGATTTTTTTTTTTTTTTTTAATTTGAGACGGGGGTCTTACTACGTTGCCCAGGCTGGTCTTGAACTCCTTCATTCAAGCAATCCTCCCACCTTGGCCTCCAAAAGGGCTACGATTACAGGCCTGAGCCGCCACACCCGGCCCAGGAATGTTTTTTTTAGAACTACAGTATGGTATGGGCGGGCGCGATGGCTCACACCTGTAATCCCAGCACTTTGGGAGGCTGAGGTGGGCGGATCATCTGAGGTCAGGAGTTCAAGACCAGCCTGGCCAACATGGAGAAACCCTGTCTCTACTAAAAATACAAAAAATTAGCTGGGGATGGTGACACATGCCTGTAATCCCAGCTACTCGGGAGGCTGAGGCAGGAGAATCACTTGAACCCGGGAGGCAGAGGTGGTGGTGAGCCGAGATCATGCCATCGTACCCCAGCCTGGGCAACAAGAGCAAAACTCTGTCTCCAAAACAAAACAAACAAAAAACAAAACAAAAAACTGCAGCATGGTCACTATAGTTAATGTATATTTCAAAATTGCTGAAAGTAGCTGGGTATGGTGATACACCATAGCCTGTAGTCCCATTTACTCAGGAGGCTGAGGCCCACAGATCACTTGATCCCAGGAGGTCAAGAACAGCCTGGGCAATAAAGCAAGACCCCGCCTCATATTTTTTTTTGAAGCAGTCTCGCTCTGTTGCCCAGCTGGAGTGCAGTGGCATGATGATCTCGGCTCACTGCAACCTCCGCCCTCCAGGTTCAAGCAATCCTCCTGCCTCAGTCCCCCAGCAGGTGGGATTACAGGCACGCTCCACTATGCCCAGCTAATTTTTGTATTTTTAGTAGAGACAGGGTTTTGCCATATTGGCCAGGCTGGTCTCAAACTCCTGACCTCAGGAGGGCATAGTGGCTCATGCCTGTTACTTTGGGAGGCCAAGGCAGGAGGATCACTGGAGGCCAGGAGTTCAAGACCCTCCTGGACAACATAGCGAGGCCCCATCTCTACAAAAAATTTAAAAGTTAGCCAGGCATCATGATAGGGTCTGTGGTCCTAGCTACTCGGGATGCTGAGGCAGGAGGATGGCTTGAGCCCAGGAGGTCAAGGCTGCAGTGAACTGTGATCATGCCACTGCACTCCGTGTGGTGACAGCACAAGACCTTATTTTCCTTAAAGGAAAAAATAAAATGCTAAGAGTGGCTGGGTTGGGTGGCCCATGTCTATAATCCCAGCAATTTGGGAGGCCAAGGTGGGTGGATCACAAGGTCAGGAGTTAGTTCGAGACCAGCCTGGCCAACATGGTGAAACCTATTCTTTACTAAAAGTACAAAAATTAGCTGGGCGTGGTGGCGTGTGCCTGTAGTCCTAGTTACTCGGGAGGCTGAGGCACGAGAATCGCTTGAACCTAGGAGGCAGAGGTTGCAGTGAGCCTGGGCGACAGAGCGAGACTCCATCTCAAAAAAAAAAAAAATTAGTTGGGCCTAGTGGTGCGCGCCTGTAATCCCAACTACTTGAGAGGCTAAGGCAGGAGAATCACTTGAACCTGGGAGGCAGAGGTTGCACTGAGCGGAGATCGTGCCATTGCACTGCAGCGTGGGCAATAGAGTGAGACTCCATCTCAAAAAAAAAAAAAACAAAAGTCCTTAACCAGTCCATATTTGTGAATATTTTGCTTATTCCTGCCGGCAGTGTAATACTCTGGTGAATATTTGCGTTCGAGATCCTTGCATTCCCGAGATTTCCGCAGCTCAGCCCTCTGCGTGGGTTGAACGGTATGAACCTTTTTAAGGCTTCCTTGTACTGTACTGTCAAGCTGCTTTTTGGAATATTCGTCCCAGGTTTCTTTTCCAGCCAGCAGACAGCATCAGCCGCCTGCATCCTTGTCCTCAAGCTGGTGTTAATTAAAATCTTTGCCAATTTGGGCCGGGCGCGGTGGCTCACGCCTGTAATGCCAACACTTTGGGAGGCCGAGGCCGGCGGATCACCTGAGGTCGGGAGTTTGAGACCAGCCTGACCAACATGGTGAAACCGCGTCTCTACTAAAAATACAAAATTAGCTGGGCGTGGTGGCGCATGCCTGTAATCCCAGCTACTTGGGAGGCTGAGGCAGGAGAATCGCTTGAACCCGGGAGGCGGAAGTTGCAGTGAGCCGAGATCACGCCATTGCACTCAAGCCTGGGCGACTAGAGGGCAACTCCGTCTCAAAAAAAAAAAAAAAAAGAAAAAAAAAGAAACCTTTGCCACTCTGGTAGAATTGCGGGGCTTATTTTATGGTGTCATGGAGGATAGCCTGGGGCCAGATATACCTGGGGCCCTGTGCCTGCTCTGCGAACTAGGCGCTCACTCTCCGAGCGGTGTAGAGGATGAGACTAAGCTGTGACAGTAAAAGCGCTCGACAGTGCTTGACCCTTCCGCGGAGCGTATTAAGCAGGAGCTCCGTGCGCAGGCGCAGAGGAGAGAGTGTCCTCTCACCCCACGACCAGCAGGGGGCCTGCGAGGCGGGTGCGGAGCCCCGCCTGGTGGTGGCCAATCGCGAGCTGAGGCGACGGTGCCACGCCCCTCATGCCGGTATCTTAAATGCGCAAAGAAAGGGCGCCGGGGACACCTGGTTGGGCTCTGCAGCTCCCTTCTGGGTTCCGAGGCCCAAGCCCTTGGGAGCGTTTGTCAGTGGAAAGGAGGTCACGCTATCGTCCGCGGCCCCAGCAGCCCAGTGCCCTCACTGGATCCCGCGACGCGGCTCCTTTAAGAGCCTCGTGGGTCGCCCGCCGTAGGTCACTCCCCGGCCATGCGGGCGCTGCGGGCCGGCCTGACCCTGGCGTTGGGCGCGGGGCTGGGTGCGGCCGCCGAGGGCTGGCGGCGGCGGGAGGACGCGCGGGCGGCGCCGGGGCTGCTAGGCCGGCTGCCCGTGCTGCCCGTGGCGGCGGCCGCCGAGTTGCCCCCTGTGCCCGGGGGACCGACGGGCCGCGGCCCGGGCGAGCTGACCAAGTACGGGCTGCCGGGGCTGGCGCAGCTTAAGAGCCGCGAGTCGTACGTGCTGTGCTATGACCCGCGCACCCGCGGCGCGCTCTGGGTGGTGGAGCAGCTGCGACCCGAGCGTCTCCGCGGCGACGGCGACCGGCGCGAGTGCGACTTCCGCGAGGACGACTCGGTGCACGCGTACCACCGTGCCACCAACGCCGACTACCGCGGCAGTGGCTTCGACCGCGGCCACCTGGCCGCCGCCGCCAACCACCGCTGGAGCCAGAAGGCCATGGACGACACGTTCTACCTGAGCAACGTCGCCCCCCAGGTAGAGCCCGTGCCCCGGGCCGGTCGCGGAATGCGGGGCCGGCGCCTGGCCTCGCGGGGCCTCGGTTTGTTCCTCTGCAGAACAGGGCAGCTGCCCAACGCGCCCCGGGTCAGGCATCGCAGTGACATCCCGTGGCGGGAGGGAGGAGCACTGGGCTCCAGGCACAGGCTCTGCAGGCCGAGCGGCTTGAGCTTCAACTGCGAACCCTGGGCACCTCCCTGAGCGTCGCTTTCTTCGTCTAAAAAATGGGAATAATACCGTTATTCACCTTCCTCCTGCGGTAGTGATGAGGCGCTGAGGCTCACAGAGGCAAAGTGATGGGCACAGTGTCACACAGCAGAAGAAGGCAGGCTGTCTGTTGTAGAACCGCAGCGCCCAACCTATTGGGCACCAGGGTGCGGTTTCGTGGAAGACAGTTTTTCCACGGCTTGGTGGGTGAGGGCGGGTTTCAGGATAATTCAAGTGCGTTACATTTATTGTACACTTTATTTCTATTATTATTACATTGTAATATATAGTGAAATATACAACTCACAGTAATATAGGATCCGTGGGAGCCCTGACCTTGTTTTCCTGCAACTAGACAGTCCTATCTGGAGGTGATGGGCGACAATGACAGATCAGGCATTAGGTGTTCAAAAGGAGCGCGCAACCTCCTCACATGCGCAGTTCACCATAGGGTTCCAGCTCCTATGAGAATCTCCAGCCGCCACTGATCTGACAGGAGGCGGAGCTCAGGCTGCCGTGTGATCAATGCGGGGTGGCTGTAAATACAGATGAAGCTTCCCTTGCTCGCCTGCTACTCATCTCCTGCTGTGTGGCCCGGTTCTGGTACCGGTCTGTGGCCCAGGGGTTGGGGACCCCTCGTCTATAAAACCCTGAGCCTCCAGACATTGTTCTACCCTGCCTGCCTTCGGGCAGTTTCGAGGCAGACACCTGGCCCACGATCAGGTTGTTAGTGCCAGGCACTGTGCACTGGGCCAACCACCCTCTCAGCCTGTTCCCAACAGGTCCTGGCACCAAAGGATGGAGACTGCCATGGGGCTCTGGGTGGAGCCCATGGGGCACCAACCTCTGACCCAGCTTCCTCCTGGAACACAGCCCCCTATCCACTTTCCATTGTCTGAGGCCTGGAGAGCTCAGGATGGAGGCCAATTCATGACATTCCCCGCTAGGCTCTTCCTGTGGCTCAGACTGGGAAAACGAACGGGTTGGTAGTTGGAAGGGCTGGTCTTCCCATGAGCCCCTGGGTGGGGCTGGGGACAGGCCTCAGTCCTTCTCTCTGAAAGGTGGAGGCATGCTCCTTCCTTCATTCGACTCTTGGGAGCTGAGAAAAGAGTGACACCTGGGCTGTGGGAGGGACAGAGGGTGGTCCTAGCACTCTATCAGCCCTGGGTTTCAGGGAGTGACTTTCATTCCTTGAGCCTCAGTTTCCTCATGCTTGTCTCTCACTGGATATCTCTGAGCGTGTCTATCCCCTCAGGGCCTGGGGCAGCCCTCTGATAGAGGAGGAAGGGTCCCAGCCACCGTCCTGCTAAGCCCTCCCTCTCCTACCAGGTGCCCCACCTCAACCAGAATGCCTGGAACAACCTGGAGAAATACAGCCGCAGCTTGACCCGCAGCTACCAAAACGTCTATGTCTGCACAGGGCCACTCTTCCTGCCCAGGTAAGGTGGAAACCAGGGGGCGGCAGAACCTCCCACTCACCCGAGGCCCCTACTGCCACTCACAGGGCCAGGCTTGCCCTAGGCTCTGGGTCAATACCAGTTCCCTACTCATCTGGTTTCTTGGCAAGCCTGTCAGCTTCCCTGCCTCGGGTCCCCTTTCCACTTCCACAGCCAAAGACCTGTTGGGTACTCCTGACCATCTCTCCTCTGCCCATGGGCAGCAGCAGGCCCTGAATCTGCCCCCGCTTCTCCCTGCTGTCACCTCTTGGCATGCCCACCCAATGTTGTTCTGCTCATATGGAACCCCCTGCAGGTCTGCGGTGCACCAAGCTCTCTCGCCTTCCCCCGGCAGGTCCCCGGTGCACGGAGCTCTCCCACCTTCCCCCTGCAGGTCCCCGGTGCACCGAGCTCTCCCGCCTTCCCCCTGCAGGTCCCCGGTGCACCGAGCTCTCCCGCCTTCCCCCTGCAGGTCCACGGTGCACCAGGCTCTCCCGCCTTCAGTCTCTGCTCTGCTTGGAGCACTCCCCTCCACCCTTCTCGGGAGTTTAAACCTAGATCTGCCTGACCCAGGGCCTCCACTCTTGCTCCTGTGCAGCCCTGCCTCTCAGCTGGAAGCAACTGAGCACCTCTGGGTGTGCTCCGTGGTTTTTCTGGCCTGCAGAGGGCTGGGACTGAGAGGCAACAGGTCGAGGCTGAGCACTCTGGAATCCACAGGCTCGGGATGGAGTCCAGGCCTCATCACCTAGTTCCTTGGTGCTGTGGGCAAATGACCTGTGTCCCCCCTGCAAAACCTGTGACCTCTTGGTTGATGTCACATGCTTCCCCAGGGCCTGGCCCATGGTAAGGGCTCAGCACAGGCTGGCCGAGGCGGTGGTTGGGGCACTGATCAAATTTCATTAGCAGGTGCCTCCTAGGGCCCTGTGCAAGGAGACTCTGCTGAGGGGGAAGCCCCCGTCCGGTGTCCCGGCACCTGTGCTGGTGCTGGGATGTCACCTGTCAGGGTCCTTGCCCACTTGGTGCTCACCTCTGTGGGGAGAGATGGACAGTCATTAAGTCTCCCCTCAGACGAATGTGAATATTCAGAAGGCTCAATTCTTCTAGCAGCATTTATTGTCGCCCACTCTGCCTGACCCAGTGTTGGGCGTAAGGAAAACAGAGGGAAAGAGTTAACCACCCTGGAGAGAGTTCCAGCCTCAAGGAGGAGCCAGGCAGGCTACAGAAGTCTTACAGTGAGGGAGTGGTCCTGCAGGTTGACAGAAGTTAGAGGACAGATCAGGGAAGGCTCCCTGGAAGAGGTGGCCTTGGCTTCATCCAGGCCCCCTGCCCATGTGTGCCTGGGTCTGCCCACAGGACAGAGGCTGATGGGAAATCCTACGTAAAGTACCAGGTCATTGGCAAGAACCACGTGGCAGTGCCCACACACTTCTTCAAGGTGCTGATCCTGGAGGCAGCAGGTGGGCAAACTGAGCTCCGCTCCTACGTGATGCCCAACGCACCTGTGGATGAGGCCATCCCACTGGAGCGCTTCCTGGTGCCCATCGAGAGCCTCGAGCGGGCTTCGGGACTGCTCTTTGTGCCAAACATCCTGGCGCGGGCAGGCAGCCTCAAGGCCATCACGGCGGGTAGTAAGTGAGGGTGGAGCCCAGTGAGACTGTGGGTGTGTGCAGGCCGGGCGTATTAAAGGTGGTAACTTTTGGAGACAAGTCTGGTGGTGTCCGTCCCAAGTGACCTGCAGAGCCCCTGGTTTCACTGCTGCTTCACTGCTGTCCTGGGCCCCTTAGAACTTTCAGGTGTGCTGGGCACCCGCCTGGGTAAGGCCAGGCTGCAGGGCGGCCAGGGAGATGAGGATGGCTTCCTGGAAGAGAAGTGTGGCAGTGGGCTGGGGCCTGGGAGGCTAGCGGGTGTCCCCGCTCCCAGCCTGTCTTCAGTGCCTGGCTGCCCAAGACCCAGCCCACTGGGGTCCCCTGTCCTTAGCAGGGCCTGGTGAGGTTAATGACAGGCCCAGTTTCACACTGCACACTTGCCACCTAGAGGACTACACAGCCTGCTCCTCAGGCTTCTCTTCTGTAAAATGGGGGCGAAGGTAACAATGCCCACCTCCCAGGGCCAGGGGAGGGCAAGGAGAGGGGCAAGAAGTTCTCACCCCTCATGCAGGGGTTGAAAGGGTGGGAGCCAGGGTTCTTGCTGGGGGGTATAGCTGTCAGGCTCAGACTGCTTGGCTTGGGCAAGGCCGTAGGGATGGGTAGACAGGGCTGTCGGCCCTGCGAGACTGATGGGTGTACCAGCCTTCCCAGCAGACTTCCCGAAGCACAGCGTCCCATGCCTGACTCCAAAAGTGGGTACGCAGGTTCCATGAGGCCCAGGACGAAGGCTCCAGCTGCACATGGCTTCCCCCGCGGGACAGATGCAAGTGAGACCCCAAGGGGAGAGCTGCTGTGCCCACCGTGGTCACACACAAGGAAGTGGCAGAACCAGGGCCCTGGGAGATCACTGAGCGCACAGCTAAGGAAGCAGAGGCCCGGAGCAGGGGTGGACAGGGCCCCCTGGGTCACCCAGTCTGGGAGCACAGGACGGGCACTAGCACCCATGGTTGACTCCCAGCTACACTCATGTCCCGTCGCTGTGGCAAGAGGCCAAGAGGGGATGAGAGGATCACCTCCAGACAAGACAGCCATGGGCAAGGGTAGGTGACAGGGCAAGAGTAGCACCCGCCCCTTGGACAGATCCCAAGGCCCCAGCGGCTGGCGGTCGGGGAGGCAGGTGGGCTCACCTCTGTGCGGATGGTACGGCTACCCTGGCCAGGACAGGTATTGACGTACAGGTCAAAGAGGACACTGGGTTCAGCCACCTCCAGGTTGGGGTCAGCATCCACTCCAGCTTCCAGACCCTGGAGGCCCCCGAACACCACAAGAGCATGCCTGGCACATGTAAGAGGGGGTCACTTGAGTGGTCATCAAGGCCCCGGCCAGCACAGCGCCCAGACCTCAGTCCCTCCCCACCCCAGACAGCAGGGGCCCATCTGTGCAGCTTCACCCACCAGGCAGGTTCCTGGCCACATTCCTCCTGACCTGGCCCTGGCCCCAGGAGGTACACACCTGAAGTTGGGAAGCTGGGCAGAGGCCACATCTGAGCCGCGCTCTGACGTCCCGATGGTCAGGTCATACCCATCCTGGAAGGGGGCCTCAGCAAACACAGCACCTGGGGGTGGGGCCAGCTCAGTGCAGGTCCTTCTCCCCACAAGCCACAGCTCTGGGTATTATGTGTGTGTGTACTGAGGCAGGGGTGGGTGGGAAGAGCTCTCTGGGTGTGTGTGTGTACTGAGGCAGGGGTGGATGGGAAGAGCTCTGCGTGTGTGTGCACTGGGGCAGGGGTGTGTGTGTACCGAGCAGGGGTGGGTAGAGCTGTTGCTGGGAAGTCAAGGACCGAGCAGGGCAGACACCAAGCCTGTGCTTGGCTGAGGAACAGGGCAGAGACTGGATAGGAAGAGGCACCAAGAGCATGAAGTGGGCCTCTGACTTCTCTGGCCCTTTTGCCTCCATTCCCAACCCTACAGAAACATTATTGATCAATAATGATACTTCTGCTCAGCAGTCCTTAACAGCATTCCAGGCAGTGCATCAGGGAGAACAAGGCCCAGAGAAGGGAAAGCACTTGCCCAAGGACACACAGCAAGTTGACAGGACCAAAACCTTGGTCTGATATTTGGGTCAGGCAAGGCTCCCAGCAACCTCCCAGAGGGATGGATGGACATTCAGAGAAGTCAACGCTGTCCTTACTGAGGCAGGAAGCCAGTCGGACGGTGTAGCCCCAGTAGAGACCAGCTTTGGTGCGAGGGTCCTGCGATGACACCACTTTGCCACGGTAGGTCTTGCATTCTGGAGGGGTGACAGAGTCTGTAAAGATGGGGTGAGGAATGGAAGCAGGTGGCTGAACCCTGGAGCTCATCAGCCCAACCCAGGGGTTGAGGAACCTTCCAGATACCTGGGAGCTGCTGCTGGTTCAGTCGCACGGTCACCCGAAGCCCGGGCTCCAGGTTCTTGTCAATCTTCACCTCCTGGGGAGAAGCCAGAAGAAATGGGTGCCATTCCTCTCAAGCTCAGCAGGGGCCACGGCTCTTCCAGATGCCGCCGGGGGAGCCCCGGGGCTGGCAAGGGACCAAGGGGTCCAGGTCAACCTGCCACCCTCCACCCCTGGCACTGGCTGAACCTGCTCACAAGAGATCATTTGTGCAAAACACAGGTCACTGGCCAAACATGCACCTTTGGGGCGCTCATGGCACGGGGCAGAAGTAGATGAAACCCAGTTTTCTACATTTTGGTAGCTCTGCCACTTTTTTTTTTTTGAGATGGAGTCTGGCTCTGTCACCCAGGCTGGAGTGCAGTGGCACGATCTCAGCTCACTGCAACTTCTGTCTGCTGGGTTCAAGTGAATCTCCTGCCTCAGCCTCCCGAGTAGCTGGGATTACAGACGCGTGCCACCACGCCTGGCTCATTTTTGTACTTTTAGTAGAGACAGGGTTTCACCATATTGGCCAGGTTGGTCTCCAACTCCTGACCTCAAATGATCCACCTGCCTCAGCCTCCCAAAGTGCTGGGATTACAGGCGTGAGCTACTGTGCCCGTGTTGTGCTTTCTGATGGGAGGGGACTCCACACGTCAAGGTTTCTGCCTCTGATTTGAGGAGACTTGAGGGTAAAGAGACGGCAAATTAATGCCCTCATCCCAGCTTGGCTCTGTGCCACACGGGAGCAGCTCCAGAGTGACTTTCAACTTGTTTCTGCAGGGTTTTGTTTGGAGCATGAGGACTGTCTTCTGTTGATTTGCTTTTTAAGCAACAGTAAATTCATTCTGGCTTTACCTATTGAGCCCCATTTTGCACAATTCTCTGGCCTAAATTTACATCAGTGAGGGATTTCGGGCAGGTCCAGGGCTCCCCGCAACATCCATCTGCTTGCCCTCCATTGCCAGGGTGTGTCCTAGCCCACCTTTCTGTTCCTACCTTTTTCATGCCACAGTTGACAAAGGAGCCGTGGCCTGGCCGGGTGGGCCGATCCACCACGATGCCCTCTCGGAACTCGGATTCCTCGTCCTGACGCATGTGGTGGGGGCTGTCTAAGGGGTTCAGGAGCCCTGTGGAGGCAGGGCTGGGAGGAGTCTGGGAAGTGCTAGGGCACACAGGGTGCAGTGGAGACCCTGGAGCAGAGTCCCGGCTCTGCCACAGACCTGTGTCTTGGCATCAGGCACAGGTCTTGCTCTCCCAGGCCTGCTTTCCCACCTGGACAGTGCAGGGTAGGACTGGGTGGTCTCAGTGTCTGTGAAATGATCCAGGGGAAATGGCGGGGGGGGGCAGGCCCACACAGCGTTACCTGCAAACTGTAGATCCTGGTGTTTGGGGAAGAATGCCTTCCTCAGGTACCTAGGAAAGAATGCTGACCTCGGCATATTCCCAGGGGAAGCCACCTCCCACCTGGCTTCCACTTTGACACACCCCTCCCTCATGCTCAGGGGAGTGACCCCCTTACTGCGGACACTCTAGGTATTGCAGGATCCGGGCCAGCTGTATGCACGCCTGCCCCTTCTTCCCAACTCCTGTGAATTCCCCCTCCACAGTCCTGGAGAGAGAGAGATGGGGGCTCAGGATCCAGCTGTGGCCCTTCAAGAGCTCCTGTCTACAAGTGCATGCCTAGAATCCCAGCTACTCAGGAGGCTAAGGTGGGAGGATCATCTGAGCACAGAAAGTAGAGGCTGCAGTGAGCCATGACCATGCCACTGCATGCACTCCAGCCTGGGTGACAGCTGAGATATGGGTTTAGGCCTTCCGGTTCCCAATCCCACCTCTGCAGTCATCACCCCCACCTGGCAACTCTACCCACTAAGGATTACAGAGGGAGTATTTCAGGCAGGGCACGAGGGAAGAGCCAGGCATGTGGACGGGGGCAGGGTGAAGCCTCGGCCCATCCCGGCAGCCCCTCCCTCTCCCTGAGCCCTGCACCCTGTGGGATGGCCCCTTACTTGGCATCCTGGCCCTCCTCATCAAACACCACGATCTCATCCACACAGAAGATGGCACAGGCTCTGGCAATCTGACCGGCCAAGTAGGTGCGAAGCTCCGGCGACTGAGCATTGTCCAGGATAGAGCCCGGCAGGGCTACGCTCAGTGTGTAGGGCCGCCCTGAGCAGGGGAGGGATGTTGTTCCCAGCCAGCCTGAGAGGCAAGGGCGCCCCACCTTCCTCTCGCTTCCTCTGTCCCCAGCACCCATGGTTTGAGAATTTCCCAAGTGGGAGGAATTTTGAGATGAGCAAAATAGATCCACCTCCCCTCTCTGGGCCTCAGTCTCCCAGGAGGAAAATGGACGCAGCAATCTCCACGGCTCCTCTGAGCAGGGCAAACCACTGGGCGAGGCTGTGGAGCGGTTAGTAGCAATGGCCTAAGTTCACATCCTGGCTCTCCCACTTACTGCCTCAGTTCTCCAGCTACCAAATGAGGATAAAATGAAAGCTGATATCTAATAAGGCTTTAGTGTGTGCACATTAACCCGATAGCCATTGACCTGATCCCTAGTGAGGATACTGCCATTATCCCCATTTATAGACCAGGAGCCTTCAGCCCCGGGAAGTCAAATACACAGCCCAAGGTCACACAAAAGGTGGCTCATGCCTGTAATCCCAGCACTCTGGGAGGCCAAGGCGGGCGGATCACCCGAGGTCAGGAGTTCAAGACCAGCCTGGCCAACATGGCGAAACCCCGTCTCTACTAAAAATACAAAAATTAGCCGGGCATGGTGGCGCATGCCTATAATCCCAGCTACTCTGGAGGCTGGGGCAGGAGAATGGATTGAACTGGGAGGTGGAGATTGCAGTGAGCCGAGATCGAGCCACTGCACTCCACAACAGAACGAGACTGTGTCTCAAAAACAAACAAAAAAGCCCAAGAAGCACATAGATAACATGGTTTCACTGTTTTTTTTTTTTTTTTTTTTTTTTTGAGACAGAGTCTCGCTCTGTCGCCCAGGCTGGAGTGCAGTGGCGCAATCTCGGCTCACTGCAAGCTCTGCCTCCCGGGTTCACGCCATTCTCCTACCTCAGCCTCTCTGAGTAGCTGGGACTACAGGCGCCCGCCACCACGCCCGGCTAATTTTTTTTGTATTTTTAGTAGAGATGGGGTTTCACCGTGGTCTCGATCTGCTGACCTCGTGATCCGCCCACCTCGGCCTCCCAAAGTGCTGGGATTACAAGCGTGAGCCACCGCGCCCGGCCTAACATGGTTTCACTGTTGTAACGTATCTGTACTTTGCTACACAAGGATAAGCAGATAGAATTGTTTGGACAAGCTTTTGCTACAATGTTTGCTGGGATTGTTCCTTTCTTCTTTGTAGTTTTCTGTCGTTTTTATTATGAAATCAAAATAAATGAAAAATGAAATTAAAGCACACAGAAAATGCTTGATAAAAAAGTAAAAAAATCAGGAAGATCATGAAGTTCTAGAGGTCTAAGTTAAGAGATACGAGGCTTGGGCCGGGCACGGTGGCTCACGCCTGTAATCCCAGGACTTTGGGAGGCTGAAGTGGGCGGATCACCTGAAGTCAGGAGTTCGAGACCAGCCTGGCCAACGTGGTGCACCCACGTCTCTACTAAAAATACGAAAATTAGCCAGGTGTGGTGGCGCATGCCTGTAATCCCAACTACTCGGGGGGCCGAGGGAGGAAAATTGCTTGAACTTGGGCAGTGGAGGTTGCAGTGAGCAGAGATGGCGCCACTGCACTCCAGCCTGGGCAACAGAGCAAGACTCCACCTCAAAAAAAAAAAAGAGAGAGAGAAGGCTTACCTTCCATAGGCTTGAAATTTACCTAAGCAGGAGGTCAGAACTCAGTTTGCTGGCTCCCTCCCTCTCTGGGCCTCACTTTCTCCATCAGGACAAGATGTTTGGACCTACTGGTCTGTAAAGGCCCTTTCAGATAAGACGTGTCTGCTCTGCCTGCGGGACAACTACTGTGGGCCACAACCTGTGGCCCTCCCCAAGACACTAGCTCACCGCGGTCCTCCTTCTCTGCCGCTGCCTCCTCCTCTTCCTGGCGCTTTGCCTGTTCCTCCTGTGCCCGCTGCCGCTCCAGTTTTTTCATCAGCTTGAGATCCTTCCATTTCTTTTTCTCCTCTTTCTCTGGATAAAAGAACATCCTAATTGGCCGAGAAGATAGTTCCCACTCATTGGGTCAGCCTGGACTCTGGAGAGCTGCTGAGTGAGCAGCCAGAGGGCAGCAAGGGAGCCTCCCCAGGGCTCCCGGCCCCTGCCTCCCCACTTTGGGTGCTGCAGGACCCAGAGGGAACAAAGCTGGTGTCTTTCCCCAGGGTTTGACTGAGCACTGGTGGAGTGGCCTATGGGAAGATACTCTTACCCACCCTTACTTACTCTGTTGCTTCCATTTTCGCCACTCAATCCTTTGGCCGTGTTCACTCTGGAGAAGGAGTGGTAAGAGAATTATGAGCGTGAGGCTGATGGTCACACCTGGAGGGGGTCTGTTTGCTGTACCATAGCCAGCCCCTCCACACGGGGCGGCAAGGAAGCCAAGGAACCTCTGCGAACTGCTGCCCCAGAAAGCGGCAGGAGGGCAGGGACCCGCTGTATCCCCAACGCCTGGGACCCAGCCTGGCCCACAGAAAGCACTCAAGAAACTGTCGAATGAGTTCCCACAGAACAGAAGAGGAAACTGAGGCTCAGGGGACAGGACTGCCCACAGTCGCCCTGGAAGTTAGAAGGCATAAGCCACGAAAGGGCTCCGGATTCAGGATTGCGAGCAGGGTCTCGCCTCCGCAATCCAGCGGAGGCCAGGGAGCCGCAGTGGGTTCCGGAGAGGACACGGGCGCTGTTCCCATCCTGCTGAGACTCACGCGGCACCTTCGGGGGTTTCCGGCCTGAGATCAGCGGGAAGCAGGCAGCAGGAGGCGCGGCCCGGCCCCGGCGAAGGCCCGCACGCCACTGGTTCTCACGCGTCCATCATGCTGCTCTGCGCAGGGTCCCGCCGCCTGCACTTACCGGGCCGCAGGGCCGCTTCCTCCCGCGCTCCGCCATGTTCCGCACACACCGTCGGTCACGCCTCTGCCAATGAGACTCGCCTCTTCCGGCCACACCTCCCTTAAGCTGTCCAATCGGAGAGCCCATGCCGACGGCTGCGGGAGCACGCGGGCTGGTGTAGGTCGGGCGGAATAGGTGTCCAAATGGGCGGTATCGCGGGTACTGTGCTGAATTTTGGATGGCTCGGAGCCCCCTTCTGAGTTGGGACAAATACAACACTCAGACCTCTGAGTCGTTTACTTGTTTAAAAAAAATTTTTTTTGAGACACGGTCTCGCTATGTTGCCGAGGCTGGAGTGCAGTGGAGCGATTCTAGCTCACTGCAGCCTTGAGCTCCTGGGCTCAAAGGATCCTCCCACCTTAGCCTCCCCAGTAGCTGGAACCACAGGTGCGCAGCACCACGCCTAGCTCCTGCAAGGCTTTATACATGGGGACCCTGGGGCCTTGAGCTGCAGTGTGATTCAGAGCTGAAAATGAGATAATTTACTCCAGGTTTGTTATAGATTCGTTCATGTACTTTTTTTTTTTTTGAGGCAGAGTCTCGATTCATTGCCCAGGCTGGAGTGCAGTGGCGCAATCTCGGCTCACTGCAACCTCCACCTCCTGGGTTCGAGCAATTCTCCCGCCTCAGCATTTCAAGTAGCTGGGATTACAGGAGCGTACCACCATGCCCAGCTAATTTTTTTGTGTGTTTTCAGTAGAGATGGTGTTGATGTTGGCTCCGTGTTGGCCAGCCTGGTTGAACTCCTGACCGTAAGTGATCCTCCAGCCTCAGCCTCCCAAAGGGCTGGGATTACAGGCGTGAGCCACCGCACCTGGCCTTTTTTTTTTTTTTTTTTTTGAGACAGAGTTTCGCTCTTGTTGCCCAGGCTGGAGTGCAATGGCTCGATCTCGGCTCACAGAAACCTCCGACTCCTGGGTTCAAGCGATCCTCCTGCCTCAGCCTCCTGAGTAGCTGGGATTACAGGCATGCGCCACCACGCCTGGCTAATTTTGTATTTTTAGTAGAGACGGAGTTTCTCTATGTTGGTCAGGCTGGTCTTGAACTCTTGACCTCAGGTGATCTGCCCACCTCGGCTTCCCAAAGTGCTGGGATTACAGGCATGAGCCACCACACCCGGCCTCTTTCTCTTTTAATTAACAGACTATATTAGTTGGGACTACAAGTGTGAGCCACCATGCCCGACTAATTTTTATTTTTTTTCTTTTTGTACAGATAGTGTCTCACTA
The DNA here is from genome assembly GCF_009828535.3 of Hylobates moloch. NCBI lineage: Eukaryota > Metazoa > Chordata > Mammalia > Primates > Hylobatidae > Hylobates > Hylobates moloch. The sequence continues at coordinate 101,028,736 of NW_026652285.1, forward strand.
TGTTGCCAGGGCTGGTCTCAGACTCCAGGGTTCAAGGAGTCCTCCCAACTTGGCTTCCCAAAGGGCTGAGATTACAGACGTGAGCCATTAATGCCTTTTATTTTTTGAGATCTAGTCTCACTCTGTTGCTCAGGCTGAAGTGCAGTGGCATGATCTCGGCTCACTGCAACCTCTGCCTCCCAGGTTCAATCAATTCTCCCGCCTCAAGCTCCCAAGTAGCTGGGATTACAGGCACTTGCCACCAAGCCCGGATAATTTTTATATTTTTAGTAGAGACAGGATTCTCCATGTTGGTCAGGCTGGTCTTGAACTCCCGACCTCAGGTGATCCATCTGCCTCAGCCTCCCAAAGTGCTGGAATTATAGGTGTGAGCCACCGTGCCTGGTCTCGAACTTAGATCTCATACTAAATTTGTTGTGATTTTTGACAGGTTTATTTTGTAGGCATGACCGATGAAGACATTGGCCATGTGAAAAAACAAACACAAAAATCCCCCCAAAACAACAATAACAAAAAGACACGGACCATGTGATTAGGCTCAAAGTCTAGTCCCTCACACCTCCCTGGAGGCAGAGATGGAGGGGGCCCGATGGGCTAAAAGTTCTGACCCCGTAATCGCAGTGCAGAGGGATTCCATGTGACTAACAAGACATGCCTATCTTCCAGAAACTCCAAGGAGTTTAGGAATTCTTTACTAAGGACCAGGGGCAACGACCGAATATCTATTTTATTATATGATATATTCCTATCAGCTCCCCCAGTTAAACATATGATATGCGCCAAACCCATGCGCTTGCTATGCAAATACAACTTCGAGACCAGGCCCCTAACATCACCTTTCAAAGAAATTCAGGAGCTACTATTGCTATCCAGTGAGACTCAATCGGGGCCAGCTAGAAGGCCTGGGCACGCCACTTCCCCTCACCTCCGGAGTGCTTTCCTCTCTTGTGAACTGGAGATAACTCAGGTCTCAGTCTCAGAGGCTGTGTAAGATGATGTGCGTTCGAGTGCCTGGCAGGTAGGGCTTGCACAATCAACATTCAGTCCTCCTCCTCGTAATTATTTAAGTCCCCAGTCCTCCTGGCCCCCACTGTGCTGTTCTCTCACCCCGTGGGAATGTCCATGTCTTCCTTGTCACAAGCTCCAATCCCCTCCACACACACACACACACACACACACACACACACACACACACACACGACACCCCCACCCCAGCCACCATACCCAGCACCAATAACTGCTACCATCAGATTAATATGAGAGGCCAGCTATGGTGGCTCACGTCTGTAATCCCAGCACTTTGGGAGGCCGAGGCGGGCAGACGATCTGAGGTCAGGAGTTTGAGTCCAGCCTGGCCAACATGGTGAAACCCCATCTCTACAAAAACACAAAAATTAGCTGGGTGTGGTGGCGGGTGCCTGTAGTCCCAGCTACTCAGGAGGCTGAGGCAGGAGAATTGCTTGAACCCAGAAGGTGGAGGTTGCAATGAGCCAAGATCATGCCACTGCATTCCAGCCTGGGTGACAGAGCGAGACTCTGTCTCAAAAACAAAACAACAACAACAACAACAAAGATTAATAGTGAGGAATTCATTTGAGGGCCTTGGGTTCTAGGCCTGGTTGTGCCACTATGTGACTACAGAAACCATTTCTACAAAGTTGCAGGGGTGTCTGAGCTTCTACTGGGCATTCTTAACAAGTTAGATCAGCCATCAGCACGAGTGTGAAGCAGAGAGAAGCCGTCAATAAGGATTTGAATAACTTAAACATTTTATTATGGACGAAAAGGAGTGGCTTGAGGACTCCAGTCTAAAGGCAACTCCCCAAGGCCAGGATGAGCCAGGAAAGGTGAGGTTACGCCTGGGCCTTAGCAGGGGCCACGCAGGGCTTGGATGTGATCGATACATGGTGGGACTCTACCGTCGGTCTCAGCCAAGCCTGGAGAGACCAGAAGAAACACAAGGCCCTACAAACCCACCTACGGAGGGGCAGGGAGAGGCCCAGGTCAGGCCACCCTCACCTTTCAGGCAGGAGGCACTTGGTTCTCTAAGATGAAGGGCGGCTCCCACCCAGAACATTCTGTGTCACAGAGAAGAGGTTTCCCAATAGCATCTTCCCCAACCTGGAAATGTCTGAAACCTGGACAAAGACAGACACTCAAAGAGGATCTCTGCGGGCATGTGGGGATGTCGGGGCCAAGGCGTGACTTCAGGGCTAGAGCTCCACCTGCCACTTCCGCAGCTTCTCGTCCATGGCCTGGAGCGTGGCTTCATCCTGCACCAGCACAGATTAGTCCTACACTCTCCCCATGCGCCCAGTGGGCCTCGGGAAGCTCTGTGAGGTCTTTCCTCCCCCAGCCCCACCCTTTACCTTCACAAAACAGAAGCGGATATAGTGGTCAAAGTGCTTCTGATGCGGCACACTATAGAAGATGGAGACAGGGATGGCCACCAAGCCCTGGGGAGGAGGAAGGACATGTCTCAACACGGCCTTGTGGACCAGTAGGCCTTGGCTCAGGAAGGGACAGAGAGGTTCCCACGACCAGGAAGGGACAGAGAGGTTCCCACGACCAGGAAGGGAAGGAGAGTCAGCTCCAATCCAGCACCTAGTGCTGCATCAAAGTCAGAGGAACAAGGCCAGGTGCGGTGGCTCACGCCTATAATCCCAGCACTTTGGGAGGCTGAGACGGGTGGATCACCTGAGGTCAGGAGTTCAAGACCAGCCTAGCCAACATGGCCAAACCCCATCTCTACTAAAAATACAAAAATTAGCTAGGCGTTGTGGCACATGCCTGTAATCCCAGCTACTTGGGAGGCTGAGGCAGGAGAATTGCTTGAACCCAGGGGTGGAGGTTGCAGTGAGCCGAGATTGCGCCACTTCACTGCAGCCTGGGCGAAGGAGAGAAAATTCATCCAAAACAAAAACAAACACAAAGTCAGAAGAAAAGAATCCCAGAACATCATTCCAAGTCCCTCCCTGGGTATAGAGGGCAGATGGAGGCTGAGAGAGGGAGGATCATGGAGCAGGTCAGGGCAGAGCCAGAGAAGAACAAAGCCTTAGAGTCACAGATCGAACCTGGATGGACCTCAGAGTTAATGGGCCAACTCCTCACTGTACAGATGGGAAGATGGAGATCCAAAGAGGCAGGAAATCCTGCCAGCCCACACAGCATCTCTGTGCAAGTTAGAAACAGGTTCCTCGGGCCAGGCACGGTGGCTCACGCCTGTAATCCCAGCACTTTGGGAGGCCAAGGGGAGTGGATCACCTGAGGTCAGGAGTTGGAGACTAGCCTGACCAACATGGTGAATCCCCGTCTCTACTAAAAATACAAAAATTAGCCAGGTGTGGTTGTACATGCCTGTAATCCCAGCTACCCAGCTACTCAGGAGGCTAAGGGAGGAGAATCGCTTGAACCCTGGAGGTGGAGGTTGCAGTGTGCTGAGATTGCGCCACTGCACTCTAGCCTAGGCGACAGAGTGAGACTCTGTCTCAAAAAAATAAAATAAAAAAAAGGCCAGGTGCGGTGGCTTACGCCTGTAATCCCAGCACTTTGGGAGGCTGAGGCAGGCGGATTACGAGGTCAGGAGATCAAGACCATCCTGGCTAACATGGTGAAACCCCATCTCTACTAAAAATACAAAACAATTAGCTGGGCGTGGTGGCGGGTGCCTGTGGTCCCAACTACTCGGGAGGCTGAGGCAGGAGAATGGCGTGAAACTGGGGGGCGGAGCTTGCAGTGAGCTGAGATAGCGCCACTGCACTCCAGCCTGGGCGACAGAGTGAGACTCCATCTCAACCAAAAAAAAAAGAAAGAAACAGGCTGCTCGTTCTTTGAAGTGGATACAACCCTGCCCCAAAGTTCACGGCAGAGGCTGGACTAAGATCTAGCCCAGGAGCCTCTTGCCTGGGCACCCTTGAGCAGCACACAACCTGTGAAACCATACGTGGCTGCCTGGCAGAGGCCCAGCCCACCTTGTTCTTGATCATCCACTTGACGAAGCGTCTGTCATAGGGCTCATCCACAGCTCCAGGCAAGTCAGGCATCTTCCTTTCTGGGAGACAACGGCCACACTGAGCCCCCTGCAGCCTCCAGCCCCTGCGCCCTGCCCAGACCGGCCCGTCTCACTCACTGAAGTCTGAGATGTCTGTGATGAGGAAGTAGCTGCCGTGAGGGATGATGGGCTTCAGGCCCACTGACTGTAGGCTGCGTATCATGTGGTCACGGCAGCGCTGCATGGCCTGCGGGAACTGCACAAAGTAGCTGCTGGGTTGGCGGAAGAGCAGCTGCTCCCGCTCAAAGCTCTCGGCTACTGCAGCCTAGGCAGGGCAGATGGACACACAGATAGATCAGCTGTTCCCTGACGCGGGGGCCAGCCTGGGCTCTTTTGTTGTCCCCTGACTCCCCCATGACGTCCTGCCCCTCTTCACCTGGCTCTGTGTGGGGCAGTGGAAGATGGAGTTCTGGTGCATGGTCCGCAGGTGCTTCATGATGTGATCTGGACCCAGGACCCAGCCCACCTGGAGCAGGGGCGCAGGTAGGCGGGGAGGTCCTTCCAGGCCTGGCTAAAGCCTTCTTCATTCCCAGGCCTACCTCACTTGCCAAGGATCTTGCAGGGGGTGGTGACCTCCCACCCTCAGCAACTCACCTTCCAGCCAGTGGCGCTGAAGGTCTTGCCCGCGCTGCCGATGGTCAGGGTCCGTTCCCACATGCCAGGGAGGCTGGCTGCCCAAGGCCGAATAGAACAGCTGCTGAGACTGGGGTGGGGGCGATGGGGGAGGATGGTGGTCTGGGCCCCAGGGGACACACATAGGCTTTCGACATCCTGGATTCCTCTACATACTAAGCTATTTGCAGAACTTCCTTCCTTTCTTCCTTCCTTCCTTCCCTCCCTCCCTCCACCCCTCCTTCCCTCCTTCCCTCCCTCCCTCCATCCCTCCTTCCCTCCCTCCCTCCCTCCCTTCCTCCCTTCTTGCTTGCTTGCTTGCTTGATGGAGTCTCGCTCTGTTGCCCAGGCAGGAATGCAATGGCGCCATCTTGCCTCACTGCAACCTCCGCCTCCCAGGTTCCAGTGATCCTCCTACCTCAGCTTCCTGAGTAGCTGGGACTACAGGCACGCGCCACCATGCCCAGCTAATTTTTGTACTTTTAGTACAGATGGGGTTTCACCATGTTGGCCAGGCTGGTCTCAAACTCCTGACCTCAAGTGATCTGCCAGCCTCAGCCTCCCAAAGTGCTGGGATTACAGGTGTGAGCCACCATGCCCGGCATAGGATTTCTTTGACCTCATCCTTTCGACAACCAGGGAGGCAGGTGTTATTGTGACATTGTGTACTCTGGGAGGCAAAGGTCACAGGATCTGCAGGGCTCCAGAACCCTGGGTTCTAACTACCAGGCCTGCGCTGACTCTCAGGTGGGGTCAAGGCCCTCCCACCAATGTGCAGGGGAGGGGCCCCAGGCTGGCTTGGCTCACCAATGCTGATGTGCTGGTGCCCATCGTAGACCATCCACTGGTAGACTTCATCAGTGATACACACCACATCATGCTGCTGGCACAGGCTGGCCACCAGCTCCAGCTCTTCCCTGGAGAACACCTATGGATGCCCAAGGAGAGCACAGACCTGCAGTTGGGACCGTCCCCAAACACAGAGGCCTACTCAGAGAGGTTAAAGAACACAGCTGTGGCCAGGTGCGGTGGCTCACGCCTGTAATCCTAGCACTCTGGGAGGCTGAGGTGGGTGGAACACTGGAGGTCAGGAGTTTGAGACCAGCCTGGCCAATACAGAGAAACCCCGTCTCTACTAAAAACACAAAAATTAGCTGGGCAGGGTGGCAGGTGCCTGTAATCCCAGCTACTCGGGAGGCTGAGGCAGGAGAATTGCTTGAACCCAGGAGGCAGAGGTTGCAATGAGCCAAGATCACGCCACTGCACTCCAGCCTGGGAGACAGAGTGAGACTTCATCTCGAAAAAATAAATAAATGGCGAATACAGCCAAGCCCAGTGCTAAGGGCTGTTCTGCACCATCGCATTGGATCCCTCCAACACTGACCACGAGGTCAGTTCCATCAGGTTCCCACATTACAGATGAGATACTTCGAGAGGCATAGTCACTATTCCAGGGTCACTGGGAAGTGATGGTGGCTCCCAGCCCAGTTCACTGTCCCAGCCCTCAGGCCTTCCCTGGGGATTCCTGCCCCTGTCCTGGGACCTCTGGAGTCTTGGTCCTCAGAGCTCATTGTGTGTGGCCCTCCCACACACAAATGAAGAAACGGAGGCCCCATAGCAGCAACTCAGTAACAGTGCAAGAGACATTACCAGGTCCACAGGGGGCCAGGGAAGGAGGTCCCTCCAGTACCTTGCCCAGGGGGTTGTTGGGGGTGTTGAGGACCAGGGCTTTGGTGCGTGATGTGAATTTGCTGGCCAGCTCCGTGGGGTCCAGCTGCCAGTTGCTGCTGGAACCCAGTTCTCCATTCTGGATAGGACCCTGCAAGAGCAGGTGGCACGGGGTGGTACCATTTACCCACCTGACATGCAGGTCTTCCCCCAGCATCTATCCCCACATTCTCTCCCCTGGGATCCCAACACACACACCTCCCCTCTGCCCTCCCAGCTTAGGGGAACTGGCTTCCTTCACTTCCTTCCTCCTTTTCCAACTCCCAGGGTCCAACTCAGCCCACGCCTTGTATCCCTCTGCCCATCCATCCTCTACCTAGCATCCTTACCGGCTTCAGGGGCACAAACACAGGGCGACCCCCTGCCATCATTGTCATGGGCTCGTAGCAGTCAAAAAAGGGTTCGATGATGATGACCTGATATAAGGGTCAAATCAGCTGGAGTCAGCACGGCCCTGACCTCTCAGTCCCACTCAGCCCAAGTCTTGCCCACTCACCTCGTCTCCTTCGTCCACCAGGGCCTGGAAGGCTGTGAACAGGGCCCCATAGCCACCAATGGTCACCAGCACATTCCTGAGCGGGTCCATCTCCTGACCCAGCAGCTTCCCAAAGAAACTTGCCAGGATCTTCGTCAGTGGTGGGTAACCCTGCCAGGACAGCAGGGGTCAACTGTCCAGCTCAGCCTGGGCCCATCCTCTGGCCCAGGTGTATCCAGGCAATTCTAGCACCTTCCAGCAGCAGGCCTGGGGGCAGAGTCAGGTACCGGTAGTCTGGGCCCCAGGGAACGTGGAATAGATCAGCTTTCAACACTCTGGATTCCTCTACACACCAAGCTATTTGTGGGATTTCTTTGATCTCATCCTCTCAACAACCCAGGGGCAGGTGCTATTGTGATCCTGTGTACTCTGGGAGGTAAAGGTCACACAATCTATATGGCCCCAGACGCCAGGGTCCCAACCACCAGGCCTGCACTGACTCAGATATCCAGTGCTAAGCTCCTCCATCTCCTCCACCAGCATTTGCCATAGGGCCTGTTCTGTGCCAGGCCCGGAGCCCAGGGCAGGGATTTAGCAGAGAACCAGAGAAGTGCTTGCCTCCATGAACCTCAGTCCAAGAGCCCGCAAGGCAGTAGAAACTCCCCACTTTCCACATCTCTAAGTTTAAGAAGCATGTTTGTGCCCACTTGATCCTCCCAGCAGCTTTGCAGGAGAGGCTTTTATTTATTTATTTATTTATTTTGAGACAAGGTCTCACTCATGTCACCCAGGTTGGAGTGCAGTGACACAATCGCGGCTCCCTGCAACCTCCGCCTCCTGAGTTCAAGTGATTCTCTTGCCTCAGTCTCCCAAGTAGCTGGGACTACAGGCACGCACCACCATGCCTGGTTAATTTTTATATTTTTAGTGGAGACGGGGTTTCACCATGTTGGCCAGGCTGATTTCGAACTTCTGACCTTGGGTAATCCGCCTGCCTTGGCCTCCCAAAGTGCTGGGATTACAGATGTGAGCCACCGCGCCTGGCTTGATCCCCACTATTTGACAGGTAGAAAAATAGAGACCCAGAGAAAAGAAATTACTTGTCTAAAGTCACACACAGTTGAGGGTCAGGAACCTCATGTTGCAGCTTTGTAAGCACCCCTTTTTGAGAGGAAGATTAGATCCAGAAACTTGTTTGCTGAGGACACTTATAAAATACTGAAGGTAAAACCCCATCTCTACTAAAAATACAAAAAATTAGCTGGGCGTGGTGGCGGGCACCTATAGTCCCAGCTACTCGGGAGGCTGAGGCAGGAGAATGGTGTGAACCCGGGAGGCGGAGCTTGCAGTGAGCCGAGATTGCGCCACTGCACTCCAGCCTGGGCAACAGAGCAAGACTCCATCTCAAAAACAAACAAACAAACAAACAACACAAAACAAAAATACTCAAGGCTAAGCCAAGTGATCAAAACCTTGTCTAGAACTTGACTCAGTAACTCACTAAACCAGATTTGGCCATACAAAAATAAAAATTTTCTGTACAACAAGAGGCACAGGCCAGGCACAGTGGCTCATGCCTGTAATCCTAGCATTTGGGAGAATGAGACAGGAGAGTTGCCTGAGGCCAGGAGTTTGAGAACAGCCTGGGCAACACAGAGGGACTCCGTCTCTACTGACGGAAAATCAAAAAAATTATCCAGGTATGGTGTCACGTGCCTGTAGTCCCAGGTACTCGGGAGGCTGAGGCAGGAGGATTGCTTGAGCCCAGGAGATCAAGGCTGAAATGAGCTATGATCACACCAGTCTGGGTAATAAAATTGAGACTCTGTCTTAGACAATAAATTAATTAATTAAATAAAAATAAAAGGCACCATGAGCAAAGTCAAAACAGGAAGAGAAAAATATTGCAACATACAAGAAAGAGGTAAAATATTTAATGAGGCTGGGCGCAGTGGCTCATGCCTGTAATCCCAGCACTTGGGGAGGCTAAGGTGGGAGAATTCCTTGAGCCCAGGAGTTTGAGACCAGCATGGGTAACATAAGGAGACCCTGTCTCTATTTTGTTGTTGTTGTTGTTGTCGTCACCCAGGCTGGAGTGCAATGGCACCACCTTGGCTCACTGCAACCTCCGCCTCCCGGGTTCAAGCGATTCTTGTGCCTCAGCCTCCCAAGTGGTTGGGATTACAGGTGCCCGCCACCATGCCCAGCTAATTTTTATTAGAGATGGGGTCTCACCATGTTGGGCAGGCTGGTCTTGATCTCCTGACCTCAGGTGATCTGCCAGCCTCAGCCTCTCAGAATGCTGGGATTACAGGCGTAAGCCACCGTACCCGGCCCCTGTCTCCAGTTAAAAAAAAAAAAAAAAAAAGAAGAAAGAAAAGAAAAAGCAGCAAGAAAGAGATACATACCCAAATTTTCTTATTTTTATTTTTATTTTTTGATCAGAGAAGGAACTTTCCAACCAGCTCTGAGACCAGCCTATTGGCAGGGATGTAAGGGAGTCAACCTTACCGGAGGGCCATTATTTACTTAGTTGTTTGTTTATTTTTGAGACAGCATCTCACTATGTTGCACTGGCCTCAAACTCCTGGGCTCAAGCGATCTTCCTGCCTCAGGCTCCCAAGTAGCTGGGATTATAGGCACACACTGTTTCTAAACAATATCCACCTATTGTATTTATAAATATTTATAGCCTTTCATTCGCTAGTTTTACTTCTAGGAATTTATCTTAGGGAAATACATATGTATACAAAGATGTCCACACAGGGATATTTGCTGTGGCATTGCTTATGATACTGAGATAGCCGAAGCAGTCCATCAGTGCAGGACTGCTTAAATAAATTATGGCACATCCAGGCAACAGAACAAACAGTATGCAGCCATTAAAAAGAATGAGTGCGGTCAGGTGCGGTGGCTCATGCCTGTAATCCCAGCACTTTGGGAGGCCGAGGCAGGCGAATCACGAGGTCGGGAGTTCGAGACCAGCCTGGCCAACACGGTGAAACCCTGTCTCTACTAAAAATACAAAAATTAGCTGGGCGTGGTGGCGGGCGCCTGTAATCCCAGCTACTCAAGAGGCTGAGGCAGGAGAATGGCTTGAACCGGGGAGGTGGAGGTGGAGGTTGCAGTGAGCCGAGATCGTGCCGCTGCACTCCAGACTCCAGCCAGGGTGACAGTGTGAGACTATTTTTTTTGTATATAAGCTATTTATTAACAGACAAGGCCTACAGACTTATTTCTTCTTGGACACACCCACAGTGCAGCCACGGCGGCCAGTGGTCTTGGTGTGCTGGCCTCGGACACGAAGGCCCCAGAAGTGACGCAGCCCTCTATGGGCCCGAATCTTCTTCAGTCGCTCCAGGTCTTCACGGAGCTCGTTGTCCAGACCATTGGCTAGGACCTGGCTATATTTTCCATCCTTTACATCCTTCTGTCTGTTCAAGAACCAGTCTGGGATCTTGTACTAGCGTGGATTCTGCATAATGGTGATCACACGTTCCACCTCATCCTCCGTGAGTTCTCCTGCCCTCTTGGTGAGGTCAATGTCTGCTTTCCTCAAGACCACATGAGCATATCTTCGGCCCACACCCTTAATGGCAGTGATGGCAAAGGCTATTTTCCGCCACCCATCGATATTGGTGTTGAGTACTTGCAAAATATGCGGGAACTTTTCAGGGATCACTAGAGACGTGGCGGCAGCACAAGCGGCGGCGTGTAGGCCTCCTGTGGAAGAGCTTTTTTTTTTTTTGAGATGGGGTCTCACTCTGCTGCCCAGGCTGGAGTGCAGTGGTGCGATCTCGGCTCACTGCAAGGTCCGCCTCCACGGTTCACGCCATTCTCCTGCCTCAGACTCCCAAGTAGCTGGGACTACACGCGCCTGCCACCACACCCTGCTGACTTTTTTTCTATTTTTAGTAGACGGGGTTTCACCGTGTTAGCCAGGATGGTCTCGATCTCCTGACCTTGTGATCCGCCTGCCTCGCCTCCCAAAGTGCTGGGAGTACAGGCTTGAGACACTGTGCCCGGCCGACTGTCTTAAAAAAAAAAAAAATACAAAAATTAGCTGGGCATGGGGGCGCACCCCTATAGTCCCAGCTACTCGGGAGGCTGAGGCAGGAGAATCTCTTGAACCTGGGAGGCAGAGGTTGCAGTGAACCGAGATTGTGCCCCTGCAATCCAGCCTGGCGTCAGAGAGAGACTCTATGTCAAAAAAAAACCAAAAAACAGGCCGGGCGTGGTGGCTCACGCTTGTAATCTCAGCACTTTGGGAGGCCGAGGCGGGCAGATCACGAGGTCAAGAGATCAAGACTACGGTGAAACCACGTCTCTACTAAAAATACAAAAAAAATTTGCTGGGCGTGGTGACGGGCGCCTGTAGTCCCAGCTACTCGGAGAGGCTGAGGCAGGAGAATGGCGTGAACCCGGGAGGCAGAGCTTGCAGTGAGCCGAGATTGTGCCACTGCACTCCAGCCTGGGCGACAGAGCGAGACTCCGTCTCAAAAAAAAAAAAAAAAACCAAAAAACAGAATGAACAGAATGAGGTTTCAGTGGCTCACGCCTGTAATCCCAGCACTTTCGGAGGCCGAGGTGGCAGGATCACTTGAGCCCAGGAGTTTGAGACCAGTCTGAGCAACATGGTGAAACCCTGTATCTACAAAAAATACAAAAAAAATTAGCTGGGCGAGGTGACATACCCCTGTTGTCCTAGCAACTCTAGAGGCTGAGGTGGGAGGATCACATGAGCCCCAGGAAATGGCATATCATGTGAGCCCCACGAGGTAGAGGCTGCAGTGAGCCGTGATCATGTCACTACACTCTAGCCTAGGTGACAAGAGTGAGACCCTGACTCAAAAATAAATAAATAAATAAAATTAGCTGGGCATGGTGATGGACACCCGTAGTCTCAGTTACTCCAGAGGCTGAGGTGGGAGGACCACTTGAGCCTGGCAGGGTCAAGGCTGCAGTGGACCATGACTGCACCACTGCACTCGAGCCTGGATGACAGAGTGAGACCCTGTCTCATGAAAGAAAAAGAAAAAAAGAACCATTGTTCTAATCCAAGCAGTGTCACATATTTACTATGTGGTCCTTTCCGGAAAACATTTGGATTTATTGTGTAATCCAATCAGTAGCTCGTCTTTCAGGACTTGGTTTAAGTGTCACCTCCTCCAGGAAGTCTTCGTGCATCTCTCCAGCCCCCTCCCCAGGTTTCATTTCCACTTTCTTACTCACGCAGTATCCCATCCTCCTCCATCACAGCATGTATCAACTGCCTGTCGTTACTGCCTTCTTGTCTGCCATCCCCACTAGACCACAAGGCACAGGCTCTGGGACAGAGGATACGCTCAGTAAACACCGAACTATGGTCACACAGAATCCTCTGGCTCTGTCCCCTGAAGCCTGACATCTGTGTGGGCTTGATGTCCAGAAATCCCTGCCCCCTTCCTCCCCCAGTGCCTCCAGGAGAGATGGAGAGACTCACAAATGCCTTGGTGTACTGGTTGAGCATGAAGTCTCCACTGACAGCGTGCTGAAAGGCTTCCACGGCAAAGTCTGGGGGCGGGAAATCCGGGAAGCCCTGGCCCAAGTTCACGACGTCATGCTCACTGGCCAGTTTGACAAACTCCACCCTGGGTAACAAACAGAGAATCAGCACCAGCCCAGCCTTCCATGGTGACCTGGATTTCGGCCTGTTTAGAAAAACTGGACAACCAGCCGGGCGTGGTGGCTCACGCCTGTAATCCCAGCACTTTGGGAGGCCAAGGTGGGCGGATCACCTGAGGTCAGGAGTTTGAGACCAGCCTGGGCAACATGGTGAAACTCTGTCTTCAGTAAAAATACAAAAGTTAGTCAGGCATGGTGGCGGGGGCCTGTAATCCCAGCTACTTGGAAGGCTGAGGCAGGAGAATCACCTGAACCCAGGAACCGGAGGTTGAAATGAGCCGAGATCGCACCATTGCACTCCAGCCTGGATAACAAGACCGAGATTCTGTTTTAAAAAACAAAAACAAAAACAAAAATAAAAAAACAAAAAAAACACACACAGAAGAAAAACAAAAACTGGACAACCAGCAACTGTCCTGGCCTAAAGATCTGCCTGAGTGTCACAGCTGGTCCCCTGCATTGAGATTAGGTCAGTCAGGCACATTGCTAATCGCAGGAATCAGCCCAGGGGCTTTCCAAGTTCTTCCACCATGACCCACAGGAAGAAATCATCTTTTTTTTTGAGAGATAGAGTTTCGCTCTGTTCCCTAGGCTGTGCAGTGGCACAATCTCAACTCACTGCAACCTCTGCCTCCTGAGTTCAAGTGATTCTCATGCCTCAGCCTCCCAAGTAGCTGGGATTACAGGCTCCCACCACCACACCCAGCTAATTTTTGTATTTTTAGTACAGACGGGGTTTTGCTATGTTGGCCAGGCTGGTCTCGAACTCCTGACCTCAGGTGGTTCACCCGCCTTGGCCTCCCAAAATGCTGGGAGTACAGGCGTGAGCCACCACTACCGGCCAAGAAATCACCTTTGCATCATCAACCCTGTGGAGCACAAACATGGAATGGAAGCTTCATCCTTCTTGGTGCAATCTACTGCAGTATTTTCTGTCCTGTCCTATCCTACTCTATTCTTTCCAAATACTAGTTGAGACCCCCTGTACAGATTGCATGACTCCTCCTCAGATTCGTCAATACCACGGTTAAACGCTCTGCTCATATAACCTTCACAATGGCCTGTGGGGCACGTCTTGTTCCTGGACCACTGTGGGGATAAGGAGTGGACTGACTTGCCTGAAGCCTCCCAGCTAGTACAAGGCACAGCCAGCCAGCCTTTCTACTTCCATCTCAAGCATAGTTTTATGCTCTTGACTCTACTCTGGGCAGAACAGGGCCCTACCAGCCCAGGCACACATCATCTCTGCACCCATAATCCTCTGTTCTGGCCCTGCCTGGTGGCCACCTCTCCAGGTGGGAGAAAGGCTGGGAAGCTGGATGAAGAGGCTGGTATGTGGTTTGGGGCTAGTTTGAAGCAGAGTCAAGACCTGGCTGAGTTGAATTTGCATACCAATAAATATGTCTAAAATGTGTCATTTTTGGCTGGGCCCGGTGGCTCACCCCTGTATTCCCCAGCACTTTGGAAGGCCGAGGCGGGCAGAATCCCTTGAGGTCAGGAGTTTGAGACCAGCCTGGACAACATGGTGAAACCCTATCTTCTCTAAAAATATAAAAATTAGGGCCAGGCGCAGTGGCTCATGCCTGTAATCCCAGTACTTTGGGAGGCTGAGGCGGGTGGATCACGAGGTCAGGAGTTTGAGACCAGCCTGGCAAACATGGTGAAATTCCATCTCTACTAAAAATACAAAAAAAAAAAAAAATTAGCTCGGCATAGTGGCGCATGCCCGTAATCCCAGCTACTTGGGAGGCTGAGGCAGGAGAATTGCTTGAACCTGTGAGGGGGAGGTTGCAGTGAGCCGAGATGATGCCACTGCACTCCAGCCTGGGTGACAGAGTGAGATTCTGTCTTGGGGGGGAAGAAAAAAAAAGAAAAAAAATTAGCTGGGCATTGTGTTGCACACCTGTAATCCCAGCTACTTGGAGGCTGAAGCAGGAGTACCTATGCCAGGAGGCATAGGTTGCAGTGAGCCGAGACCGTACCACTGCACTCCAGCCTGGGCGACAAGAACAAAACTCCATCTCAAAAATAAAATGAAAATAAAACAAGTCAAAAAAGAAAACAATATCAACCTCTGCAAATGTCTAGTGAAGAGCTGACTGTATCTTACTTGCTTATCTTACTTATCTTAGTTTATCTGACTCTATACCAAGTGAGAGAGTCATCCCTGGACAGTGCTTAGCCTGGTGCCTGGGTGAATGGCTTTGGACAGCATTTCACTTTCTCCTCCCCAACACTCTCCAGGTGGGTATAATTCTTCATTTTGCAGCTGGGGAGATGAGGCTCAGAGCAGGTATGTCACCTGTCCTAGTGCCACAGTCATGCAGGAGAAAGCTGAAATTCGAACCAAGCCTACTCCCTTGGGCCCTGCCTCTCCTGAACTATGGCTGGAATCTGGCAGTCTGTGTACCGCCACCATCCGGGGTACTACTGAGTTGCTGTAAACCCAGGGATGGCCAACCCATGCCCGAGGGGACACCCACACACCTCCCCAGCCCAGCTGGCTCACCAGGGGTTGTGGTCGATCCCGTCTAGCCTTCGGGCCTGCAGCTGTTTGGCCATGGCGAGCTGGAGACAAACAAGTGGAAGGTCAGAGATGGAATCTGTCTGGGTGCAGCGGTCTGGGCTTGCACACAGGAGGGATAGCTGCTTTCAGGCCACAGCGCCATCCTGTCTGCTCCCAGGAGGGGGAAGAGATCAGAGTTTGCAGAAGGGCAGGTTTCTGCCTGCCTCCCAAGCCTGTTATGCTCCAACACCCTCGCCTGGCTCCTCCCGACTCCAGCAGCCTCCACCTCCCCAACCTGCAGGGGCTGCCTGGCGCCTGCCCAGTGGAGACTTCCACCAGCCCTGGCTCCATGTGTCCTGAGACACAGCCCTGACTTGGCCAGGATAAAGTCTGACTCAGGAAGGGCTGAGGGTTAAAGAAGAGGAGCAGGAAGTGGGTGGAGCGGAGAGGGAGGATAATGGCAACAGTGACAGCAGCAGCCTCCACTTACAGAGGTCTTGCTAAGCAGTTCCATTTCATTCCCTGAATGACCTGGCCAGGCCTATCTTATCAACGAGAAAACAGAAGGTGGAAAACAGAGGCTGGAGGGTGCAGGAGAGGGAGTGATGTGTTTAAGGCCACACAACACACACACTCAGACTTAGGCCTGTTGGACCCAAGGCCATGTCCTAACTCTGAGGGAGGCACTAATTCAGTCCTCAGAGGGTCCCAGGGTCCTGGCTCCTGGCTCACCCCTCCCCTCCCGGTGTTCCTCCCAGGCCAGCTCCCTCCTCAGCCACTGGTGTGCAGAAACTGGCCAGGGGCTGGGCGCAGTGGCTTATGCCTGTAATCCCAGCACTTTGGGAGGCTGAGGCGGGCAGATCACCCGATGTCAGGAGTTCGAGACCAGTCTGGCCAACATGGTGAAACCCCCATCTCTACTAAAAATACAAAAATTAGCTGGGCGTGGTAGCACGCACCTGTAATCCCAGCTACTCGGGAGGCTGAGGCACAAGAATTACTTGAACCTGGGAGGCAGACATTGCAGTGAGGCGAGAGCACACCACTGCACTCCAGCCTGAGCATTAGAGCGAAACTCAGTCTGGGAAAAAAAAAACAAAACTTATCTGGGCGTCGTGACACATGCCTATAATCCCAGCTACTCAGGAGGCTGAGGACTGAGAATCACTTGAACCTGGGAGGTGGAGACTGCAGTGGGCCAAGATCATGCCACTGCACTCCTGCCTGACCCGAGAGAGCAAGACTCCACCAAAAAAAAAAAAAAAAAAAAAAGAAACTGGCCAGACCTGAGAGCCACCAAACTCAGGTCCTAACCCGCCTTGGCTGGGTGACCCTGGATAAGTAATTTGGCTCCTCCTGTCCTCAGAATCCCTTCAGCAGCAGGGACCTCGCATGGGCTTTGTGGTCCCTGAGGAACCTTCCGTTCCTGTGAGTTTGCCAGTCCCAGATGGCTGGTGGGCCGTGGAGCCGGGGATCCAACATTCTTCTCAGCCGCCTGCTGCGGCCAACAGTGAACCCTGGCTCAGGATTTTGCTCAGTTCCACCTCGCTCAGTTCCCACTGCACTCTCACTAGAGGTGCCACAACAGTCTCCATCTAACAGATGAAGACACTGAGGCTCAAAGAGGCTCAGGTACCTGCCCAAGGTCAGAGGAGAAGCTGGCAAGGACCTGGTCAGGGTGGCAGCCACAGTAATCTCAACACCAGGCCCCCCTGTCCTGGAGGGGCCTTGGGGACCATTTGAGTAAGTGCCAGGTCTTCCATGGCCCGGGAACCCCACCACGCCTGGCTCAGTTGACATTTATTGAGCTTCTACCATGTACTGGGTTCTGGGATGGGCACAGGGGATCATAGGAAGCAGCACCCTACAGCGCCCAAGCCGACTATTCAGATGCAGAGCTACAAGTTCTAGACTAGAGAAGCAGGGGCAAGGGAGAAGCCCACATACAGGCTGCAGTTAAAGAGGGCTCCCTGAAAGAGAAGGCTCATGCACAGCTTTGAAGCCAGGAATGAGCCAGGCCCCAGAAGCCCCAGGCCATGCAGGTGGCAGAGTATTGGGGTTAGGGCACTTACAGTCTGGTGCAAGCACCGAGTGAGTGGGGCTCCAGCCTTCCTTCCCCAAAGGGGCCCCACCAGGTGCACAGAGATGGCTGCTGCAGTCCTGAACATGCCTCCCAGAGCTTTGGGGCACTGCAGACTTTTCCAGAGGCAGAGGAGAAGGGAAGAGACAGCCCTGGCCAGAAAATGCCTCTGAGCTCAGGACTTGGGTCCCCCACACACAGCTCTAACAATAACAACAACAACAATACGGTCATTGCGTGCCAGGAATAGCACCAAGTGCTCTGTTGCACGATTATCCGACTCTGTCCTTGTAAGAACCCTGTTACTCATACACAATAGACCCCCCAGCAACCCAAGTGACCCTTTCTTTTTTTTTTTTTTTTTGAGACGGAGTCTCGCTCTGTCACCCAGGCTGGAGTGCAGTGGTGCGATCTCGGCTCACTGCAAGCTCCGCCTCCTGGGTTCACACCATTCTCCTGCCTCAGCCTCTCCGAGTAGCTGGGACTACAGGCGCCCGCCACCACGCCCGGCTAATTTTTTTGTATTTTTAGTAGAGACGGGGTTTCACGGTGGTCTCGATCTCCTGACCTCGTGATCCGCCCGCCTCGGCCTCCCAAAGTGCTGGGATTACAAGCGTGAGCCACCGCACCCGGCCCCAAGTGACCCTTTCAAAACACAAATCACCTCTAATTAAAAAATGATCCAGGAGAGGATCACTGATAGCCCTGAATATCACCAAGAGCATAAACCAAACATGTTCTGACTCTGGAAACACATACACCACCTGCAAATTATTCCTGCTGTAAAAGCAGCCCTAAATTAGATCACACTGTTGAATGACTAAAATACAGGGACAGAAGAACATGTTAAATAACACCATGGAGATGCAATCAACAAATTCAAGCAGGGCAATATGTCTCACACCTGTAAACTCAGCACTTTGGGAGACCAAAGCAGGAGGATCTCTTGAGCCCAGGAGTTTGAGACCAGCCTGGGCAACATACTAAAACACAATCTCTACAAAAATACAAAAATTGACCAGGCGTGATGGTGCACACCTGTAGTCCCTGCTACTGGGGAAGCTAAAGTGGGAGAATCACTTGATCCTGGAGAGGTCAAGGCTACAGTGAGCCATGATCCCACCACTGCACTCCAGTCTGGGTGACAGAGGGAGATATGTCTCACAAAAAAAAAAAAAAAAATTAAATGCCTGAAAAAGAAGAAAAAAAATAGAAGAAATCACACTGCACAATTTGGAAGCTTAATACAAACATACAGGAAGCAAGAAAGTGTGATACTGGCTTAAAGAGAGATATATAAGTCAGTTGAATAGAACTGACAGTCCAGAAATAAACTCTCACAATTGCTATTTGATAAGATGCTAAGAAACTCAAATGGGGGCCAGGCATGGTGGCTCACGCCTATAATTCCAGCACTGTGGGAGGCTGAGGCAAGTGGATCACTTCAGGTCAGAGGTTTGTGACCAGCCTGGCCAACATGCTAAAACCTCATCTCTACTAAAAATACAAAAATTAGCCAGGCATGGTGGTGTGCACCTGTAATCCCCGTTACTGGGAGGCTGAGGCAGAAGAATCACTTGAACTCGGGAGGTGGAGGATGCAGTGAGCCGAGATTGCGCCACTCACTGCACTCCAGCCTGGATGACAGAGCGAGACTGTGTCTCAAAAAAAAAAAAAAAAAAAACTGGGAGTGGGGCTCACGCCTATAACACCAACACTTTGGGAGGCCAAGGTGGGAGGATCATTTGAGGTCAGGAGTTGGAGATCACCAAACCCCATCTCTAATAAGAATACAAAAATTAGCTGAGCATAGTGGCACATGACTGTAGTCCCAGCTACTTGTGAGGCTGAGGCAGGAGAATGGCTTGAACCTGGGAGGCAGAGGTCGCAGTGAGCCAAAATCGTGCCACTGTACTCCAGCCTAAGCGACAAAATGAGACTCTGTCTCAAAAAAAAAAAGTGGGGAGGCTGGGTGTGGTGGCTCATGCCTGTAATTCCAGCACTTTGGGAGGCTGAGGTGGACGGATCACCTGAGGTCAGGAGTTCAATACCAGCCTGGCCAACATGGTGAAACCCCATTTCTACGAAAAATACAAAATTAGCCGGGCACAGTGGCACGTGCCTGTAGTCCCAGCTACCTGGGAGGCTGAGGAAGGAGCATCGTTGGAACCCAGGAGGCAGAGGTTGCAGTGAGCTGAGATTGCGCCGCTGCATACCAGCCTGGGCAACAGGGCAAGACCCTGGCTCAAAAAAAAAGCGGGTGGTGGGTGGGAAATAATATTTTCAACAAATGAACAAATGGTTCTGGGACAACTAAATATCTACATGTAAATGAATGAATTTGGGGCCGGGCGTGGCAGCTCATGCCTGTAATCCCAGCACTTTGGGAGGCCGAGGCAGGTTGATCACGAGGTCAGGAGTTCAAGACCAGCCTGGCCAAGATGGTGAAACCCTGTCTCTACTAAAAATACAAAAAATTAGCCAGGCGTGGTGGTGGACACCTGTACTCCCAGCTACTCAGGAGGCTGAGGCAGAGAATTGCTTCAGCTCAGGAGATGGAAGTTGCAGTGAGCCAAGATCGCGCCACTGCACTCCAGCCTGGGAGACAAAGCGAGACTCTGTCTCAAAAAAAAAAAAGAAAAGAATGAATCTGGACCTCTATCTCACGGAATACACAAATATAATTTTTTTATTTTCTTTCTTTCTTTTTTTTTTTTTTTTTTGAGATAGGGTCTCACGTTGTTACCCAGGCTGGAGTGGTGCCTTCTCAGCTCACTGCAGCCTCGACTTCCTGGGTTCAAGTGATTCTCCTGCCTCAGCCTCCTGAGTAGCTGGGATTATAAGTACACACTGTACTTATAGCCTGGCTAATTTTGTATTTTAATTACAGATGGGGTTTTGCTATACTGGCCAGGCTGGTCTTGAACTCCTGGCCTGAAGTTGTTCTGCTCACAACGGCCTCCCACAGTGCTAGGATTGCAGGCATGAGCCACCACGCCTGGCTAGCCCAGGCTGTTCTTGAACCCCTGACTTCAAGTGATCCTCCTTCCTCAGTGTAGGGAAAAGAAAGAGAGATCAGACTGTTACTGTGTCTATGTAGAAAGAGAAGCCATAAGAAATTCCATTTTGACCTGTACCTTGAACAATTGCTTTGCTGAGATGCTGTTAATTTGTAACTTTGCCCCAGCCACTTTGCCCCAACTTTGAGCTCACAAAAACATGTGTTGTCTGGAATCAAGGTTTAAGGGATCTAGGGCTGTGCAGGATACGCCTTGTTAACAAAATGTTTACAAGCAGTATGCTTGGTAAAAGTCATTGCCATTCTCTAGTCTCAATAAACCAGGGGCACAATGAACTGCGAAAAGCCGCAGGGACCTCTGCCTTGGAAAGCCAGGTATTGTCCAAGGTTTCTCCCCATGTGACAGTCTGAAATATGACCTCGTGGGATGAGAAAGACCTGACCGTCCCCCAGCCCAACGCCCATAAAGGGTCTGTGCTGAGGTGGATTAGTAAAAGAGGAAAGCCTCTTGCAGTTGAGATAGAGGAAGGCCACTGTCTCCTACCTGCCCCTGGGAACTGAATGTCTCAGTATAAAACCCGATTATACATTTGTTCAATTCTGAGATAGGAAAAAAACCGCCCTATGGCGGGAGGCGAGACACGTTGGCAGCAATGCTGCCACACTGTTATTCTTTACTCCGCTGAGATGTTTGGGCAGAGAGAAACATAAATCCGGCCTACATGCACCTCCAGGCATAGTACCTCCCCTTGAACTTAATTATGACATAGATTCTTTTGCTCACATGTTTTTTTGCTGACCTTCTCCTTATTATCACCCTGCTCTCCTACCTCATTCCTCTTGCTGAGATAATAAAAATAATAATTAATAAAAAGTGAGGAAACTCAGAAACCGATGCCGGTACAGGTCCTTGATATGCTGAGTGCTGGTCTCCTGGGCCCACTGTTGTCTCTATACTTTGTCTCTGTGTCTTACTTCTTTTCTCAGTCTCTCGTCCCACCTGAAGAGATACCCACAGGTGTGGAGGGGCAGGCCACCCCTTTACTCAGCTTCCCAAAGTGCTGAAATTACATGCGTGAACCATATGCCCTGCCCCATACACAAAAATTAATTCAAAGTGAATCACATAACTAAATGTATGGACTGGGTGCGGTGGCTCACGCCTGTAATCCCAGCACTTTGGGAGGCTGAGGCGGGTGGATCACAATGTCAGATCGAGACCATCCTGGCTAACACGGTGAAACCCCGTCTCTACTAAAAATACAAAAAACAATTAGCCAGGCATGGTGGCGGGTGCCTGTAATCCCAGCTACTCTGGAGGCTGAGGCAGGAGAATGTTGTGAACCTGGGAGGCAAAGTTTGTAGTGAGCCGAGATTGTGCCATTGCACTCCAGCCTGGGCGACAGAGTGAGACTCTGCCTCAAAAAAAAAAAAAAAAAAAAAAGTTTTTCATTTAAAAAATTTTGGTAAAATACACATATCATAAACTTTACCATCTTAATCATGTACAGGTATACAGTTTTGGGAACTGTTTTCATCTTGTGAAACTGAAACTCTGTACCCATTAAACAATTACATCCCTCTACCCTCTGGCCCATAGCCCAGCCCATTTGCTGTCTCTACGATTTTGACTACTTGAAATCAGGTCCCATCACTTTTATTATTTATTTACTTATTTTCTGGGGGACAAAGGCTTGCTCTGTTGCCCAGGCTGAAGTGCAGCAGCACGATCTCAGCTCTCTGCAACCTCCGCCTCCCATGTTCAAGTGATTCTTGTGCCTCAGCCTCCCGAGTAGCTGGGACTACAGTTGTGCACCACCATGTCCAGCTAATTTTTGTATTTTTAGTAGAGACAGGGTTTCACCATGTTGACCAGGCTGGTCTAGAACTCCTGACCTCAAGTGATCCGCCTGCCTAGGCCTCCCAAAGTGCTGGGATTACAGGTGTGAGTCACTGCTCTTGGCTTCCCATCACTTTTAATCCTATAAGAAGATTCCTTTGCTAAGTGGTCAGGTACAGTGGCTTACGCCTGCAAGAGAGGCCAAGGCAGGAGGATCCCTTGAGCCCAGGAGTTCGAGACCAGCCTGGGCAACGTAGTGAGACCCAATCTCTACAAAAAATAATAAATTATCTGGGAGTGGTGGTGCACGTCTGTAGTCCCAGCTACTCGAGAGGCTGAGGTGGGAGGATCACTTGAGCCTGGAGGTTGGGGCTGAAGTGAGCCATAATCGCACCACTGCACTCCAGCCTGAGTGACAGAGCAAGACCATGTCCCTCCCCACATCCCTCTCCCACCAAAAAAAAAAAAAAGGCCAAGTCACACACCCAAGGCCACAGCTAACAAGTAGCAAAGCCTATATATATATATACACACATATATATACGTATATATACATATATATACACATATATATACACACATATATATATACGTATATATACATATATATACATATACACACACACACACACACACATATATATATATATACTTTTTTTTTGAGACAGAGTTTCGCTCTTGTTGCCCAGGCTAGAGTGCAATGGTGCGATCTTGGCTCACTGCAACCTCTGCCTCCCGGGTTCAAGTGATTCTCGTGCCTCAGCCTCCCAAGTAGCTGGGATTACAGGCATGTGCCACCACACCAGGCTAATTTTGTATTTTTTTTTTTTTTTTTTGAGACGGAGTCTCGCTCTGTCGCCCAGGCTGGAGTGTAGTGGCGCGATCTCAGCTCACTGCAAGCTCCGCCTCCCGGGTTTGCGCCATTCTCCTGCCTCAGCCTCCCAAGTAGCTGGGACTACAGGCACCCGCCACCACGCCCGGCTAATTTTTTTTGTATTTTTAGTAGAGACGGGGTTTCACCGTGTTAGCCAGGATGGTCTCGATCTCCTAACCTTGTGATCCGCCCGCCTTGGCCTCCCAAAGTGCTGGGATTACAAGCGTGAGCCACCGCGCCCAGCTAATTTTGTATTTTTAGTAGAGGCGGGGTTTCACTACGTTGTCCAGGCTGGTCTCAAATTCCTGACCTCAGGTGATCCACCCACCTTGGCCTCCCAAAGTGCTGGGATTACAGGCGTGAGCCACCACACCCAGCACAGAGCCAATATTTGAACCCAGGACTCTAACTCCTACTTTCCAAAAGCCAAAGCAGCACAGATGGGTGGATGCTCAATGAGAAATGAGAGAATTTGGTCCAGTTACTCACATTTTATTGATGGGGATACTGATAACCAGGGTTGGGGAACTGACCCACCCAGATTTCCCAGGACCAGGTTAGCAAAGTCCCAGTCCTGGCATTTTTCTCATCCTAATAGGCTGGCTCTTCCAATGGGCGTTATGCACCTGGCACAGAGTAGCTGCTCAATAAACCTGCAGAATGAGAATGAATGTCTTTTGCTTGCACCAGACTGTAAGCTTTGTTAGAACAAAAATTCTCTTCTGTTCATCTTTTTATTCTCAACATCTTGCACAGAGCCTGCCATATGGTAAGTGTACATCTCTTCAGTGAATTCCTATTATGTGCTATTCATTCCCTAAGCTAGCCACCATGTATACAAGGGTGATAGGATACCTTCCTTTCCTCCAAGGAGCGCACAATCTAATCAAGGAGACAAACAAGTAATTGGGCCATTTTAATATAATATGAGCCTTAATATGCAAGTATTCTTATAAATCGACAACAAAAGACCAGCATCTCAATAAGAAAAAGTGTGAAAAAGATATAAATGGGAAATTCACAAAAGAAAACAGTTGCTGGGTGCAGTGGCTCACGCCTGTAATCCCAGCACTTTGGGAGGCTGAGGCAAGCGGATCACCTGAGGTCAGGAGTTTGAGACCAGCCTGGCCAACATGGTGAAACCCTGTCTCTACTAAAATACAAAAATTAGCCGGGTGTGGTGGCAGACACCTGTAATCCCAGCTACTCGGGAAGCTGAGGTGAGATAATCACTTGAACCTGGGAGGTGGAGGTTGCAGTGAGCTGAGATCACGCCATTGCACTCCAGCCCGGGCAACAAAGCGAGACTCTGTCTTAAAAAAAGAAAAGAAAAGAAAAGAAAATAGTCGCTGGGCACAGTGGCTCACGCCTGTAATCCCAGCACTTTGGGAGGCTAAGGCGGGCGGATCACTTGAGGCCAGGTGTTCAAGACCAGCCTGGCCAACATGGTGAAACTCTGTCTCTACTAAAAGTATAAAAAATATTAGCCGTGGCCGGGTGCGGTGGCTCACGCTTGTAATCCTAGCACTTTGGGAGGCCGAGGCGGGTGGATCACGAGGTCAGGAGATTGAGACCACGGTGAAACCCCGTCTCTACTAAAAATACAAAAAAAATTAGCCAGGCATGGTGGCGGGCGCCTGTAGTCCCAGCTACTCGGAGAGGCTGAGGCAGGAGAATGGCGTGAACCCGGGAGGTGGAGCTTGCAGTGAGCCGAGATTGTGCCACTGCACTCCAGCCTGGGCGACAGAGCGAGACTCCGTCTCAAAAAAAAAAAAAAATAAATAAATAAATATTAAAAAAAAAACAGTATTCATCATAGCCAACAGGTGAAAAAAACCCAAATTGTCCATCAATGGATGAATGGATAAATTGTAACATATCTGTACAATGGAATATTATTCAGTCACAGAAAGGAATGAAACATGTACTGATACATGCTGTAACTTAGATGAACCTCAAAAATATATTAAGTGAGGCCAGGGTGACATGGCTCATGACTATAATCTCTGCACTTTGGAAGGCTGACGTGGGAGGATCATTGTTTGAGACCAGCCTGGGAAACACAGCAAAACCTTGTTTCTACAAAAAATACAAAAATCAGCCAGGCGTGGTGGTGTGTGCCTGTAGTCCCAGATAATCAGATGGCTGAGGTGGGAAGATCGCTTGAGCCCAGGAGGTTGACGCTGCAGTGAGCCAAGATCGTGCCACTGTACTCCAGCTTGGGAGACAGAGTGAGACCTTGTCTTAAAACAAAACAAAACAAAACAAAACAAAAACAAACAAACAAAAAGGGCAGGTTGAAGAACAATATAACTCTATTTGCATTTTTTTAAATTGTAGAGAAAGCTGGATGTGGTGGCTCACACCTGTAATCCCAGCACTTTGAGAGGCCGAGGCAGGAGGACTGGAGCCCAGGATTTCCAGACCAGCCTTGGCAACATAACGAGACCTTGTCTCTATAAATAATTTTTTAAAAATTAGCTGGGTGTGGTGGTGCATGCCTGTGGTCCCAGCTACTCAGGAGGCTCAGCTGGGAGTATTGCTTGAGCCCAGGCAGTCAAGGCAGCAGTGAGCCATAATCACACCACTGCATTCCAGCCTGGGTGACAGAGTGAGATCCTGTCTCAAAAAATAAATACATAAAATCAATTGTGGAGATACATATGTGAGGATGCATACATATATATATACACATACACATACATATTCAGGTAGTCTTTACTTTCCACAGTAGTGTGGGACTATAAAAATGACCATGTTGGCTGGGCGTGGTGGCTCATGCCTGTAATCCCAGCACTTTGGAAGGCTGAGGCAGGTGGATCACGAGGTCAAGAGATCAAGACCATCCTGGCCAACATGGTGAAAGTCTGTCTCTACTAAAAAAAATACAAAAATTAGCTGGGCATGGTGGCACACGCCTGTAGTCCCAGCTACTCCAGAGGCTGAGGCAGGAGAATCGCTTGAACTGGGAGGTGGAGGTTGCAGTGAGCTGAGATCGTGCCACTGCACTGCAGCCTGGGCAACAAGAGCGAAACTACATCTCAAAAAAAAAAAAAAAAAAAAAAAAAAAAAACCATGTTGAATTGGCCGGGCACGGTGGCTCACACCTGTAATCCCAGCACTTTGAGAGGCTGAGGCGGGTGGATCACGAGGTCAGGAGATCAAGATCATCCTGGCTAACACAGTGAAATCCC
>NW_026652285.1:101055178-101119312 GCF_009828535.3 Hylobates moloch
AAAAAAAAAAAAAAAAAAAAAAGACCATGTTGGCCAGACGTGGTGCCTCAGGCCCGTAATCCTAGTACTTTGGGAGGCCGAGGCGGGCAGATCACTTGAGGTCAGGAGTTCGAAACCAGCCTGGCCAACATGAGGAAACCCCGTCCCTACTAAAAATACAAAAAAAAAATTAGCCGGGCCTGGTGGCATGTGCCTGTAATCCCAGCTACTTGGGAGGCTGAGGCAGGAGAATTGCTTGAACCCGGGAGGCAAAGGTTCCCGTGAGCCGGGATCGCACTACTGCACTCCAGCCTGGGTGACAGAGTGAGACTCCGTTTTTAAAAAAAAAAAAAAAAAAAAATGTAGCCCAGGTGTGGTGGCTCATGCCTGTAGTCCCAGGACTTTGGGAGGCCAAGGCAGGAGGATCGTTGGAGCCCAGGAACTGGAGACTAGCCTGGGCAACAAAGTGAGACTCTGTCATTTAAAAAAAAAAAAGTATAGAAAATGAAAAAAAAAAAACTAATTAAGAACTTAGTACACTGTAATTTAATATTAGCAACATTGAAAATTAAGATGTTTTCTTTCTTTATAAAAGTTTATCAAGGAAAAAATTTTATCACGAATAGCTTGGGCCAGGCGCGATGGTTCACACCTGTAATCCCAGCACTTTGGGAGGCCGAGGCAGGCAGATCATTTGAGGTCAGGAGTTTGAGACCAGGCTGGCCAACATGGTGAAATCCCATCTTTACTAAAATTACAAAAAAATTAGCTGGGTGTGGTGGCAGGTGCCTGTAATCCCATCCCAGCTACTTGGGAGGCTGAGGCAGGAGAACCGCTTGAACCCGAGAGACAGAGGTTGCAGTGAGCGGCATGGCACTCCACAGAGCGAGACTCCACCTCAAAAAGAAAAAAAAATTAAATACAAATACAAAAAATTAGCCGGGCGTGGTGATGCACACCTGTAATCCCAGTTGCATGGAAGGCTGAGGCAGGAGAATCGCTTCAACCTGGGAGGCGTAGGTTGCAGTGAGCAGAGATCGCACCACAGCACTCCAGCCCAGGTGACAGAGCAAATCTCCGTCTCAAAAAAAGAGAATATTCTGAGGCTGGGCATGGTGGCTCACACCTGTATCCCCAGCACTTTGGGAAGCCGAGGCGGATGGATCACCTGAGGTCAGAAGTTCAAGACCAGCCTGGTCAACATGGTGAAACCCCGTCTCTATTAAATATACAAAAATTAGCCAGGCGTGGTGGCAGGTGCCTGTAATCCCAGCTACTCAGGAGGCTGAGACGGCAGAATCGCCTGAACCCAGGAGGCAGAGGTTGCAGTGAGCCGACATCACACCACTGTGCTCCAGCCTGGGCAACAAGAATGAAACTTTGTTCAAAAAAAAAAAGAATATTCTGAACTGAAGAGTGCTGCAGTCTTCCAGTGGTTTAATTTATGATACAGAATGAGCATTTCTTCTATGTTTGTTGCCAAGGATGGAGTGCAGTGGTGCGATCTCGGCTCACTGCAGCCTCAACCTACTGGGCTCAGGAAATCCTCCCACCTCATTCTCCTGAGTTGCTGAGACAATAAGCACGAACCACCATGCTCAGCTATTTTTTTTTTTTTTGAGATGGAGTCTCGCTCTGTCACTCAGGCTGGAGTGCAGTGGCGTGATCTTGGCTCACTCCAATCTCTGCCTCCCAGGTTCAAACGATTCTCCTGCCTCAGCCTCCTGAGTAGCTGGGATTACAGGCACGCACCACCATGCCCGACTTATTTTTGTATTTTTAGTAGGGATGGGGTTTCACCATGTTGACCAAGCTGGTCTCAAACTCCTAACCTCAAGTGATCTGCCCACCTCGGCCTCCCAAAGTGCTGGGATTACAGGCGTGAGCCACTGCGCTCAGCCCAGGGAGTTCCTTTAATGTGAAGTTTTGCTGGTGTTATTTCCTCTGGGTCATTATCTTTTTCTTTAGAACCACTTTCCTCATTTAGGTTGATAAGTTTGCCTTCAAGAAGTTTCTCTGGATGCAGATCTCAAGTTTCCCAAACAGTGAACAGCTGAGGAGTTGCCATCCCCACAGCTAGCTATTTCTTCCACTATTCCATTTATGTTCAATTTGTTTTTGTTTTTTTTGGTTTTCGTGATGGAGTCCTGCTGTGTTGCCCAGGCCAGAGTGCAGCTGTGTGACCTTGGCTCAATGGCGTGGTGGCTCACACCTGTAATCCCAGCACTTTGGGAGGCCAAGGCAGACGGATCACTTGAGGTCAGGAGTTCGAGACCAGCCTGGCCAACATGGCGAAACCTCGTCTCTACAAAAATACAAAAATTAGCCAAGTGTGGTGGTGGGCACCTGTAGTCCCAGCTACTTGGGAGGCTGAGGCAGGAGAATCGCTTGAACCTGGGAGGCAGAGGTTGCAGTGAGCCAAGATTGAGCCACTGCACTCCAGCTTGACAGCTGTCCAGGTGACAGAGCAAGACTCCACTTCAAAAAAAAAAAAAAAATGTGTGGGAGAACTGCTGCGATGGAGGCAGCTCAGGTGATCTGGCAGCACCGAGGAGGCCCAGCACCACTAGGCGTGGGGACCATAGCTGTGCCAAGGACCCTTCTGGGGTAGCTGTCAGGCATCTAAGATCTGAGGCCTCCCTGCTGCCAGGCCAGGGGCGGAGGGCCAGTGGCCTATGCCCTCCTCCAACACACACCTCTATCAGCCTGGGCAGCTACTGGCCATTTGCTTGACCCGAAGGCAGTGGATGACCCCTGGGCCCGTGGAATGCATCACTGATGCATTCCAGGGGCTGATGTCAATAACACAGGGGCTGATGTCAGCTATGCCACTGTCCGCCAACCCCCACTGGACCAGCTCAGCCCAGAAGCCTGTGGTGACGCTGGACAAAGTCCAAAGCCTCCTCAGCCTGGCCTTTGGAACTGGCTGGAATCCAGGCTTGGCAGCCTCCACTTTCCCTCCCTTTACTCTTTTTTTATTTTAGAGATAGGGTCTCGCTTTGTCACCTAGGAGCCTTGAACTCCTGAGCTCAAGCGATCCTCCTGCCTCAGCCGCCTGAGTATCTGGGACTATAGGTGCATGCCCCAACCGCCGGCTCAAATCCTTTGCTTTAAAAAAAAAAAAAAAAAAAAAATAGAGACAGGGTCTCCCTATGTTGCCCAGGCTGGTCTTGAATTCCTGGGCTCAAGTGATCCTCCCGTCTTGGCCTCCTAAAGTCCTGAGATTACAGCTTGGATTATAGGCATGAGACACCACACCCAGTCATCCTTTGTTCTTTTTTTTTTTCTTTTTTTGAGACAGAGTCTGGCTCTGTTGCCCACGCTGGAGTGCAGTGGCGTGATCTCAGCTAACTGGAAGCTCCGCCTCCTGGGTTCACGCCACTCTCCTGCCTCAGCCTCCTGAGTAGCTGGGACTACAGGCACCTGCCACCATGCCCCGCTAATTTTTTTTGTATTTTTAGTAGAGACGAGTTCACCATGTTAGCCAGGATGGTCTCGATCTCCTGACCTCGTGATCTACCCGCCTCAGCCTCCCAAAGTGCTGAGATTACAGGCTTGAGCCACGGCACCTGGCCCCCTTTTTTTTTTTTCTTGAGATAGAGCCTCTCCCTTCACTCTGTCACCCTGTCACCGAGGCTGGAGTGCAGTGGCACAATCTTGGCTCACTGCAACCCCCACCTGCCGGGTTCAAGTGATTCTCCTGCCTCAGCCTCCCAAGTAGCTGGGATTACGGTTCAAGTGATTCTCCTGCCTCAGCCTCCCAAGTAGCTGGGATTACAGGCACCCACCATCATGCCTGGCTAATTTTTGTAGAGACAGGGTTTCACCATGTTGGCCAGGCTGGTCTTGGACTTCTGGCCTCTGGTGATCTGCCTGCCTTGACCTCCCAAATTGCTGGAATTACAGGCATGAACCACTGTGCCCAGCCACCCTTTGCTTTTGAATAAATGTTGCCCACCCTCACTCAAGTTGATTCCCCTGCCTGGCATACCCTCCAATCCGAAATCCCTGGCAGGGCCTAGCCCTACATGTACCTCCTCTCTGAAGCTTCTGTGTCCACCCAGGCCCTTTGCTGAACTCAGAAAGCACCTACCTGTGCCTGACCCTCTCCCCCAACCCCGTGCGAAATTCTCTAATCCTCATCACAGCTGATTAGGATGGTATTATTTACTCTATTTTGCTCAAAAGGAGAACAAGGAAAACTCACTCAGCCTAGAGAGCTCCAGCTGTGATTCAAACCCTGGTTTGCCTACTTCCAAAGTCCAAATTCTGTCCCATGAAATCTCCTCTCAGGCGGGTGCTGGGGCTGACAGGAGACCACCAGCCCCTTGGGGACAGGAGCCATGTCTTGTCCAAATTCACCTTGCATGGCTGCTTACAAGGGCAGGCAAGGTGACCATGGCTTCCCAGGCTGGCCCCACGTCACATCACTCAAGTCAATTATGACATTTGGTTTCGGATCTTCTCAACAGGGGCACACTTAGAATTTGAGATGAGTCAGTTCTTCACTGGGGAGAACTATCTGGAGGCTTGAAGGATGTTTAGCATCCCTGGGCTTAAAATGCCAGGAGACTCCCAGTTACTGAGACAACGCACATCATGGCACCTCTAGAACTGGGGATACCATGCCCAGGAAGACTGGTCTACTGCATGAATGACCACAGAAGACCAAACCTTGGACTTGGATCAAATAGTCCCAGCTCCACCATAAACTAGCTATGGGACCTTGATCATGCCAGGCCGCAGCCTCTTGGAGGCTCAGCTTCCTCATCTGTAAAATGAAGGTGACAAGAATCCACAGAGAATATACTGTGGGTCCTGGCTCACAGCCACTTGTCAGTGACAACAAGCTATGAACTTTTTTTTGTTTTGAGACAGTCTTGCTCTGTTGCCCAGGCTGGAGTGCAGTGGCACAATCTCGGCTCACTGCAACCTCCACCTCCCAGTTTCAAGCGATTCTGGTACCTCAGCCTCCGGAGTAGCTGGGACCACAGGCATGTGCCACCACACTCAAGCTAATTTTTGTATTTTTGGTAGAGATGGGGTTTTACCATGTTGCCCAGGTTGGTCTTGAACTCCTGAGCTCAAGCGATAGTCCCACCTCGGCCCTCCAAATTGCTGGGATTACAGGCGTGAACCACCACACCCAGTCAACAAGCTATTAACATTTAAACCTACCAGGCTTTCCATAAAATTAGTAACCAAACAAAATGAAAAATCTCTTATTATATAATGAATCCAAATTCTTTTTGATAGAAAAAAAAAACAGAATCCCCTGAAGACAAATGTTTGGTGACAGTTTGTTGAGCCAATGTTTTCCTGGAGAGAACAGCTTGTCTGAGGAGATCTAACAATCATGTCACTCAGACACAGTCCCCCTGGGCTTAGGAATTGGCAGAGGAGACAGAAATGACTTCTGGAGTCCAGACTGCAGGTTTCCAGGCTGGAGGGGTTGGTGGAAGACCTGAGTGAGACAAACAGTAGGTATCTCACCACTTATTCCTCCTGGCACAGGACCCAGATTCAAAAACCACAATCTCACTCCCGTACATTAAAGGAACACACAACAGATAGGCAGATAGCCTCGCAGGAGCCTTGGAGGAGGTGGCATCAGCTTTACGGGTGGGGAAACTCAGGTTTAGAGACGGGAAATGACTTACTCGAAGTCCCAGAAAAGCACCAGGAGGCCCCCAGCTGCGAGCTGGGGAATGAGGGCATAGGATGAGCATTTTAGAAATTATGCAGGGAGGCCAGGGGGCGGTGGCTCACGCCTGTAATCCCAGCACTTTGGGAGGCCAAGGTGGGCGGATCACAAGGTCAGGCGATCGAGACCATCCTGGCTAACATGGTGAAACCCCGTCTCTACTAAAAATACAAAAAATTAGCCAGGCATGGTGGCGGGTGCCTGTAGTCCCAGCTACTCGGGAGGCTGAGGCAGGAGAATGGAGTGAACCCGGGAGGTGAAGCTTGCAGTGAGCCGAGATTGCACCACTGCACTCCAGCCTGGGCGACAGAGTGAGACTCTGTCTCAAAAAAAAAAAAAAGGAATTATGCAGGGAACTGGCAGTGCCATCCAGGAGTGGGATGTGGCCCCAGGTCTGTTCTGGCAGGAGTTACAGTGACTGCCTCATGGCTGCCAACGCCCCTGCATTCCTTTATCACCCCCACCTGGATTATAAAATCAGGCACCCTACTCTTTGGAGCTTGGAGAGGTTAGTGTGGCATTCTGGTGGTTGGCACCTAATGGAGGCATTCTCCGGGAGGAAAGATTCCTGCTGAAGCCAGACTGAATGGGTCTAACTTGTATATTCTCCAATCCTGTCGGTCACCCTCAGTTTCTTAGTGGACACCAAGGCCAAGTCCAGGGTAGGAGCCCATCTCTCCTTGAGTCTCAAGCCTCATCATTTCTCCTTCTGGACATCCTAGTTTCCAGTCACATTGAAAGTCCCTTCCTTGGAGAAGCCCCTTCTGACTCCACCCAGGCTAAGCCACGTGTCCCCTCCCAGGTGGTCCCAAGGCCCTGGGCTTCCGCCCTCAAGATACTCAGCACGGGGGCACTCAACTCCAAGGACAGGAACTATGTGCTTGACCTGTTCTCCACCAGATCCTCAGCCTCTGGCAGCTCACCCAGCAGAGTAGGTCCCCAAAGCATTAGCGCAGATGATCCCGGGAAGCTAAGGGAGAGGCCTGGGAGCCCAACAGCCTTCCTAGGGAGGGAGGGAGACCTGTAGGAGCCCTCTTCGGGCAACTTTCTTAATCTCTCTGTGCCTCACTTACTTATCTGTAAAATGAGACTTATCTGCGTGTAAAATACAAAGTATAATACGTGGGAACATTCACTGTCTACAACTGTGGTTCTGATTGTTCATTTTACAGGCGGGGACATGGAGGCCCACGGAGTACCTGGCAGGCCCACAGTCCACAGGTTGGAAAGAGGTGCCCGAGCCCTGAACTTTAAGCCTGGGCTCTGACCGTCAACGTTTGCTTTTCACACTACATCATGTCAATAAATAGTTACTGGATGCCTGTTGTGTGCCAGGCCCCAAGACGGGTGTTGGATGACTGACAACAGAAAAAGCTGCTCAGTGGCAAGGGATAAGCTAGATCATGGGCATTAGTGTAAATCGCCCAGGATTCAAATTCCAGCTTCTCCACTTCCTGGCTATGATTTTTTTTTTTTTTTTTTTTTTGAGACGGAGTCTGGCTCTGTCGCCCAGGCTGAAGTGCAGTGGCCGGATCTCAGCTCACTGCAAGCTCTGCCTCCCAGGTTCACGCCATTCTCCTGCCTCGGCCTCCTGAGTAGCTGGGACCACAGGCGCTCGCCACCACGCTCGGCTAATTTTTTTGTATTTTTAGTAGAGACGGGGTTTCACCGTGTTAGCCAGGATGGTCTCGATCTCCTGACCTCGTGATCGGCCCGCCTCAGCCTCCCGAAGTGCTGGGATTACAGGCGTGAACCACCGCGCCCGGCCCTGGCTATGATATTGCTGGGTTTCCTAACCTCTCTAAAGTTCTTTTCTATTAAAAGGGAAAAGTAAGACATCCCAACAGAAGTGAAACTAGGCATTGGCTTAACACGTGATGGATGGGAGCCATGACTATCTTCATCATCTTATTTTTAATTATCTATCTGTGCACATGGTAGTAAATTTCTCGCCCTGGCCCAGGTACCCAGCACCCCAGTTCTCCTGTCGGAGACAACCGCAATTAACAACTTCTTGTGCATCTTATCAGACAGCTGGCGCGCACACCCGCAGATACCCCCACCCTCAGGCGTCCTTCTACGCAAAGATGGATAGCACCCATCAACGCTGTTTTTCTTTTTTTCTTTTTTTTAGACAGAGTCTCGCTCTGTCGCCCAGGCTGGAGTGCAGTGGCGCGATCTCCGCTCACTGCAAGCTCCACCTCCCAAGTTCACGCCATTCTCCTGCCTCAGCCTCCCGAGTAGCTGGGACTACAGGCGCCCACCACCACGCCCGGCTAATTTTTTTGTATTTTTAGTAGAGATGGGGTTTCACAACGTTAGCCAGGATGGTCTCGATCTCCTGACCTCGTGATCCGCCCGCCTCGGCCTCCCAAAGTGCTGGGATTACAGGAGTGAGCCACCGCAACCGGCTAAACGCTGTTTTTTCTGTTGCTTCCTTTTTTAACCTAAGGTATCTTAGAAGTCGCCCTACATTAGTGCATATTAAACATTTTTCGTCTTAATGGCTGCCCAGTATTCCATTGTATGGATTATTTTTTAATTTGGTTGCCGTTACTGTTATCAGCCAGGGAATTTGCGAGGACCCAGGGGGATTTATGGAGCTGCAGAGCTGCAGTCTGGGGACCCAGTTCCAACCCGAGATCTGCCCAGAATTCCGTTGTCTCGGGTATCATCTCCACCGGCGCGGTCGTGGGAGGGGGGTTTGGCTGCAGATAGGACCAGCCCCAGTGTCCGAGCGAGAATCAGCGAGCAGCACGCGCAGTTGATTCCGCGGGCGGCTCAATCATCCTGTGCAGCCACTCCGTTACACTTAGTAGCATCAAACTCATTAAGCACTCTAGCACAACCAAGCTCGGAACCGTTAGCCGACCCTCCCAGCCTCGGCACCTGACCTCGGGGCAGTGACGCTCCGACACAGCTACTCACCCTCGCCTGGGTCGCTTCACCCTTCGCTCCCAAGTACACCCGGTAGGTTGCATCAGTCCCTGTCCCTTTAAGGGGGCCGAGCCCGGCTTCGCTACTTCCGCCCCGAAGCAGCAGGGCGCTAGCGCGCGGGCCAGAGCGGGAGAAAGCGCAGCTAGAGTTCCCCTCGTAAAGATGGCGACGCCCTGGCCGCTGCGTTCGCGCCCGGTGGTGACGTCACTTCCGGGGCGGAGGAGGCTGAGTGGTGCAGTGAGGGACAAACAAAAGGAGGCGCCGGAGCAGCGCTGCGGCCGGCGGCGGGACGGAGCGGCCGGGGCCTGGAGCTGCCTGCTGGGCGGCTGGGCGCGGCAAGCCCAGGTGAGTGGACGGAGTGGGGAAAGGGGCGCGAGCTGTCACCTCTCGAAACCCACTTACACACGCCCTCGGCCAGCTGCCCGGCCCCGGGCGCCCGGGGCATCTGGGGCTCTGTCTCCGGGCCGGCCCCCTGGGGACCCCGCGGTGTTCGGCCTACCTCCGGGCTCCTCAGTGCCCGGGGTCCCCGGAGCACCACCCTCTCGCCGGCTCCGCGGCGCGCGAGCCCCCTCCCAGGCACTCCTGTGCCTCCTTGTGCTCTAGAAACCAGGAGTTTCCGCCTCGGCTTTCCCATGTCCCCTTGTCATCCCTGAGTGCCCCCAGATCCTCACCCCTCCACACACACTCTCCCTTTCCTAGAGGTTCCACCTCTGGGCTCTCTCCTTACCATTTCTTTTTCAGAGATTCCCTTGGCTGTCTTCTCCTGAGTTCCTGGTCCCCTCCTCTTCCCTTGCACCCCTCCTTCCTATCGTTCCGATGGGGGCAGTGCCCTGACTTGGGGGCAGGATCCCCGGCTAGGCTCTGGGGGCCTGTCTGGGATGGGATATTTGGGAAGACCGGTCTGGAATCTAAGAACCCAGACCCTGTCCCAGTCCTGTGCATTCAGGTGGGCCCGAGGGCGAGGCGAGATCCAGTGAGGTCCGGGCCTGGTGCAGCCCTAGGTGAGCTGGATACCCAGCAAACTGAGCTCCCAGGCTGAAGGCGCATAGCTGGGGTCATGGAGTTCATGATGATTCTGCTGCTTTCGCTGACTGCTTCTTCCCCTTGATCGGGTCTGGAGTGAACCGAGGTCTGCCGGTTCTCAGCTGTTGGGATTGTTGCCTTTTTTGGGAAGGAGAGATGGGTCGGGGGTTGTCTGGTAGCCGCCTCCTGATGGAGACTTGGCTGGAAGGGTGGGTGGTTCCTGGGTGAGCCACACTTCCACTGACTCCTCTTCCCCTGCCCTACCTCAGGAAGCCTTTTGAGAATGAGGTGTGGAGGGAGAGCACCTGGTGAGAGGAAGGGAATTGGGGGAGCCCGAAGTTCCCAAGGGCCTCTTCCGAAACCTCTTCTGTTAGTAGTACTCTTAACCCCTGCCAAACTGTATTCTGCGCTTTGGAGCAGACAACCTGGCAGACAGACAGACTGTAAGAAGGGGGAGGAGATCGGCTGTTGCTGATACTTCCTGTGGAGGGGATGTGAGAGTGGGAGTTTGTTCAGAGAGACTGGGCAGTGGTGATTGCTCAGTCTCACTGGTGTTGCTTCCGTGAAGGTCAAGTCTTCTGCCTCATGAAGGGAGGCAAGGACAGATGACCTGTGCTGGAGGAGGCTGTTGTGGACATGCCAGGGATGAGTGACTGGGTGACTGGTCTCTGCTTCCTTGTTTTCCTGGTCTTGGGGCTTTGGCATGGGGTCTGATGCCCTCTGCCTTCTAGGGACCATAGGGTACAGAGCAGGGGGCGCAGGGCCAGGCGTGGTGGCTCACACCTGTAATCCCAGCACTTTGGGAAGCTGAAGCGGGCAGATCACGAGGTCAGGAGTTCGAGACCAGCCTGGCCAACGTGGTGAAACCCTGTCTCTACTAAAAACACAAAAAATTAACCAGGCATAGGGCTCTGCGCCCGTAATCCCAGCTATTTGGGAGGCTGAGGCAGGAGAATTGCTTGAACCCAGGAGGCAGAGGTTGCAGTGAGCCAAGATCGCGCCATTGCACTCCAGCTTGGGCAAGAAGAGCAAAACTCCATGTCAAAAAAAAAAACAGAGCAGGGGGCACAGGAAATGTTCATGACTTCCCCCTAGAACTTGACTAGATGTGGTGGTTCTCCATCCCTTAGGCACACCCACCAGGAAGCCATTTCCTTTGCAAACTCTTGAGTGACCTTTCTGGACTGTAGGGAATCCTGGGGATCACTCCTGTGGGTCAGAACTCAGGGAAGTGGCCAGACCCTGGGTTGCTGCCTGGCTTGGCCTGGACCTTGCCTGTAGGAGTTGGAGGGAAATCAGCCTGGTTCCTGACTTTCTTATCTTAGAGTAGAGCTGATTCCAGGTTTTCACATGGAGAAACTGAGGCACACACTGATGGGCCAAGACCTCTTGGAGATTCAGGTGGGATGGATGTGGGGCTCTAGAGCCCAGCACAGTGTCTCTCCATGCCTTGACTCATTCATTCATTCATTCATTCAGCCATTCTTTAGAAAGTGCCCGTCTTGGGCCTGGGATGGCTGGGAAAACATCCCTGGCCTCCTGAGAGCTGCAGTCTGGGAGGACAGGCAGACCAGAAGACACATAAGTTCTGATACACTGTGGCCACCATATTAATAGAAATATTACAGAGGCAGCCCAGAGGAAGAAGGAATTAGCTCTGGGTGATTATGTAGGGGGTGGTCAGGGTATGCTTTCTGGAAGAGGAGGGACTAGAATAATCAGTGACAGGGAGTCCAGGGGCCCAAGTTCTGGACCTGGCTCTGCCATGGGCAGGTGACTGGACCACCCAGCCTCATTGGGTGCCCCATCCTTGACAAGGAGGGTAGAGTGAGGTAGAGGTTGGCTTGGATGGCCTCTGTGCCGATGTAGCTGTAGGTACTTTACTGCCTAGTCACCACCACCCTGTATGGAATTGCAGGGTTATTGACCTACCTCCCATGATGACGGAGACCATCTTTCATGTTTGCCCTCCCAGCACAGGGCCTGGAACTTAGTCAGTATAGTAAATACCCAGTGGTAGAAATGATGGAAAAACAGCCATCCCTCCTAGATCAGTCCAGGTGTCTTTGTCTACCACCCGCCCTCCTCCTTCCTGGGTAACTCCTGCTGATCCCTTTGGTTCTCTCTGGTGGCTGGGCCACTCTCCCAGCTCCTGGCTCCCCGAAACCCGTGTTGTAGTGATCACAGCTCTTTCCCCACCCTGCCACTCCCATGCACAGTTCTGCACAGTGTCTGATGCATACGGAGTAGATGCTCACTGGAGGCTGGTTGACTGTCGGAGATGATGGGTGGATTTGCTATTTAAGTTGGAGTCTGGGCAGAGGCTGGTCTCTGCCTGACCCAACCACCCTGCTGTGGCTCATCTCTTGCCACTTCCCCCCTCTGGCTCTCGCCATGCCGAGCCCGCAAACCTTCTCCAGATGCCGTGTACCCTCTCCTCCAGGTAAACATGTGCTGTTCCTCCTGCCTGGAATGCTCTTTTTCCAGCTCCTGTTCTTAGGAGTCAACTCAGACAACTCCTCCTCCAGAAAGCCTTCCCTGACCCCACTAGTCTGGGTCTAGTGCTTCTCCTGGCTCCCCCGCAGCAGAGCTCTGAGCTCTCAGACTGTCGCTACTGAGTTGGCACCTCCTCAGTAGACCAGGTTCTGGAGGGAGGTGCTCTGTCAGAAGCTCTTTTGTCCGCCAGGCACGGTGGCTCATGCCTGTAATCCCAATAATTTGGGAGGCCGAGGCAGGCAGAT
The DNA here is from genome assembly GCF_009828535.3 of Hylobates moloch. Lineage (NCBI taxonomy): Eukaryota > Metazoa > Chordata > Mammalia > Primates > Hylobatidae > Hylobates > Hylobates moloch. Next base: position 101,067,563 of record NW_026652285.1, read on the forward strand.
TGCTGGAGGTCAGGAGTTCGAGAGCAGCCTGGCCAACATGGGGAAACCCTGTCTCTACTAAAAATACAAAAATTAGCCAGGCTTGGTGGTGCGCACCTGAAATCCCATCTACTCGGGAGGCTGAGGCAGGAGAATCACTTGAACACGGGAGGCAGAGGTTGCAGTGAACTGAGATCGCACCACTGTACTCCAGCGGGGGTGACAGAGTGTGACTCTTGTCTCAAAAAAAAACCTCTTTTGTCACCCCAGAGTCCAGCCAAGGGCCTGCTACCAAGCAGGCTCTCAGGAAGTGCTGGCAGTGCGGCAGGTAACTGCGACAGTCACATGTGTGCCTGCTGACGGCAGCTCTCGCTTCCTTGTAGGGAGGCAGCGTCCATGGAGCGAAAGGAATGCCAGGACCCTGCCCAGGCAGATGTGGGCCAGCCTCAGCACCGACAGCCGACGCGCAGATAGCAGAGCCGTCCTTGGGGTAAGGAATGGGCCCCTCTCCTTCCCGGCCAGCTCCAGCTCCAGTCAAGTGCCCTTCCCAGCCTGGGGAGCAAAGGGTAGCATCTCCGTCCCCACAGTCCTTTGCTTTTCTTGCTGTAGGTCCAGGGCAGAGTGGCAGACAGCAGAATTACTCTCTTCTTCCTTCTCCCGCTGAGTAATGTTTGCTTGCTGCACTCATTGAATGCTAAGTTGTTTCATTGCAAACCTCTTGTTTTTTCTCCCTCACCCCAGATCTTATCAGTCTGGGTTTTGCTAATGCAGCCTCATGACCACATTTCCCATAAAGCGTGGACCACGTTTCCCAAGTGTGTTCCATGAGACACCAGTTTCTTCAGTCACAGTGGTTTGATAATTCTGGGAAACAAAGACTTCTTGTTATCCTTGCTGCAGGACTTATCAGAGCCTTGAATGGATTGAGCTGACCAAGATAAGGGAGCTGGCGACTCGTGTTTCCCCACACTTATTTGATCATGTAGACATCTTTGGGGACTGGGATTCCTTGGCCTGTGCTTTGGAAAACAGTTCCCAGAGGCAGGAGAGTCCCTTTAGAACATTTGGAGGATTAAATATGTTGACATAGAGCAGGCAGTTGGCAGAGTGCATGTCCTAGAAGGTGGTCCCGAGTCATAGCTAGTGTGTGTATAGACGGCTGTGTAATTTGCCAAACATACTCAGGTTGGTGATCTCATTTGACCATTTGAGGATGCTTAGGCAATGGCTATTAACTCCAGTTTACAGATGTGAAAACTGAGAATCAGAGTGAGGAAGCAACTTGCCCAGACTCATCTGTAAAGAAGGCAAGGACATGCGGCTTGAATCCAGACCCTGGAATCCTGGGCCAGGGTCCTCTGTTGTCTGCCCTGAGGCCTCTCTGCCTTTACCTCTCACCTCAGTTTTTTGTGTGAAGGAAGGCCTGAGTCTCCCAGCCTGGATTTCAAAAGAAATAGTAATTTTTTTTTTGTAATTACCAACATAGTTATATATTCATTATATGTTTTTATACCGTTTGGCTATTTTTTGGGGACAGGGTCTCACTCTGTTGCCCAGGCTGGAGAGCAGTGGCACCATCATGACTCACTGCAGCCTCAATCTCCAAGGCTCCAGCGATCCTCCTGCCTCAGCCTCCCAAGTAGCTGGGACTACAGGTGTGCACCACTGTGCCCAGCTAATTTTATTTATTTATTTATTATAGAAATAGAGCCTCTCTACATTGCCCAGGCTGGTCTCGAATTCCTGGGTTCAAGAGATGCTCCTACCTCGGTGTCCTAAAGTGCTGGGATTATGGGTGTGAGCTACCATGCCAGGCCTGTTTGGATCTTTAATGTCATCTAGGAAATGAGTCTCCGCTGATTCCCATCTTCAGAGGTGTGAATGGGAAGGGGTATATTCTTCCACATCTATTATTACCATTTGCTTATTTTTATAAAAATCTGGTCATGTTTGAGTTGCTGATTCACGGTTTGCTTTTGTTTCATTTAATGATATCCCCTGGACCTCTTTTTTTTTTTTTTTGAGATGGAGTCTCACTCTGTCGCTCAGGCTGGAGTGCAGTGGCACAATCTTAGCTCACTGCAAGCTCCGCCTCCCGGGTTCACTCCATTCTCCCTCCTCAGCCTCCCGAGTAGCTGGGACTATAGGCGCCTGCCACCACGCCCGGCTAATTTTTTTTTGTATTTTTAGTAGAGACGGGGGTTTCACTGTGTTAGCCAGGATGGTCTCGATCTCCTGACCTCATGATCCACCTGCCTCGGCCTCCCACAGTGCTGGGATTACAGGCATGAGCCACCGCGCCCAGCTCCCCTGGACCTCTTTCTCATGCAAGAGGTAGATAGAGCTGTGTGTGGTCCTGGCAGAATGCACACCCTAGAGCCCCCCGGCCCCTCCCCCTCACATGCTGGGAGTTTTGAGCTGTTTGGGCATTTACAGCAGCAGAGGGAGGTGGGAAGTGCCTGGTGTGTGATTGTGTCTACTCTCCAGTTTATGGGAAAAGGTCAGCCAACTCCTGGCTCTGCCCCGTAGGAGTTTCCTGTTGGTTTTGAGGAACTCTGTCCCCCGGAGAGAGGGGAGGCCTGAGCTGTAGTCTTTCATGCTGGGCAGCGCTGAGCAGGAAGCAGCAGGTCCTGCTTGTCAGATCATAATTCCTCCTCCTTGCCAAGGATGGCGTGGAGTGAACCGCATGGGCCGGCCTGAGGGGTTTTGGCCTCCACCCACTGCCTGGGTTCAGGGGACACACACGAATCAAGCTGAGACAAATTGAGTCTGAGCCATTGTTCTGAGCCCGGCCCTTCCTGGGGACAGGAAGGAACAGGCAGACCCTGACTCAGTTTACCCTTGCTGTATCTGGAGGAAGTGTTGGTTGTGGTCCTTTTGGCATGCTCCTTTCCAGTTTTAGTTCTGAGAGTGGGCGGGTGAGAAGCAGGAGGAGGGCCCACCCTGCCACCTGGGTCCAAAGATGCTCTCTTTTAGGGGTATAGCTGACCTCAGGAAGGGTTTGGGCAAGGAGAGCGAACAGGCATGGCAGCCTCGTTTTGCGGGGCTGTGAGAGCGTCTGGCAGGATCGTGCTGGGAGTGAGGTCTGTGCCGGAGCTCCTGACATCTCACCTGTGTTTTTCAGGCTCACTGTCCTGTCGCTCTCCCTCCTCCACGTCGCTTCCTCTATTCTTCCCCAGGAGTCTCTTTTCTCTCCCATACACTGCTTGGGAGAGAGCTGCAGAGCTGGCCCCTCCACAGATGGTGCTCAGCGTCTCCGGCTTCTCCTCCTTCCTGCAATAGCACCTTCACAGTCTGTGGTCATTCTCAGCACCATGTCTCAGTGCTAAGCCGCATGCTGGGATGCTGCACGCATTTGCCCATCTTACCTTCGCCACAGCCTTGCGTGTGAGGTTGCTTTACCATTTTACAGACCAAGGCCTAGAGGGATGAGGTCTCTGGCCCAAAGTTATACAATGTACGTGTGGCAAAGCCAGAACTTGAACCCAGGTTGGTATGGCTTGGCAGCGAGGGCTCTTTCTACTTCACCCTCCGTTGCCCCTTTTCCTCAGGTTCCCAGGCTTTTGGGGGCCTTCAGAGTCACCTGGGAGCTTGTCTAAAATGCCGTTCCCCTGGGCCCACCACCACAGACCTGCAGAGTCTGCCCTGGAAGGTTGGCCCCAGGAATCTGAACTTTGAAGATGCTTCCCCAGCAGTTGTGAGGCTGGTGGGCTACAAACAATGCTGAGAAACACTGACCAGAGGCCATTCTTTCAGCCTTAGTCCCCGTTGTCTACCGCAGAACTCATGCCCTTGGTGTGGAAGTAGGGCTGAGCTCCCCACAGGACTGGGACTGGACAGTTTTTTGTTTTTTTTTAATTAATTAATTTTTTTGAGACGGAGTCTTGCTCTGTCCCCCAGGCTGGAGTGCAGTGGTGCGATCTTGCTCACTGCAACCTCCACCTCCCGGGTTCAAGCTATTCTCCTGCCTCAGCCTCCCGAGTAGCTGGGACTACAGGCGCCCGCCACCATGCCTGGATAATTTTTGTATTTCTAGTAGAGACGGAGTTTCACCATATTGCCCATGGCTGGTCTCGATCTCCTGACCTTGTGATCCACCCGCCTTGGCCTCCCAAAGTTCCGGGACTACAGCTGTGAGCCACCACGCCTGGCCTATTTTTTAAATTTAATTTTACTTTTTTGAGATGGAATCCCACTCTGTTGCCCAGCCTGGAGTGCAGTGGTGCCATCTTGGCTCACTGCAGCCTCCGCCTCCTGGGTTCAAGCGATTCTCCTGTCTCAGCCTCCCAAGTAGCTGGGATTACAGATGCGCACCACCACGCCTGGCTAATTTTTGTATTTTTAGTAGAGACGGGGTTTCACCTTGTTGGTCAGGCTGGTCTCGAACTCCTGACCTCAGGTGATCCACCCACCTCGGCCTTCCAAAGTTTTGGGATTACAGGCATGAGCCACCGCACCTGGCCAGACAGTTGTTTTTTAGTGGCTTCATTGTGTGTGTGTGTGTGTGTGTGTGTGTGTGTGTGTGTGTGTGTGTGTGTGTGCTGGGAAGGCGAGGGGCTTAACCTTCCCTCCTCAAGGACGTGGGGCTGAGGTTTCTAGAAGGGCTTTTACTCCCCAGCCACAAACGTTCCCTGCTGTCTTCCAGATGCATTTCTGTTGCGTCTTGCATCTCGTAGCAAGTTTGTCTACATCTAAACGTCTCTTGAGGGCTTAAAACCTCAAAATTAAATTGCTTGCTGCAATCTAAGCCTCATGCCTAGAGCGATGTTCCGGTGGAGTAAAAGTGGCTGTAAAATTCCACAGCTTTCACGTGCCACCTGGACGCCATCAGAGTGCCGCTGCCAAACCTGCGCCCTCTGACGGGCAGCATGACAAACGCACTGACCAGCAGCGGGGGCAGTGGGCGGGAATCCTGGCCCTGCAGGGACACCTCACATCTCCCAGCTGTCTCCATGGGTCAGGATCCCTGGGGGTAGCCCCCTTCCGTCCCAGAGAGTCGGGTACCAGGCAGCTCACCCTCTGTCAGATCCCCCAGTCCTCCCACTGGCTTGCCTAGGGCTTGGCCAGTGCCCAGTCCCCTGGGATCTCAGCAGAAGATGCGTGTGCTACCTCTCTAGGGTACTGGTGGCCACATTTCATAACCTGTCTAAGAAGGCAGCGCTGGTATTCATAACAGGTTAAGACCTGTAAACCGTGTGTGGCTGTGACTCCATGTGCAAATATGAGTGTTTGTTGGCTGGACGTGGCAGTTCCCACCAGTAATCCCAGCACTTTGGGAGGCTGAGGTGGAGGATTGCTTAAGCCCAGGAGTTCCAGACTAGCTTCGGCAACATAGTGACCTGTCTCTACAAAAATAAAAAAATTAGTCCAGCCGCAGTGGCTCAGCACTTTGGGAGGCTGAGGCAGGTGGATCACCTGAGGTCAGGAGTTCGAAACCAGCCTAGCCAACATGATGAAACCCCGTTTCTACTAAAAAATACAAAAATCAGCCAGGTGTGGTGACATACACCTGTAATCCCAGCTACTTGGGAGGCTGAGGCAGGAGAATTGCTTGAACCTGGGAGACGAAGGTTGCAGTGAGCTGAGATTATGCCACTGCACTTTAGCCTGGGTGACAGAGTGAGACCCCGTCTAAAGAAAATAAAAAAAAAAAAAATTAGCCAGGTGTGGTAGCATGTGCATGTAGTTCCAGCTACTTAGAGGCTGAGACTGGAGGACTGCTTGAGCCCAGGAATTCCAGACCAGCCTGGGCAAGATAACAACCTATCTCTACAAAAAAATTTTAAAAATAGCCAGGTGTGGTGGCACATGCCTGTAGTTTCAGCTACTGGGGGTCTGAGGCTGGAGGATCGCTTGAGCCAAGGAGTTCAAGGTTGCAGTGAGCCGTGATCCTACCATTGCGCTCCAGCCTGGGCGACAGAGCAAGATCTTGTCTCAAAAAAAAAAAATAAAACGGCCTGCTTTCCAGGCCCCTCTGCCCCCGGGGCCCAGACCCAACACTGCCTTCTGGCCCTAAACCCAGGGCTAGGCTCCCTTCCAGAGCTTCCTTATAGCGGTACCAGTGAGACCAGAGGCATCTGAGTATGGCCTGATGGGGTTCCCTGTAGAGCCCTGGTTTCCATGTACCCCTAAGGAAAACAAGATCTTGTCTCAAGAAGTATCTTCAAGGGTCTGGGTCCCAGGCGGGTCCAGGAGGCCTGTTTGCCTTTGAGGCAGGTTGGCACAATGGAAAGTCAGGCTTGGGGTGCATCTTCCCAGCTCTTCCTAGCTGTGTGGCCTTGGGCACGTTACCAAACTTCTCTGGGCCTCAGACATCACACCCATAAAAGGACTGATAAACTCTACCATAATAATAATATCAGCGAACATTCCAGAGCCTTACTGTGTGGCAGGCACTAGTCCAAAAGCTTTATATGGACTATCTCCTTCTGTCCTCATCACAGCCCTCCGAGCAATAGACTTGTCAGCCCATTTTACAGATGAGGAAACCAGAGCCCAGCGAGGTGAAGGGACTTTCTCATGGTCTCATGGTGAGGTGGGTGCCACCTTGCTGCTTTGCATGAAGGTTGGGAGATGGGGCAAGGTCGTGCTGGGCACTTAGTTGACGGTCAGTAACTGGGCACTCCTGCCCCAGCCTGGCAGGGTGAGGGCAGGTCCTGAGGCTGCACTTCCAACCCTACCTGCTGCCTCTCTCTGCTTGGCTCCAGAGCTGCTGGGGGAAACCCAGGTGGGTGTCCCTCGCCTGTTGCCTTTCACCCTAGAAGGCAGGCCATGCCCTTGCAAGTTGGTGTGAGGACGAACCTGTTTGGGAGCCCAGCCCAGGTGGGAGCAGTTTGGAACTGACCCGTGCTCCCCTCCCCCTCCAGCCCTGGCGTCTCCCCTCTTCCTCTCCCCAGGAAGTGAGGGTGTGCCCTTCTACACAGGGTGAGTCCCAAGCCAGGCAGCACCCCCAGCCAGCAGCCTCTGACTCACCCCAGCTGGGTGTGGGGGCCTCCAAGGCAGTGTCCGCCCTGGGGAGGGTGGAGGCTGTGTGTGCCAGACGAGACCTCTCCTCCCCCTCTGGCTCTGGGACAGGGGAAGCACATGACCCATGGCCCGTGGTGGGAGCAGATCCACAGGCTTGGAACCCTCCCGGGACAGGGCCTGTTGAGAGCGGCCCCTTCGCACTCCCTGGGAGAGCACTGGAGGGCCAGCCTTCCCATCTCCGGTACAGGAGGGGTGCCAGCCTCCTGCCTCCCCTCCTGCTTGGGAAGTTTTCCCGGCTCAGCCTTGTTTGTGCTTTCACAAAAGGCTCTCTGTGCCCTGTTTACCCGCAGCCCGCCTGCCTGCCGCCCAGGTGTGGGAGCCACGCCAAATCCCTGTGGGCCCACATGGGGTCTGGTGCGTGCTGGGGGGTCTCTCTCTGGGACAGAGTGGGCAGCTTGTCATTTCTTGACTCCTTTCCCTGTCTTCGAGAAGCATCCAGGGGATGTGGACTGGGGCTGAACCTAACGACTGGCTCTGAGAGCAGATGGTCAACTCTGCCACACGGGGTCCTGAGCCTGGGAGGGTTTCCAGGTGTTCGAGGTTCTACCAGTCCTGGGGGGTCCTGTGGGTCTCCGAGTGATCTGGCCCTTGCTCAGAGACATGGTGCTTGAGGCTCGGCCCTCACACAGGTCAGTCCCCATTGCATTCTGGGAGGGTTATCTGTGATGGCAGGTGGGACCGTGGAACGACAGCCTGAGTGTGCCCTGTGTTGTATTGACACATGATGCCTTATCTTATTTTTAATTCTCAACGATAACCCATTTCACAGCTATAACCCATTTTAGGCTGTAATATTTTAGGATATAATATTTCCATCTTGCAGTTGAGGACATAGAGGCTCTGAGGCCCCAGTGAGGCAGTGGTGGGGTTGGCATTTGAGTTGCCCAACTCTGGGGTCTGAGCTCCTCCCCGCTCTGCTCCCAGGAGGTGAGGACTGCAGGCTGCTGAGCGTGAGTGTTACGAGGCAGGGCAGGGAGGATGAGGCTGACCTGTTTCTAGTATACGGATGGCAGCTACTCATAAATTCTTTTATCATCCTGAGAAACCACACAGTGAGGAAGGTCTTTTGATTGATTTCCAAGCAGTTTTTCTACTCATAAACATACCAGATTTAAATAATGGAAGAATGTGTAATATAGACAGCCCTCTACGGTCTTACCACGAGTAGACTTAACTATATGTAGTTCTATGCATAGCTTTCTAAATTCTTTTCTGTACACAGTAATAAGTTTGTTATTGATATAATTTTATTTTTTGAGAAAGAGTCTCACTCTGTCACCAAGGCAGGAGTACAGCAGCACAGATTCGGCCCACTGCAACATGCGCCTCCCGGGTTCACGCGATTCTCCTGCCTCAGCCTGCTGAGTAGCTGGGACTACAGTTGTGTGCTACCATGCCCAGCTAATTTTTTTGTATTTTTAGTAGAGACGGGGTTTCGCCATAATTGGCCAGGCTGGTCTCAAACTCCTGACCTCAAGTAATCCACCCACCTCGGCCTCCCAAAGTGCTAGGATTATAGGCGTGAGCCACCGTGCCCAGCCATCATTCTTGTTTTAAAAAATTGCCGGGCATGGTGGCTCACGCCTGTAATCCCAGCACTTTGGGAGGCTGAGGCACACAGATCACAAGGTCAGTAGATCGAGACCATTCTGGCTAACACGATGAAACCCCGTTTCTACTAAAAATACAAAAAAATTAGCCGGGCATTGTGGCGGGTGCTTGTAGTCCCAGCTACTTGGGAGGCTGAGGCAGGAGAATGGCGTGAACCTGGGAGGCGGAGCTTGCAATGAGCAGAGATCATGCCACTGCACTCCAGCCTGGGTGACAGAGTGAGACTCCATCTCAAAAAAAAAAATTATACCAGTAACAGACCAGGTGCAGTGGCTGACACCTATAATCCCAGCACTTTGGGACACCGAGGCAGGTGGATCACTTGAGGTCAGGAGTTTGAGACCACCCTGGCCAACATGGCGAAACCCTATCTTTACTAAAAATACAAAAATTAGCCAGGAGTGGTGGCATGCACCTGTAGTCCCAGCTACTTGGGAGGCTGAGGCAGGAGAATCGCTTGAACCCAGGAGGTGGAGGTTGCAGTGAGCCAAGACCACACCACTGTACTCCAGCCTGGGCGACAGAGTGAGACTCTACCTCAAAAAAACAAAAAAAAAAAAAAAAAAATATCATATTTCCTAATTTTTTTTATTGTGGTAAAATACACATGACATAAAATTTAACCATCTTAACCATTTGTAAGTGTACACTTCAGTGGTGTTAAGTACATTCATATTGTGCATCCATCACTACCACCCATCTCCAGAGCTGTTTTCATCTTGCAAAACTGAAACTCTCTGCACCCATTAAACGCTCACTCCCCATTTCCTGCTCCCCCAGGCCCTGGTATCCCTTCTGCTTTCTATCTAGTCACTTATGTGAAGAAGTGAAATCAAAGTATTTGCCTTTTATGACTGGCTTCTTTCACAGATAACACATTTTATGTACTGCTCAGCAACATTCTTTTATGCTTAATATCTCTTAGACGTATTTGGGGTCACTGCATACACGTCTACAAGGAAGGTGGCGTTATTCCTGATTTAAAGTTGTAGAAGCTCAGGAGGCTGAGGTAGGAGAATCACTTGAACCCGGGAGGTGGAGGTTGCAGTGAGCCAAGACCGTGCCACTGCACTCCAGCCTGGGCCACGGAGCGGAGCAAGACACTGTCTCCAAGATAAAATAAAATAAAAAATGTTGTAAAAGCAGAGGCTTGGCCGGGCGCGGTGGCTCAAGCCTGTAATCCCAGCACTTTGGGAGGCCGAGGCGGGTGGATCACGAGGTCAGGAGTTCGAGACCATCCTGGCTAACACGGTGAAACCCCGTCTCTACTAAAAATACAAAAAAATTAGCCGGATGTGTTGGCGGGCGCCTGTAGTCCCAGCTACTCGGGAGGCTGAGGCAGGAGAATGGCGTGAACCCGGGAGGCGGAGCTTGCAGTGAGCTGAGATCGCGCCACTGCACTCCAGCCTGGGGGACAGAGCAAGACTCCGTCTCAAAAAAAAAAAAAAAAAAAAAAAGCAGAGGCTTAGGCTAAACAGTTTGCCTGGGGTCACAGAATTATTTCTTGCTGGAGCTGGATCTGAACCCACATGTCCCAAACTCCAAGTCCTTGCTCTCTCTGCTCCCTGAGATCCACCTGTGCCTGAGGGAAGGCTGGGGCTCTCTGGGTTACTCATTTAACCCCCAGGCACAGAGATGCCCTGGCCCTGGCTAGGAACCTGGTCCCATTTGTCCAAGGCACCTGCTTGAGCTGCCTTGTGGGAAGGGTCTGTTCTGCATGATGCCCACTTCTACATCTCCCTGGGGGCAGGGCAGGACCAGGTAGGGAGTGCTTACCAGTTCTGCAGGGTCCTCAGGGGCCGAGGAGCAGCAGCTGGAAGGAGGAGCTGCCTCTGCTGCTCTGGTAACCTGGTAAGGTGCGGTAGCTGCTGCTCCCTGCTGAGCCTTTGCCTGTGTGAGGTTGGGGAGAGCACTGGCCATACAGGGTAGGAATGCATGATTGTTTCGGTGAGTTTTGTGTGATGAAATGGTTTAAGAAAAGTAAAAAAACTAGAACAGATACATCCGTATCAAGAACTCAGCTTTGTCAGACTTCAGTGTTTTGCACTGTTTCAGATACACACACACACACACGCACACAACGCCCACACACGTGCAGGCACACCCACACTTGAATGTGCGCAGGCACTTAAGCAAAATATTCCAAGCACAGTTGAAGTCCCTTCTCCATTTTCTTCCCTCCCTAGATACAATCATTATCTTGGTTTGGAGACTTTCCGTGCATGCTTTTGTATCTTCGGTATACTTGGGTATACACCTTGTAGAAAACCTTATATAACATATGCATCATCTACAACTTGTTTTTTGGATCAACATTGCTTTTGAGGTTTATCCATATTGATACATGTTGCTACAGTTCATTAACTTTAATTGATTTAAAGCATTTCCATTGTATGATTAGAACAACGTATCCTTTCTCCTGTTGATGAACATGTGGGTCATTTCTGATTTTTTGCTATTACAAACGATTCTTCAGTGAGCATCCTTCTGTGTGGTTTCTCACTTACATGTGGAGCAGCTCTCTAAGATGCATAAATAATAAGGAGAGGAGTTGCTGGGTTGTAGAGTATGTGCATCCTACCCTCTCTAAGAGCTCACAATTTTTGCCAATTGGGGGAGTGAAATGATAGGTGATTGTTTTAATTTACATTCCTTGATTACTAGCAAGGCTAAGAATTATTTCGTACATTAGTTCCATTTGCATTTTTCCCCTGTGAATTGCCTATGCGTATATTTTGCCATTTCCCCTCATTGGATTGTCTTTGTCTTATTTATGCAGGATTTCTGTATTTATTCTGGATATTAATCTTTTCTTTTTTCTTTCTTTTTTTTTTTTTTTCTGAGCTAGAGTCTTGCTCTGTCGCCCATGCTGGAGTGCAGTGGTACAATCTCTGCTCACTGCAACCTCCGCCTCCTGAGTTCAAGGGATTCTCCTGCCTCAGCCTCCTGAGTAGCTGGGACTACAGGCATGTGCCACCAGGCCCGACTAATTTTTTTGTATTTTTAGTGGAGATGGGGTTTCAGCATGTTGGCCAGGCTAGTCTCAAACTCCTGACCTCAAATGATCCACCTGCCTCAGCCTCCCTAAGTGCTGGATTACAGGTGTGAGCAATTGTGCCTGGCTGTATTCTGGATATTAATCTTTTGGTAGTTTTAAACTTTGGAAATAACTCTTCCTAGCCTGTGGCTTCTTTTCACTTGTTTATTATTGTGTCTTTCGATGTATGTTTTAACTTTAATGTGATCAATACATTACGTTTCCTATAAGGATTTATACATTTTGTGGTAAGATATTCCTGTCTTAATGACATTAAGATAGTCTCTGATTTTTCTTTTCTTTTTGAGACAGAGTTTCGCTCTTGTTGCTCAGACTGGAGATCTCGGCTCACTGTAGCCTCCACCTCCCTGGCTCAAGCAATTCTCCTGCCTCAGCCTCCCGAGTAGCTGGGATTACAGGTGCCCTGCACCACACCTGGCTAATTTTTTGTATTTAGTAGGGATGGGGTTTCACCATGTTAGTCAGGCTGGTCTCAAATTCCTGACCTCAGGTGATCCTCCCACCTCGGCCTTCCAAAGTGCTAGGATTACAGGCGTGCACCTCTGTGCCTGGCAAAATAATCTTTTTTCTTAATTATGAGTAACAAATGCTTATAATAAAAAAATAGAGGGCAGGGGCAGTGGCTCGCGACATTGCACTCCAGCTTGGATGACAGAGTGAGACTCTGTCTCAAAAAAAAAAAAAAAAAAAAAAGATAAGTTTGGGGTGAAAAAGGATAATAAACAGCAGTCTAATCTCACTTCTAAGATTGTTCAGTGTGTGTGTAATTTATGGCAGAGGGGTTACCTACTTTTTAGATTTAACATACTTTGAACATTTCCTCTGGTTATCAAGTGTTTTGTTCTTATGTACTTTTGGGATTGCATAGTATTCCCTTATCTGATCATTTAGTAAGTTTTTTGTTTGTTTGTTTGTTTGTTTTTTGAGACGGAGTCTTGCTCTGTCGCCCAGGCTGGAGGGCAGTGGTGTGATCTTAGCTCACTGCAACCTCCACCACCTGGGTTCAAGCAATTTTCCTGCCTCAGTCTCCTGGGTAGCTGGGATCACAGGTGTGCGCCACCATGCCCGGCTGATTTTTGTATTTTAGTAGAGATGGGGTTTCACCATGTTGGTCAGGCTGGTCTCAAACTCCTGACCTCAAGTGATCTGCCCAACTCGGCTTCCCAAAGTGCTAGGATTACAGGCGTGAGCCACCACACCCAGCTGTTCATTATTTTGTATCTTGCTTTTGTCCAAAATGGCAGTATGTGAAGAGCTACTTATTCCACCGAACAGACCCTGTCACTGCATTCTCATGGCTTCTTTTTTTTTTGAGACAGGTTCTCTGTCACCCAGGCTGGAGTGCAGTGGTGCAATCATAGCTGACTGCAGCCTTGACCTCCTGGGCTCAAGCAATATTCCCACCGCAGCCTCCTGAGTGGGTAGAACTACATGCACTGCTAATTTTTTGGTAGAGATGGGATCTCACTATGTTGCCCAGGCTGGTCTCGAACTCCTGAGCTCAAGTGATTCTCCCGCCACGGCCTCCCAAAGTGCTGGGATTACAGGTGTGAGCCACTGCGTCTGGCCTCTGGTAGCTTCTTCTTTTTTTTTGAGGCAGAGTTTCACTCTTCTTGTTGCCCAGGCTGGAGTGCAATGGCATGATCTCAGCTCACCACAACCTCTGCCTCCCGAGTTCAAGCGATTCTCCTGCCTCAGCCTCCCAAGTAGTTGATCTAGTAGCTTCTTTAACCAGGGTGTGTTTATTGTCCACCTACTGCTTGCCAGGCCCCACCTGTCTCTTTACCAGGTGTCCCAGAGCCCTCTGATGGTTTTCCTTCTTCCATTTCCCAACTTAACTCTCGAACGCACTTTTCATGCACTCACCAGGTGTCTCCTGAAGTCAGGGTTGCTCTGGCAGGGCCGGGCCAGGCCTATTTTGCTCTCCACTTCCTGTTCACATCCACCCGCAGGCTTTGGCTGGTCCTGGCACACTGGATGTGTTGAATATTTCAGGCCCTGGCCTTTTAGCAGCCCTCTGAGGCAGGGCCTGTCTTTAGCCCCATTCAAAGAAGGGGTAACTAAGGCTCAGAGAGGTGAAGTCACCTGCCCACCATCACAAGTAGCAGAGCCAGGCTGGCCCTGGCCCGGCCGTTGCCTCCAAGCTCATATAGGCTTGCTCTCTACTGACCTGGGCTCTCACACAGATAGTTTGGGAAGCCTCATTTCTGTGATCTTCATGATAGTCCTAAGAGCCTGCAGGGCATTTGTCACCTTCCCCCATGTTACAATGGGGAACCAAGGTGCTGGATAGCCCCCTCCCTCTCTGCCAGCTGGAGGCCAGAACAGTCAGGACAAGGGGTGTCTGTGATGGTGGCAGCAGCTCTGCAGTCACAGCCCAGCAGTCTGATAAGGGGGTGGGCAGATGAGGGGGAAGGAGGAGTCCAGGCTGGGCAGAGGCCTGGGCCCACCCACCCCTTGGCCCATTTTTTACACAACGTGGACACATCTTTAACAGGTTTGCTGCTCCTTTCTAGACAGGGAAACTGAGGCCCTGGGAGAGAAGCTGCTCCACAGCTCTGCCAGGATGCAGTGCCAGCTGAGAGGGCTGAGCACAGGGAAGATAAGCAAGGGCACTTTCCATAAGGCAGAGATAGCCCAGCCACCCCCACCCCCCGCCTCAAAGGCTCCCTTCCCTTCTGGGGCATTTCTGACCACACCCAGGTGCACCCCAAGAAGGGCTCTCGGTGGGGTCTGCTCCATCTGAATGGCCCACCCTGGAGGTGCTGCGTGTCTGGGCCCACTGCAAATCCAGGTTCGAACGCTGCCTGTCACTTACAGGCAGTATGAAGTTGGGCAGAAGACTTCTGTCTCCGAACCATTTCTGTGGTTATAAAATGGACACCTTAAAAAAAAAAGCCTTAACAAAAGGATATTCTCATATGTGTTAGAACATGGTGAGCCTTGAGGACATTATGTTAAGTGATAGAGCCCGTCACAAAAGGACAAATACCTTATGATTCGACTTACACGAGGTCCCTAGAGGAGTCAGATTGACAGAGAGAGGAAGTGGGATGGAGTGCTAGGAGGCGGTGGGGGGAAGGGGTGTTGTGTTTAAGGGGTGTGGGTTTCAGTCTGATGAGATGAAGGGAGTTCTGTGTATGGTGGTGATGGTTGCACAACAGCGAATGTGCTTCATGCCACTGAACTGCACCCTTGAACATGGGTAAGATGGTACATTTTCAGTTACGCGTGTTTTATGACAGTCTAAATAATTGAGGGAAAAAAAATGGACGTGGAAACAATGGGGACCTCCTGGCTCGGTGCCGGGGAGAACCTGGCCTTGGCCTTGGTTGTCTGTTTCTGAACTGGAACTGCTCTCTTGTGGGTATCTGGTCATCTGCAGTCCTGAGCTCCTGGGCGCGTCCTTGCACTGGGCCCCTCCCTGTGGGGGATTCCTCAGGGCTGGGCAGGGAAAGGAAGGGCCCAGGCTGCCTGGCTTTAGCTGACTCCCCTACCCCAGCCCCAACCCACATCCACCTGAAACTGCTGCCGGCCTCTCCACCACACCTGGGGCCCACGCCCTGCAGCGCCCCACCCTACCTTGTCCCCTTTCAGGCGCTCTCTGGGAGAGACTCTGAGTGTATCGAGTCCTAACAATTGACTCTTGTCCTCAAAGAGAATCTGGCTTCACTAAGTGCTGAGGAGGTGGAGGAAAAATTATACCAGCCTGGGCTGACTGCGCCCCACTCTGCACAAAGCACTTTAAAAGCATTTGGGGGCTGGACACAGTGGCTCACGCCTGTAATCCCAGCACTTTGGGAAGCTGAGGTGGGCGGATCGCTTGAGGTCAGGAGTTCGAGACCAGCCTAACCAACATGGTGAAACTCTGTCTCTACTAAAATACAAAAATTAGCTGGGCATGGTGGTGGGCGCCTGTAATCCTAGCTACTTGGGAGACTGAGAGAGGAGAATCGTTTGAACCCAGGAGGCACAGGTTGCAGTGAGCCGAGATCATGCCACTGCACTCCAGCCTGGGTGACAGAGTGAGACTCCGTCTCAAAATAAAAATAAAAATAAAAGCATTTAGTTCCCAAGACTTGCCGGGTGCAGTAGCTCATGCTCGTAGTCCCAGCTACTTAGGAGGCTGAGGTGGGAGGATCACTCAAGTCCAGGAGTTCGAGGCCAGATAGGCAACATAGCAAGACCCCATCTCTGAAAATTTTTTTTAAATTAGTCCAGTGTGAGGCCCAGCGCAGTGGCTCACACCTGTAATCCCTGCACTTTGGAAGGCTGAGGTGGGCAGATCACGAGGTCAGGAGCTCGAGACCAGCCTGATCAACATGGTAAAACCCTGTCTCTACTAAAAATATAAAAATTAGCCGGGCATGGTGGTGCACGCCTGGAATCCCAGCTACTCCAGAGGCAGAGGCAGGAGAATCGCTTGAACTCAGGAGGCAGAGGTTGCAGTGAGCCTAGATCGTGCCACTGCACTCCAGCCTGGGCAATAGAGCAAGACTCCATCTCAGAAAAAAACAGACCAGGCACAGTGGCTCACGCCTGTAATCCCAGCACTTTGGGAGGCCGAGGCTGGTGGATCATGAGGTCAGGAGATAGAAACCATCCTGGCCAACATGGTGAAACCCCGTCTTGACTAAAATACGAAAAATTAGCCGGGCATGGTGGTGGCGCGCCTGTAGTGCCAGCTACTCGGGAGGCTGAAGCAGGGGATTGTTCGAACCCAGGAGGCGGAGATTGCAGTGAGCCCAGATCGTGCCACTGCACCCCAGCCTGGCAACAGTGTGAGACTCTGCCTCAAAAAAAAGAAAATTTTTAGTCCAGTGTGGTGCTGCACGCCTGCAGTCCAGCTACTCTGGAGGCCAAAGTAGGAGGATCGCTTGAGGCCAGGAGTTTGAGACCAGCCTGGGCAACATAGCAAGATCCTGTCCCATTTAATTAAAATAATTCCGTGGCCTCCTCCCAGCAGCCCTGCGTGGTATCATGCCCATCATGTATGTGAAGAAACTGAGGCTGCAAGCAGTGAGGAGCTTGTCCAAGGTCCCACAGCAAGGCTGCCAGAGTCCAGGCCCACACCTTGATGCTGGCTTCCCCTCTTCATCCTCGGCAAGAGCCGCGTGGGAGGGAGCCCACCCCTGCAGGGGGCAGGCAGGTGGCTCTGACCACCTGGCTGGCTCCTGTTGGGGTGGGGCTCCTTTCCCCACACCCTTGGGAACTCAACCCTGGATTTGGTGCCTGCACCCTCTTTCCTGATCTCCCCCGAAGCCCCATCAAAGGGGGGCAGTGACTTGTCCAAAATCACACAGCAGAGGACAAGGAAACAGGTGCAGCTGGGGGTGACCCCTCCGGACAGGTTACCCTCACCAGGGTAGGCCCAGGCACCAGCCAGGCCAGGCCTGCGAGAGACTCCAGTCCAGGCCCTTCTCAGCTCTGCAGCCAGCCCCAGGCTCTGCCATTGGAACCCCAGGGCCCTCCTCCACTCCTCAGACAACACTCAAACTGGAGAGAGGAACTGAAGCAGAAGTCCCACCTTGATAATTTTTTTTTTTTTTGCCCCCGCTGGACCTAGCCAAGGGCTGAACAGAGTCCAGATGTTCCCAGACCAAGCGTGGAGTTGGGGCGGGTGGTCAGAATCAGACCTGATTGGGACGGTGTTTCCTGCCTTGGGCAGGTGGTTTTGCCTCTGTGAGCCTCAGTTTCCCTCACCTGTGTGACTGAGCTGGGAACACTTCCGGTCTCAGAAGGAGGAGTCTGCGTGGCGCAGACAAGCCCCAGGTCGGCGGGGCTGGGGCGGCTCCTCACAGAGGAAGCAGGTGTTTCTGTGAGCGAACACACCCCACTCCCTGAACACGAGGGAGGTGTTGCAGTATCATTGTCACCACATCCTGCCCGCTCAAACAGCCGCGCCCACCCTGGCTGTCTCATTCCAGACTCGGGGGCAGGCAGGCTGCTGCATGCACTGGGCTCCTCTCCTCCTGCTTCTGTTCCCCAGTCTTTAGGTCCTGGCCCTGGATGGGGACTCCAGGTGTCCACGTGTCTCAGTGGAGGCAGGGGTGTGATTCAGCAGGCTCTCCCAGTGCCACTTTCTTTCCCAGCAGTGTAGGTGGTGCGTGGACCCAGCTGGTCATTAGAGGGCCCGGGCCTTCCTGTGGGGCGGGTGCTTGCCCTGGCCCGTGAGTCCTGGCATCACTAGGAGGGCTGACTTCTGGCCTGGAGCTGCCAGCCCAGGGCGGGCGGTGGTGTCTGCTGGCCCCTTGGTGACCTGAGCGCTGGTAATGCTGAGGGGCGGGGAAGCTGCACTCCTGGGCCCATTTCTCTTGGCACTGCCTGGGTGAGACCTTGGGCAGGCGGAGGGCAAGTCCCACATGGTGGCGAGGACCTGAGCCCGGTGGTGGGGGGACAGGCCTGCTGGCTTTGTTCTTACTCTACTCTGCCACTTAATAGCAGGGTGATGTTGGCAGGTGATGTCACCTCCCTGAGCCTTAGCACCCCCATCTGTGGGATGGGGCTACAGAGGCCTGGCCTCTTGGGCATCAAGGATGACCCTAGGAGGGCCTAAAGGGGAGGCCTGCCTGGTGCCTGACACACTTCCAGGCCCTCAGCACCAGCTGTGGCCATCATCACCCTTGCTGAGTGCCCCATTCCACCTGCCTCACATGGGGTCCTGCTCTGCCTTCCTCCTGTCCTCCCCATCCCAGCGTAGCCTAGAAAGATTGGGGCTGGGGAGTGTTTGGCATTTGCAGAGAGGTGCTGTTCTTTTTTTTTTTTTTTGAGACAGCATCTCGCTCTGTCACCCAGGCTGGAGTGCAGTGGCACAATCTCAGCTCACTGCAAGCTCCACTTCCCGGGTTCACGCCATTGTCCTTCCTCAGCCTTCCAAGCAGCTGGGACTACAGGCGCCTGCCACTATGCCTGGCTAATTTTTTGTATTGTTAGTAGAGACGGGGGTTTCACCGTGTTAGCCAGGCTGGTCTCGATCTCCTGACCTCGTGATCCGCCTGCCTCGGCCTCCCAAAGTGCTGGATTTACAGGCGTGAGCCACTGCGCCCGGCCCGAGAGGTGCTGTTCTTAAAGAGATCCTAACTAGGCCGGGCACGGTGGCTCACGCCTGTAATCCCAACACTTTGGGAGGCCAAGGCAGGTGGATTGGTTGAGGCCAGGAATTCAAGACCAGCCCGGCCAACATGGCAAAACCCTGTCTCTACTAAAAATACAAAAATTAGCTGGATGTGGTGGCGGGCGTCTGTAATCCCAGCCACTTGGGAGATTGAGACGTGAGAATCACTTAAACCCAGGAGGCAGAGGTTGCAGTGAGCCAGGATCATGCCACTGCACCCCAGCCTGGGTGACAGAGTGAGATTGTCTCAAAAAGGAAAAAAAAAAATGTTTGTTACTATTCTGGTTATTAACATTATCAGTAATCAAAGAAAGGTGGCCCATCATCTGGGCACCCCGTTCCTCTCTTAAAAGAAACAGACACATTTGACACAGGCATTTAAAACTTGGTTTAGATAAAAATCTAGATTCTGGGTTACAGTGTAAAGTAAAAATTGAGTGTAAAGTAAAAGCACAATTTTGCCAGGCACAGTGACTCACGCCTATAATTCCAGCACTTTGGGAGGCCGAGGCAGGTGGATCACCTCAGGTCAGGAGTTTGAGACCAGCCTGGCCAACGTGGTGAAAGTCCATTTCTACTAAAAATACAAAAATTAGTTGGGCGTGGTAGCGTGTGCCTGTAATCCCAGCTACTTGGGAGGCAGAGGCAGGAGAATCACTTGAACCCAGGAGGCAGAAGCTGTGGTGAGCCGAGATTGTGCCAATGCGCTCCAGCCTGGGTGACAGAGCGATACTCTGTCTCTAAATAAATAAATAAAAGCACAATTTATTATAATACACAGAAAGGGCTGGGTGCAGTGCCTCACTCCTGTAATCCCAACACTTTGGGAGGCCAAGGCCGGAGGATTGCTTGAGGCCAGGAGTTCGAAACCAACTTGGTCAACATAGCGAGATCCTGTCTCTACAAAAAATTTTAAAAATTAGCCGGGCATGGGCCAGGCGCGGTGGCTCACACCCGTCATCCCAGCACTTTGGGAGGCCAAGGCAGGCAGATCACAAGGTCAGGAGATCGAGACCATCCTGGCTAACACGGTGAAACCCTGTCTCTACTAAAAATACAAAACAAAGTTAGCAGGGTGTGGTGGGCAAGTGCCTGTAGTCCCAGCTACTTGGAAGGCTGAGGCAGGAGAATGGCGTGAACCTGGGAGGCAGAGCTTGCAGTGAGCTGAGATGGCGCCAATGTACTCCAGCCTAGGCGACAGAGTGAGACTCCGTCTCAAAAAAAAAAAAAAAAAATTAACCAGGCATGGTGGCACACACCTGTAGCCCCAGCTACCTGGGGGAGACTGAGGTAGGAGGATTGCTCGACCAGGAGGTTGAGGCTGCAGTGAGCCATGATCATGCCACCGCGCTCTAGTTTGGGCAACAGAGCAAGATCCAGTCTCTTAAAATAAAAATTATAAAATTTTGCCGGGCGCGGTGGCTCAAGCCTGTAATCCCAGCACTTTGGGAGGCTGAGGCGGGCAGATCACGAGGTCAGGAGATCGAGACCATCCTGGCTAACACGGTGAAACCCCGTCTCTACTAAAAACACAAAAAATTAGCCGGGCGTGTTGGCGGGCGCCTGTATTCCCAGCTACTCGGGAGGCTGAGGCAGGAGAATGGCGTGAACCCAGGAGGTGGAGGTTGCGGTGAGCCGAGATCGCGCCACTGCACTCCAGCCTGGGGGACAGAGAAAGACTCCGTCTCCAAAAAAAAAAAAAAAAAATTATAAAATTCTAAAATACACAGAAAGGACTGGAAGGTATTATTCAGTGAAAAGTTAACAGTGTGTAACCCTTGTGGGGATTGTAAGGGGGATTCTTTTTTTTTTTTTTTGCTGTTATGCTTTTTTACAATTTTCCGTATGTTCTCCAGGGAACATCTAGTACCTTATCCCTCCGTGACAGCCTTACAGACCATTGTAAGAACAACGAGCCTTGGCCGTGTGACCACAAATGGCCACGGAGAGGCATTCTCACAGAAACCTTGCTGTGCGCCTCCTGTGTGGCACGGGCTGGGTTTCCTAATGTGGCTTCTCAGCCAGTGTTTCCCAAGCTTGGCCAATCATTAGAGTCACCAAAGTTATGTGTTAAAAATCAGGTTCCCAGCCGGGCACGGTGGCTCACTCCTGTAATCCCAGCACTTTGGGAGGCTGAGGCAGGTGGATCAGGAGGTCAAGAGATCGAGACCATCCTAGTGAACATGGTGAAACCTCGTGTCTACTAAAAAACACAAAAATTACCTGGGCATGGTGGTGCAGGCCTGTAGTCCCAGCTACTCGGGAGGCTGAGGCAGGAGAATCGCTTGAACCCTGGAGGCAGAGGTTGCAGTGAGCCAAAATGATGATGCCACTGCACTCCAGCCTGGTGACAGAACAAGACTCTGTCTAAAAAAAAAAAAAAAAGAAAAATCAGATTTCCAGCTTCTCTCCATAGTAGTCAAACTAGACTCTCTCTGAGAGAGCCTGCTGTTGCTGCTGTTGCTGCTGTTTTTCATTCCTTTGTACACACGCAACCAGAGATGATTTTACGTTAAGGCCTCTCTGTGATCACCCAGTTTGTGGGGGAGGAGAGCCTTATTCTTAATCCCCTCTCTTGAGGCCGCTCCCCCAGGAGCCTGTCATTAAGACCCACTGTGTGACCTTTGGTCTTCCGAGTGCTCCCAGAATCTTGTGCACACATAACTATATGCACATGTGGAATTTTGTTGTTGAGACAGGGTCTCTGTCACCCAGGCTGGAGTACAGTGATGGGGTCATAGCTCACTGCAGCTTCGACCTCCTGGACTCAAGCGATCCTCCCACTTCATCCTCCCAAAGTGCTGGGATTACAGGTTAGGATTACAGGCGTGAGCCACCGTGCCAGCCCCCATGTGGAATTTTTTTTTTTTTTTTTTTTGAGTTGGAGTTTCACTCTTGTCGCCCAGGCTGGAGTGCAATGGCACAATCTCGGCTCACTGCAACCTCCACCTGCCGGGCTCAAGTGATTCTCCTGTCTCAGCCTCCCGAGTAACTGGGATTACAGGCACCCGCCACTACGCCAGGCTAATTTTTTTATTTTTAGTAGAGACGGGGTTTTACCATGTTGGCCAGGCTGGTCTTGAACTTCTGACCTCAGGTGATCCACCCACCTCAGCCTCCCAAAGTGCTGGGATTACAGACGTGAACCATGTGGAATTTTTAAACCTTGCTCTTTGTTTTATGGAAGTGAGTTCATGTTGCACCCCCTCTGCATGTTGCTTTCTTTCCTCGTATTTTGCGGGAATCCCTCCAGCCCTTTGCTGCAGCTTTACAGCAGCTGGTTCCCAGTGAACTGGGAGTTTTAAATGTGTCCCTCTGGTCAATCTGTTCATTAAATAGGTGGACTTTACAAAGGAGTTCCCGAATGCTCTTACTGGAATGCAAGGGATGGGGCAGAGAACCCTGAGGCTGCACTGGGGATCTGTCTAATCTCACTGTGCTCAGTCTTCCTGTGTATTAAATGGGGAGCCTGCCCGCCTCCCCCAGGGTGGTTTCCCAGCCAAGTGGCCACATGCTTTCTGCAGAAGGGCTGATAAGTGGGCTGCCCTGTGGAGTGGGCAGGCTTTGGCTCCCAGCTGGATTTGAGGTGGGATTTTGGACAATGGAAGAATTTTCATTGTCTTCTTCCCCTGACCCCTGGGTCCTAGGAAAGCCAGGCCACCCTGTGCTAACCCTGTCCTATGGATCCCTTTTAGGTTGAACCATGATTCCGGTGACAGAGCTCCGCTACTTTGCGGACACGCAGCCAGCATACCGGATCCTGAAGCCGTGGTGGGATGTGTTCACAGACTACATCTCTATCGTCATGCTGATGATTGCCGTCTTCGGGGGGACGCTGCAGGTCACCCAAGACAAGATGATCTGCCTGCCTTGTAAGTGGGTCACCAAGGACTCCTGCAATGACTCGTTCCGGGGCTGGGCAGCCCCTGGCCCGGAGCCTACCTACCCCAACTCCACCATTCTGCCGACCCCTGACACGGGCCCCACAGGCATCAAGTATGACCTGGACCGGCACCAGTACAACTATGTGGACGCTGTGTGCTATGAGAACCGGCTGCACTGGTTTGCCAAGTACTTCCCCTACCTGGTGCTTCTGCACACACTCATCTTCCTGGCCTGCAGCAACTTCTGGTTCAAATTCCCACGCACCAGCTCGAAGCTGGAGCACTTTGTGTCTATCCTGCTGAAGTGCTTCGACTCGCCCTGGACCACGAGAGCCCTGTCGGAGACAGTGGTGGAGGAGAGTGACCCCAAGCCGGCCTTCAGCAAGATGAATGGCTCCATGGACAAGAAGTCATCGACCGTCAGTGAGGACGTGGAGGCCACCGTGCCCATGCTGCAGCGGACCAAGTCACGGATCGAGCAGGGTATTGTGGACCGCTCAGAGACGGGCGTGCTGGACAAGAAGGAGGGGGAGCAGGCCAAGGCGCTGTTTGAGAAGGTGAAGAAGTTCCGGACCCATGTGGAGGAGGGGGACATCGTGTACCGCCTCTACATGCGGCAGACCATCATCAAGGTGATCAAGTTCATCCTCATCATCTGCTACACCGTCTACTACGTGCACAACATCAAGTTCGACGTGGACTGCACCGTGGACATTGAGAGCCTGACGGGCTACCGCACCTACCGCTGTGCCCACCCCCTGGCCACACTCTTCAAGATCCTGGCGTCCTTCTACATCAGCCTAGTCATCTTCTACGGCCTCATCTGCATGTACACACTGTGGTGGATGCTACGGCGCTCCCTCAAGAAGTACTCGTTCGAGTCGATCCGCGAGGAGAGCAGCTACAGCGACATCCCCGACGTCAAGAATGACTTCGCCTTCATGCTGCACCTCATTGACCAATATGACCCGCTCTACTCCAAGCGCTTCGCTGTCTTCCTATCGGAGGTGAGCGAGAACAAGCTGCGGCAGCTGAACCTCAACAACGAGTGGACGCTGGACAAGCTCCGGCAGCGACTCACCAAGAATGCGCAGGACAAGCTGGAGCTGCACCTGTTCATGCTCAGTGGCATCCCTGACACTGTGTTTGACCTGGTGGAGCTGGAGGTCCTGAAGCTGGAGCTGATCCCCGACGTGACCATCCCTCCCAGCATTGCCCAGCTCACGGGCCTCAAGGAGCTGTGGCTCTACCACACGGCAGCCAAGATTGAGGCGCCCGCGCTGGCCTTCCTGCGCGAGAACCTGCGGGCGCTGCACATCAAGTTCACCGACATCAAGGAGATCCCGCTGTGGATCTATAGCCTGAAGACGCTGGAGGAGCTGCACCTGACGGGCAACCTGAGCGCGGAGAACAACCGCTACATCGTCATCGACGGGCTGCGGGAGCTCAAACGCCTCAAGGTGCTGCGGCTCAAGAGCAACCTGAGCAAGCTGCCGCAGGTGGTCACAGATGTGGGCGTGCACCTGCAGAAGCTATCCATCAACAATGAGGGCACCAAGCTCATCGTCCTCAACAGCCTCAAGAAGATGGCGAACCTGACTGAGCTGGAGCTGATTCGCTGTGACCTGGAGCGCATCCCCCACTCCATCTTCAGCCTTCACAACCTGCAGGAGATTGACCTCAAGGACAACAACCTCAAGACCATCGAGGAGATCATCAGCTTCCAGCACCTGCACCGCCTCACCTGCCTTAAGCTGTGGTACAACCACATCGCCTACATCCCCATCCAGATCGGCAACCTCACCAACCTGGAGCGCCTCTACCTGAACCGCAACAAGATCGAGAAGATCCCCACCCAGCTCTTCTACTGCCGCAAGCTGCGCTACCTGGACCTCAGCCACAACAACCTGACCTTCCTCCCGGCCGACATCGGCCTCCTGCAGAACCTCCAGAACCTGGCCATCACGGCCAACCGGGTGAGTGGCCCGGCCACGGCTCTGCGTGTGGGCTGGCGGGTGGCCTGGCCGGGGCCTGTGGTGGGGCGCTCGGCAGGCTCAGTGTCCTGGGACCGTCGATGCCCCTGAGTGTGGAGTCCTCACCTGGGGTTTACAGAACCATCCAGGATAGAAGCTCTGTTCAAGAGACAAGACTCCTTGGGCCCCATCCCAGGCCTGCTGAATCCGAATCTCTGGGCCCTGGGCCTGTCTTTGCTCCAAAATGTTGCAGTTCTCCTGCCTGGAGAGACTGTATGGCCAGGCAAGGTCTGTCCCCCAAGGTGACCTTGAGCCGGGTTCCTCTTCAGCAGGGATGTGCGTGGGCAGGAGGTCCCAATCCGGGGGTTCTCTCGTAAAGCCAGGTGGTGGGAGTCAAGACTTAGCTTGGAGTTTGTGTCTTCCTCAGCTTGTTCCCAGTCGGATTTGGAGGCAAGGAGCCAATCCGGGTCCACCCAGGACAGAAACTGTGTGGGTGGCCAGTGCTGGCTGAGGGGAAGCCTTGGATGGTCTCTGCACCTCCCAGCATCACTCACACACCTTTCTCCACTGCATTTGGTGGTGTCAGAGGCAGAGTTGGGCTTAGATGGGGCTAGCTTGTCACTGCCTGCCTTTCTGAAAAGGAAATTGTGCAAATCATTGTCACTGGGAGTTTGGGAGGCCACACCTTCGACATACTTTCAAGACTGTTGGTGGTCTGTGGGTGCCAGTCTCTTACTTGGCTGGGGAAGCCCCCATCCAAGGGCCCCTTGGTGGAGGCAGGCAGTGTGGATGGAGGGCTGGGTACTCCTGTGGCTCTGTGGTCTGGCCTCTGAAATAGAAACAAAGCCACTGCCATTGTGGGGAACGTCCCTCTTCCACCCCTCCTGGGGACCTGCAGGTCTTCTGGGCCTCACATCCAGGTGGAGATTCCTGTAGTGAGACATGTGGTGGAGGAAGCCTGAGGCCAGGGGCTGGGAGACAAGGGAGAGCCAAGCCAGCCACCCTTCTGCCCCCGACACAGCAGCAGCTGTCGGGCCCCTGCGAACTTCACTAGGGATGCCACCAAGTTCAGGAGGCTGAAGAAGAGACCCGGAGTTGACCAGACACAGTGGGTCACACCTGTAATCTGAGCACTTAGGGAAGCCAAGGTGGGATGGTCACTTGAGCTCAGGAGTTCCAGCCTGGGCAACGTAGGGAAACCCCATCTCTACCAAAAATAGAGAAATGATCCAGGCATGGTAGCATGTGCCTGTAGTCCCAGCTATTTGGGAGGCTGAGGCAGGATCACTTCAGCCTAAGAGTTTGAGACTGCAGTGAGCTATGGTTGTACCACTGTACTCCAGCCTGGGCAATAGAGTGAGACCCAGTCTCAAAATAAAATGAAGAGCCCTGGAGCCAGCCAATGAAACATGGGGTTTATTTGGGGGAACTTAACTTACAGGGCAGTCCAGCAGCAGTGAGCCAAATAGGAAAACCGCTCCTGCTTATAAAAAGCGTGCAGCTCGGCCGGGTGCGGTGGCCCAAGCCTGTAATCCTAGCACTTTGGGAGGCTGAGGTGGGCAGATCACGAGGTCAGGAGTTCGAGACCATCCTGGCCAACATAGTGAAACCCTGTCTCTACTAAAAATACAAAAAAATTAGCAGGGCGTGGTGGCAGGCGCCTGTAGTCCCAGCTACTCGGGAGGCTGAGGCAGGAGAATGGTGTGAACCCGGGAGGCGGAGCTTGCAGTGAGCCGAGATGGTGCCACTGCACTCCAGCCTGGGGGACAGAGCCAGACTCTGTCAAAAAAAAAAAAAAAGCGTGCAGCTCATAGAGCATTTTCACTAAGCACCCTCCCCTCGGCAGCTTCCGTGTGGCAACCCGCATTTCTTAGTTCAGTTGTTGCTTTTGGGTGCATCTGCCATGCAGCAGCCCCTGTTGGTTTCGTGGGCACCTGCTCTGTGTTCACCCTGTGCCAGGCATGATGCACCTGTCCTCCTCCCACCAACCTGCTGAGTCCTCCCAACAGGAGCTGTCTGTAGCATCCTCGGGCACGGAGGGAGGTGGCCCCTGGAATGCCCTGTCTGTCCTCCTGGGCCCCAGGACAGGACACACCTTCTCCAGCATCACTCAGACTAGATGCTTCAGGCCCTCCAGATGCCTGCTGGCTTGGAAGCCTTCCTCCCCTCTTCCCCAGGGCTCTCTTACTGCAGAGCAACCTGCAACCCACATGTATCAGGGATTTTGACAAGTCCTTATCTCCGGCCACCCCATATTATGACTTGAGCACAGTGGGAGAGTGGACCAGGGCAGGGTTTTCTCTTGTAGTTTCGGGACAGGCCCACTGAATAGGAAAATTGGAGTCCCCTGGGGAGAAGCCACATTTGGGAAGCACGGAACAAACCCAGCCCTTTAATCTATGGAGGGGGAGACCCTGTGGCTTCCCCATAGCACAGTGCTGCCCTTGATAAGCTGGGACTTCCTCATAGCTCCTGCCATGCCTGTCCTGTCGTGGGTGCTGTGCTGGGGCTGTCCTCCTGGTTGGGGGAGGGTTCAAGCCTCCAGCCTGGCTCCCCATCCTGTCCCCCACCCCCAGCTCCTCCCACCAAGCTTGCCTGTTAAGTGTCGTGCCTGCTGGCTGAGGTCACCCCTCAGGAAAAGAGCTGGCGGCAAGCACGCTGTCCCAGAGGAAGGAGACCCTCTGGACACCCTGTTTAGCACACGGCTTAATCACATCCTGTCCCCACCCCCTGGAACACCAGAACCTTAATAGGGAAAACAGTTCACTTGGGCCAACCCCAGGCAGGCCCCGCATTCTGAGTGGGAGGCCTGAGCCCCTCTTCCTCCTCACTCGGGCTTGACGGCTCCTTCTCAGCCACCTTGGCCTGTGGTGACCAGGTGGGGTGGGCGTGGCCTGCCCAGGCCCTTGTGTGCTGTTTCTCCAGATTTATACTCTTGCTGATGAAAGCCTTGACAAGACAGTATTCATTCGTTCACTCGTTTACTGATTTGTGCAAATTGGTTTTTTTGGGGTTTTTTTTTTTTTTTGGTAGAGACAGGTCTCACTGTGTTTTCTAGGCGGGTCTTAAACTCCTGGCCTCAAAGCCTCCCACCTTGGCCGCCCACAGTGCTGGTATTACAGGCATGAGCCACTTCGCCTGGCCTTTGTGCGAATGTTTTTTGAGCACTCCTAGAATCCAGCTATGGAGCAAGGCACCGGGGACACGGGGATGAAGAAGGCCAAGTAACGAGGCAGTTAGCACAGTGCGTAGGCGCTCTGCTGGAGCACCAGGTCCCTGGGAACACAGAGGAACAGGTCCCTGAAGAACGAGGAGGAGGAAGCCAGGTGGAGGGGAAAGGGACAGTCTGGGAGGTTCTCGTGGGGAGGAGCAGTGAGATGGGCTGCCCAGGAATGTGGGCATCCTGGAGAGCAGAGGTGGGGCTATGGGGGGGGGGTGGATGGCAGGGGGGTCCTGTCCTACACCTCAGTTTCAATTGTCTCTTCATTTGTTTAACAGCCGATCCCTTGCCAGCCCATAGGCTCTGATGACTAAGACCTACCTCTTTTGTTCAAGCAAATGTTTACCGAATTCCTAGTGATTGAGTGGGTGAAGGAATGAGCTGACTTGCAGCATGAGGTTCCTCTTGACGTAGTGTGTGGGGTGGGGTGAGTGAGAAGTGGGAGAGTGGAAGAGAGCTGTTAAGAGACCACGATTAGCCATCAGGTGAGGCCACGGGGCCTGGCATGGCCAAGGCAGTTAGGGATGGAGAGACATGGACGGATCTGGGAGATGCTGGAGGGGGAATCCAAAGGGACGGGAGTTGATGGTGGGGGTGGTCTGAGTGACTCGGGCTTTTTTGCGTGGATTGTTGAGACTGGAGGAAGCACAGGTTTTCAGAGGCCAAGGTGTGTCTCGTGTCAGGTGTCTGGGGCTCTGGGATGTCCAAGAGACCATCTTGAATCCACCTGAAGCCCAAGGAGTCACCCTTTGCAGGCTCGTGGGTGAAGAGGGGTCCTTGACACGGTCACTGTGGAGAGCAGAGAGAGAGAAGGACAGGAGTCTGCAGAAGAGGAGGGCGAGGCCAGAGCGTGGGGCACATGGGGCCTGGGGAGTTGGCTGGATTAGAAATGGGTGACTTTGGCCAGAGAGTTAAGGGTGGACGGGGTCATGGAGGCGGAGTGAGGAGAGAGACAGCGGCTTTCCTGCGGTTAGTCAGGAAGGCCAGAGAGCCAAGGACAACGGAGGGGCCCTGGAATGCTCCTGGGAGAGTTGTCCTTTTCAAAGATGAGGTTGAGTTGAGGCCTTTCAGTGCTGATGGGGACCCACTGAAGTCTCTGGGGAGGTAGGAGAGGGTGCATTTGGGGGATTGGGAACCAACTTCAAGCCTCCAGGGCACGGGCGGGTGACAATCCAGCAGAGAAGGATCGGTCCAGAGGATGGGTGTGGCTGTGGTGGGAGCCGAGCAACTGAGAGTACCTCCCCTTTTCTCTATGGGGCTTGGAGAGGGCTCCCTGGCTCAGAGCAGGGCATGTTCCGGGGAGGAGGACTTTCAGGGAGGGGGCTGCAGAGCCAGGCTACATGTGGACCCGAGCTCTGCCACTCGCTGTCCAGAGCTTTCCCACTGTCCCTGACCACTGCGTGTGTCAGCAGAGGAGATCACAGGGTGGGAGTGGGGCCTTTCTGGGAAGGCTCTGGCCCCTGGGTGCTCCACAGCCCACTTCCTGTCCACCCTCTGACCTTCAGCCCCTGCTGACTTCAAAGCCAACCCCAGATGCATTCCTGATCCTTGGGCACAGTGGTGGCAGTGTAGGATACACAGGTTAGGAGCCTTTTTGAAAGCACCCACTGTGCCTGGGCTGGGCGTGGTGGCTCACACCTGTAATCCCAACACTTTGGGAGGCCGAGGTGGGCAGATCACTTGAGGTCAGAAGTTCAAGACCAGCCTGGCCGACATAATGAAACCCCGTCTCTGCAAACAATACAAAAATTAGCTGGGCATGGTGGTATGCGGCTGTAATCCCACCTACTCAGGAGGCTAAGGCAGGAGAATCACTTGAACCTGGGAGGTGGAGATTACAGTGAGCCAAGATTGCGCCACTGCACTCTGTGGGTGACAGAGTGAGACTCCATCCCCAGCACCCCCACCCCCCAAAAAAAAAAAAAAGAAAAGAAAAAGCACTCTGCCGGGCCTTGGCCATGCTCATTTCCCTGCTGAGAAAGCCGAATTGCTCCCTAGGAACTCCTGGGTCCTCCTCCAAAAATGGCTGGAGAGAGCAGGTGCCCGTGAGGTTGAGGTCTAAGTCTGCAAAAAGGTCCTCAGCCACAGAGTGTCCAAGCTCAGAGGCATTTCTAGTCCAACCTGTACGTTTTACAAATGGGGAAACTGAGGCCCAGAGAGGGAGGGACTTCCAGAGTTACTCTGTAACTGAGTGCCATATTTGGCAGAAGGGGAATATAGCATGGGCTCTGAGTGGGAGGAAGTAAGACGTACATCCTCTCCTGACCCTTTCTGAGAGGCTGCAACCTCAGACGAGTGGCGTGTCATCTCTTTGGGCCTCAGTCTCCTTGGCAGGAAAATGGGGGTGGTGATAGAGCAAGCTCAGAAAGGCTGCTGTGCGGTCTCCCCATCATCCTCACTTGGGATCAGGGCTCCTGGCTCCTGCCCTCCTGCCCATCCCATCTGAAGGAGGCAGCCTCGGGACGGGCAGGCTGAACTCATGGCCTTACTTATACACAGTAAGAACTCACGGCCCCAGCTGATTTCTCGCAGTAGGGCAGGGAAGCAGCTGGCATACATGAGGCTCTGCCTGTGTGCCGGGAGACAACACGAACCCACTGCAGCCCCCTGTTTGCTCCTTGCTCCGCTAACAGTGTCGACGGTTCACCAGAGCATGGGCTGTTGAACCGGGTTCAAATCCTGGCTCCATCACTTACCAACTGAACCTCTGGACAAGTCAGCGTCTTTGGGCCTCAGTTACCCCATCTGTAAAATGGGAAGAGTATTGACAGAATATTTATAGGTAGTTTGCTGGTTAAATAAGTTAATAGTATCAGTGCTCACAGTGAGCCTGCCACACATTAAGCTGCATACGGGTGTCGTCTGTTAACAGTAATTGCTCCATATCCTCAGGGAATGCGGTCCAAGGTCCCCCGTGGGTGCCTGGCACTGCAGGTAGTGCAGAACCCTATATGTTCTGTTCGTTCCTATTCACACATACCCATGATAAAGTTTAATTTATAAATTAAGCATAATACACTTAGGCTTTGAGGCTATTATTATTATTATTTTTTTTTGAGATGGAGTCTCACTCTGTCATCCAGGCTGGAGCACAGTGGCGCGATCTCGGCTCACTGCAAGCTCCGCCTCCCGGGTTCACGCCATTCTCCTGCCTCAGCCTCCCAAATAGCTGGGACTACAGGCGCCCGCCACCAAGCCCGGCTAATCTTTTTGTATTTTTAGTAGAGACGGGGTTTCACCGTGTTAGCCAGGATGGTCTCGATCTCCTGACCTCGTGATCCGCCCACCTCGGCCTCCCAAAGTGTTGGGATTACAGGTGTGAGCCACCGCGCCTGGCCGAGGCTATTATTAAGTAAAGTAAGGGTTGCCTGAGCACAGGCACTATGAGACTATCATGGTCGATCTGATCACAGTCATGA
Source organism: Hylobates moloch (assembly GCF_009828535.3). NCBI lineage: Eukaryota > Metazoa > Chordata > Mammalia > Primates > Hylobatidae > Hylobates > Hylobates moloch. The sequence goes on from NW_026652285.1 coordinate 101,098,847, forward strand.
CTCCTGAGTGACTGACATGGGTAGCAGATGCAGCATGGGCGCGCCGGACTAAGGGCCCACTCACGTCCCAGACAGGATGGATTTCATCACGCTACTCAGAGTGACATGCAATTCAAAACACGGAATTTTGGCTGGGTGCAGTGGCTCATACCTGTAATCTGAGCACTTTGGGAGGCGGAGGCAGACGAATCACTTGAGGCCAAGAGTTCAAGACCAGCCTGGGCAACATGGTGAAACCCTGTCTCTACTAAAAATACAAAAATTAGCCGGGCGTGGTGGCAGGTGCCTGTAGTCCCAGCTACTTGGGAGTCTAAGGCAGGAGAATCGCTTGAACCTGGGAGGGGGAGGTTGCAGTGAGCCAAGATTGTGCCACCGCACTCCAGCCTGGGCAACAGACCAAGACTCATACAGAATTTAGGCTGGGTGCAGTGTCTCACTCCTATAATCTTAGCACTTTGGGAGGCTGAGGTGAGAGGATCACTTGAGCCCAGGAGTTTGAGACCAGCCTGGGCAACACAGTGAGACCTCGTCTCTCCAAAAACAAAAAAGTATGGAATTTTCCATTTAGTATTTTTGGACTGCAGTTGATTGTGGGTAACTGGAACCACAGACAGCAAAACCGTAGATAAGGGAGGACTACTGCATTCAAGTTTGGTAAAAGCGTAAGGAGGGGGCTCCAGATGGCCAGGACGAAGCTCCCTGTATGCATCCCACCCTGTGACCTAACAGATGAGGAAACTGGGGCCCAGGAAGGTGCAGTGAGAGCTGGGATTCTCGCCCCTATCAGTGAACTCTCCCAACTTCTCAGAGTTAAGGGGGTAGATTTTCTTTCTTTTTTTTTTTTTTAAATTGAGATGGAGTCTCCCTCTGTCACAGACTGGAGTGCAGTGGCGTGGTCTCGGCTCACTGCAACCTCCACCTCCCATGTTCAGGTGATTCTCCTGCCTCAGCCTCCTGAATAGCTGGGATTATAGGCACACTCCACCATGCTCAGGTAATCTTTGTTTTTTTAGTAGAGACGGGGTTTCACCATGTTGGTCAGGCTGGTCTTGAACTCCTGACCTCATGATCCTCCAGCCTCGGCCTCCCAAAGTGCTGGGATTACAGGCTTGAGCCACCGTGCCTGGCCTAGGGGGTGGATTTTCTCAGCATGCTGTTTTGCTTTCATAAATTGTTCTTAAGCTGGGCAGAACCAACAGCCTGGCTCCTGGTGAGCCCTGGGACGGAGGTGGGAGCAGCTGGCCAATGTGATATACTTCCCAGGGCCAGGTGCTGGAAGACAGTGGGGATTGAGGCAGGCAGGTCTCATCCTTAGAGCCCACATCTAGGGGGTAACAGATGGAAGGATGAGCACTGCAAGTGGGGACATAGGGGCCATGAGACCCAGGAGATCAGGGAAGGCTTCCTGGAGGAAGTGACTGCTGGAGGAAGGCTTCCTGGAGGAAGTGAGGAAGAGCTGAGACCTGGCGCACAGGCAGATGTTGGCCAGAGTTTGGCCCAGATTGTGCTGGTGCTGGGGGCCTGGGGATCAGAAAAGATGCTGAGATCTTGGGGAGAGGGAAGGGAAGCCCAGAGGCCCCATCCAGGCCACACCCACCTCACTCTCACTGCTTTTTTCCCTCCAGATCGAGACGCTCCCTCCGGAGCTCTTCCAGTGCCGGAAGCTGCGGGCCCTGCACCTGGGCAACAACGTGCTGCAGTCACTGCCCTCGAGGGTGGGCGAGCTGACCAACCTGACACAGATCGAGCTGCGGGGCAACCGGCTGGAGTGCCTGCCCGTGGAGCTGGGCGAGTGCCCGCTGCTCAAGCGCAGCGGCTTGGTGGTGGAGGAGGACCTGTTCAACACGCTGCCGCCCGAGGTGAAGGAGCGGCTGTGGAGGGCTGACAAGGAGCAGGCCTGAGCCAGGCCGGCCCAGCACAGCAAGCAGCGGACCGCTGCCCAGTCCTCAACCCCGGAGGGGCAGGCCCAGCTTCTCCCAGAACTCCCGGACAGCCAGGCCAGCCTCGCGGCCGGGCAGGAGCCTGGGGCCACTTGTGAGTCGGGCCAGAGCGAGAGGACAGTATCTGTGGGGCTGGCCCCTTTTCTCCCTCTGAGACTCACGCCCCCCGGGGCAAGCGCTTGTCGAGGAGAGCAAGTCTCAAGAGCGCAGTATTTGGATAATCAGGGTCTCCTCCCTGGAGGCCAGCTCTGCCTCAGCGGCTGAGCTGCCACCAGAGGTCCTGGGACTCTCACTTTAGTTCTTGGTATTTATTTTTCTCCGTCTCCCACCTCCTTCATCCAAATAACTTATACATTCCCAAGAAAGTTCAGCCCAGATGGAAGGTATTCAGGGAAGGGTGGGCTGCCTTGTCCCCTTGTCCTTATTTAGCGATGCCACCGGGCATTTAATGCCCACCTGGACTTCAGCAGAGTGGTCCGGGGTGAACCAGCCGTGGGACAGTCACCCAGCGGTGCCGGGCTGGGCTCTGCGGTGTGGTCCACGGGAGAGCAGGCCTCCAGCTGGAAAGGCCAGGCCTGGAGCTTGCCTCTTCAGTTTTTGTGGCAGTTTTAGTTTTTAGTTTGTTGTTTTTTTAATCAAAAAACAATTTTTTTAAAAAAAAATCTTTGAAAATGGATGGTTTAGGTATTAAAAAGAAAAAAAAAACTTAAAAAAAAAAAAAGACACTAATGGCCAGTGAGTTGGAGTCTCAGGGCAGGGTGGCAGTTTCCCTTGAGCAAAGCAGCCAGACGTTGAACTGTGTTTCCTTTCCCTGGGCGCAGGGTGCAGGGTGTCTTCCAGATCTGGTGTGACCTTGGTCCAGGAGTTCTATTTGTTCCTGGGGAGGGAGGTTTTTTCGTTTGTTTTTTGGGTTTTTTTTGGGTGTCTTGTTTTCTTTCTCCTCCATGTGTCTTGGCAGGCACTCATTTCTGTGGCTGTCGGCCAAAGGGAATGTTCTGGAGCTGCCAAGGAGGGAGGAAACTTGGGTTGGCTAATCCCCGGATGAACGGTGCTCCATTCCCACCTCCCCTCCTCGCCTGCCCTGCCTCTCCACGCACAGTGTTAAGGAGCCAAGAGGAGCCACTTCGCCCAGACTGTGTTTCCCCACCTCCTGTGGCATGGGTGTACCCAGTGCCACCGCTGGCCTCTGCTGCTTCCATCAGCCCTGTTGCCACCTGGTCCTTCATGAAGAGCAGACACTTAGAGGCTGGTCGGGAATGGGGAGGTCACCCCTGGGAGGGCAGGCTTTGGTTCCAAGCCGGTTCCTGTCCCTGGCGCCTGGAGTGCACATAGCCCAGTCGGCGCCTGGTGGCGGGAAGCCACCCTGCTTTAGATCACTCGGGTCCCCACCTTAGAAGGGTCCCCGCCTTAGATCAATCACGTGGACACTAAGGCACGTTTTAGCGTCTCTTGTCTTAATGATTATGTCCATCCGTCTGTCCGTCCATTTGTGTTTTCTGCGTCGTGTCATTGGATATAATCCTCAGAAATAATGCACACTAGCCTCTGACAACCATGAAGCAAAAATCCGTTACATGTGGGTCTGAACTTGTAGACTCAGTCACAGTATCAAATAAAATCTATAACAGAAAGTGGCCTTTGGAGGTCTTTGTGTCATGGGAGGACCCTTCCCTCACTTCTCTGAAGCCTGCTGGGCCGTGTGGAACGTTGCTTAGGCACCCACAGGAGAATTCACTCTGCTCATCTCTCTGCCCCATGAGACCCTGTGCCTTTGGAGGCAGTTACTGGAGGTTGTAAGCTGGACGCAGCACCTGCTAGGTAACAGGCTGTGACCTGGGCGGGGGATCCCATAGCCAGCACATTCTCTGTCATCCTACTCACCTGTGGTTGGGCACTCATGAGGGGTTTTTTTGTTGTTGGTTGGTTGGTTTTTTTTTGACAGGGTCTCATTCTGTCACCTAGAGTGCACTGCTGGAATATAGTGGCGTGATCACGGCTCACTGCAGCCTTGACCTCTCCAGGCTCAGGTGATCCTCTCACCTCAGCCTCCCAAGTAGGTAGGACCACAGGAGCATGCTGGCTAATTTTTTTTTTTTTTTTTTTTTTAGACAGAGTCTTCTTACTCTGTCACCCAGGCTGGAATGCAGTGGCTCCATCTCGGCTCACTGCAACCTCCACCTCCCGGGTTCAAGTGATTCTCTTGCCTCAGCCTCACGAGTAGCTGGGACTACAGTCGCCCGCTACCATGCCCGGCTAATTTTTGTATTTTTAGTAGAGACAGGGTTTCACCATGTTGGCCAGGCTGGTCTTGATCTCCTGACCTTCTGATCCACCCACCTCGGCCTCCCAAAATGCTGGGATTACAGGCGTGAGCCACCACGCCCAGCCATGCTGGCTAATTTTTGTATTTTTTGTAGGGACGGGGTTTTGCCCAGGTTGGTCTCGAATCCCTGAGCTCAAGAGATCCACCCACCTCAGCCTCCTAAAATGCTGGGACTATAGGCATGAGCCACCGTGCCTGGCCCCTCATGAGTTTTGATGGGTGGGGATGGGAAAGGAGGGCACTGGAATGGGAACCAGTAGTCCTGGGCCTTTGTCCCACCTTCATGGGACAGGATGTGCATGAAGCTAGGCAGATCCCTTCTCCAGTGGCCTCCATATCCCCATGTGGACAATGGGAATTTCCACTCTGTGCTCTCAGAGGTCCCTTGCAGTTCCAACAGTAAGTCCCAAGTGTTCTACAGTGGTGGGGCTGAGAGTCATCGTGGGGAGGCCTGCCTCAGCTCCCAGCCCCTTTTGGGGCCTTTGGGAGGTACTGGGGTAAAGGGCAGAGGCTGAGACAGCTGCTTCCAGATGGCCAGTTCTGCGGTGTTTGATGTGGGGCTTCAGTTTTCTCATTTGTAAAATCAGGAAGGTAATGGCACACTTGCAGGACTGTTCAAGGAACAGTGGCGATTGTGTAGGTAGATGGGGGTTTTGGTGGAGGACCTGGCTGCTAGTACCCAATAAATGGCCTTGTATCTTCCACCCAGACCAAGGATCCTTGTGGTGGGCCAATGTGGGCGCCCTGCGGCAGGAGACTGGGTGAGGAAGAAAGGCCATCATATCTGACTTTGACCTTAGTGATGAGGCCTGGGTGGCTGCTTGGGCACCTCCTCTACAACTGGCCAGAGTCTATCCCTCCTCCCTCCATGGGGACTCTGACCCCTCCAGGTGAACTCAGGCCTGAGCCAAGATTCCCTCCCTCTTCTCCCCCTGCCATGGGCTGACAGGCTGAGCAGCTGGACTGTGACTGCCCTGATGGGGCCTTCTTTTCTGTTTCCATGGTGGAGGTCCCTCCCCCAGTTTGGTACCCCACTCCCGCCCCCACACTGGCCTTGAGGCTGTCCAGCGCCTGGAGCAGGAGAGTTCGATCTGGAGCTGGTTTACGTATGGAAAAAACCACCACGTAGAAACACCGCCCACCCACTTCCCAAAGTTGAGCAGAATGAACAGTTAGTGGGAGGCTAGGCCTCTCCCGTCCCCCTCCCCCACTCACCCAGGGCTCTCCACTCTGCCTGAAACCGGTCTTCTCTCTGATTGTAACAGCAATTTCGGAAGCTCAAAAAATTGTTTAAATTATATTCCACCCAGCCGGGTGCGGTGGCTCACGCCTGAAATCCCAGCACTTTGGGAGGCCGAGGCGGGCGGATCACGAGGTCAGGAGATCGAGACCATCCTGGCTAACACGGTGAAACCCATCTCTACTAAAAAAATATAAAAAATTAGCCGGGCGTGGTGGTGGGCGCCTGTAGTCCCAGCTATTCGGGAGGCTGAGGCAGGAGAATGGCGTGAACCCGGGAGGTGGAGCTTGCAGTGAGCCGAGATCACGCCACTGCACTCCAGCCTGGGTGACAGAGCGAGACTCCGTCTCAAAAAAATAAATAAGTAAAAGATAAATAAATAAATAAATTATATTCCACCCAGAGCAACCCCTGCTAACATTTGGTGAACAACTTGTTCACCAGTTGGTAGGCACTTACTCAGCGCCAGGCCCAGTGCCAAGCTCTTTATCAGCTGCGAAGCATTCATCTTATTTACTGCTCACAGGGGATCCTTCTGCTAGCCCCAAATTACACACTGGGAAAGTAAGGCCTGAACATCTGGGACGCAAACAGTCTGCTTCACTGAGTCTCTACTACAAGCCTTCTGTGGGGACTCCCAGGGGAATGGCTGGCCCAGCCCGAGGGGACCTCAGTGTTCTTGCCACATGGTAGGCATCTGTCTTTGTTGGGCAGTTGCATCAGAAGGATTGAGGACAGCTGGGAACACATCCTCCCTCTAGTGAACCTCGTGGTTCTGTCATCTGCCTGCCCCTCACCCAGCCTAACCCCTCTGAACCAGGAGCCCGAGCTGCATTTACTGCTCCCCCCTGCCCCTCGGACGGCCTGGACCAAGCAGCAGCTCCCAGAGCAGTGGCCCAGCAAACACAACTTGACTCGAGGCCAAGGCTTTTGAGGGCTGAGCAGTGTCCCCATGTACACTGCTGAAACACTTTGTCCCTTCGCCATTCAGAAGGCATCATTTTGGGGAAGGCAGCGGCCGGTTTTTCAGAGCCAGCGAGTGGCCCTGCCAGCTGCTGAGCAGGGCAAGCTGAGAAGGGTGGTGGTGTTCAAGTGTTATTCTCTCTTTTTGTTTTTGTTTTTGTTTCTTTGAGATGGAGTCTCGCTCTGTCGCCCAGGCTGGAGTGAGTGCAGTGGCATGATCTGGGCTTACTGCAACCTCCGCCTCCTGGGTTCAAGCGATTCTCCTGCCTCAGCCTCCCGAGTAGCTGGGACTACAGGCACCTGCCACCATGCTCGGCTAGTTTTTTGTATTTTTATTTATTATTTATTTATTTTGAGACGGAGTCTCGCTCTGTCACCCAGGCTACAGTGCAGTGGTGCAATCTCGGCTCACTGCAAGCTCCGCCTCCCGGGTTCACGCCATTCTCCTGCCTCAGCCTCGCGAGCAGCTGGGACTACAAGCGCCCGCCACCACGCCCGGATAATTTTTTGTATTTTTAGTAGAGACGGGTTTTCACCGTGTTAGCCAGGATGGTCTCGATCGCCTGACCTCGTGATCCGCCCGCCTCTGCCTCCAAAGTGCTGGGATTACAGGCGCGAGCTACCGCACCAGGCCTGCAGGTGTTGTTCTGACTCCAGTTCCACTGTGCCAGCCTGACTTGAGATGCCAAGTATCTTGGGCCTGAGGGTGGGTAACAGGAAGCATCTCTCTCTCTCTCCTCAGCCCCTTCCTCCTACTAAGATACCCCATGTCTCCTACCTTCCACTGAGCTGCAGACGGATGCGTTAATTCCCTTCCATAATCCTCCCAGGACCTAGAGGCTTTCAGATCGGTGCTGGGAGGGGCCCAGATAGTTCTCCCCAGGACCTCTTCCGCCTTTGGGATGCCCATTACCTGGGGAAGGGGGGTGCCGCACATCCCCCAGACCAACCCTGCATCCCATTCTATCCAGATTGAGGCCTAGAGAGAGGCAGGCGTTCCTCAGAGTCACAGGGATTGGCGGCGCCTGGACTGGGACTCAGCCCAGCTGCTTGGCCTGACCCTCTCAGAGCATAATTTCCCAGCACCTGGTAAGCAGTGGTGGGGGGTGGTTTCCAGAAGAAACACAGAGGAAGCGGATAAAATCCTTGGAGATGGGAAAGGGCAAATCCTGGATTAGTTGTGGGGGTGGCGGAGATTAGCCTGGAGGTCACAGGCTGATCTGGCTGTGTCTGGGGAAGGAGCGTTGGGTAGTGGGACAGGGTTTTCTCCGGGTAGGGAAGGGTTAAGTCCTCCCAGGCTCCTAAACTTTCTCCTCCCCACCGGGAGGCCGCACCTAGAAACCGCCCAGTGCCCCGAGCGTCTCCATGGCCTGGCTGAGCCCCTCGCAGCTCCAGAAGGTAGGAGCCTGCAAGTGGGGGCCGGGAGGGTCACGGCGGGGGGGGGTCCGCCGGACCTTCAGTAGTCCGGGTGCCCAACCCACCCCCTGCCCCATTTTACCGAGGAGGAAACTGAAGCCCAGAGGAGCGGGTTCCCAACCACAACCCCTCCTGACTTCTTTACACATAGCCCGGGGTGTCTAGATCACAGGACCCAGGGTGGGGTGGGGTGAGGACGTGTGTGTTTGACCAAAACGAGAATAAGGCCTCGGAACCCACCAGTTCAGCCCTGGGCGGGAGTGGGCAACGCTGTGGGGGGGCGCAGCGCCCAGGAGGGGGCGGGGCCTGCGAGGGGCCCAGGAGGGCCCATGTTCGTCCAATCACAAAAGGCTACCTCGTGGGAATTAGTGTGGCACAGCCTTTTTAAAAATCACTCATACGTTCCTACGCTGAGACTTCATATTTTCGTATACAGCTCTAGAAGCTTTGTTTCAAAGTCTGTTACAACAGCTACCACGAATCAAGTGCTGGACAAGTTTTTTTTGTGGGAGTGGGGAGGAGACGGGGTCTCGCCACAGGCACACGCCCCCATGCCCAGCTTTTTTTTTTTTTTTTGAGACGGAGTTTTGCTCTTGTTGCCCAGGCTGGAGTGTGCAATGGCACAATCTCAGCTCACCACAACCTCTGCCTCCCAGGTTCAAACGACTCTCCTACCTTAGCCTCCCGAATAGCTGGGATTATAGGCATGCGCCACCACACTTGGCTAATTTTGTATTTTTAGTACAGACAGGATTTCACCATGTTGGCCAGACTGGTCTTGAACTCCTGACCTCAAGTGATCCGCCTGCCTCAGCCTCCCAAAGTGCTGGGATTACAGGCGTGAGCCGCCGTGCCCGGTCCTGTTTTTATTTTTGCAGAGATGGAGTCTCACTTTGTTGCCCAGGCTGGTCTGGAGCTCCTGGGCTAAAGGAATCCTCCTGCCTTGGACTTCCAAAGTGCTGGGACAACAAGGCACGAGCCACCGCGCCCATCCTGCCAGGTTCAATAAAGGAGGCTCTACTGCTATCCCCATTTGGTAGCCTGAGGGCCAGAGAAAGGAGGGCACTTACTTGGTCAAGTTCTCACAATGGCCAGATAATCATTTATAGCCAGTCTTTGAGAGGAAATATGTTTCTACATGATTTTTATCGCGGTGGCTCACCTCTGTAATCCCAGCACTTTGGGAAGCCGAGGGAGGCGGATCATCTGAGGTCAGGAGTTGGAGACCAGCCTGGCCAACATGGTGGAACCCCGTCGCTACTAAAAATACAAAAAATTAGCCAGGTGTGGTGGCGGGCGCCTGTAATCTCAGCTACTCTGGAGGCTGAGGCAGGAGAATGGCGTGAACCCAGGAGGCAGAGTTTGCAGTGAGCCGAGATCGTGCCACTGCACTCCAGCCTGGTCAACAGAGCAAGACTGTGTCTCAAAAATAAAATAAACAGGCCGGGCGCAGTGGCTCACACCTGTAATCCCAGCACCTTGGGAGGCTGAGGCAGGAGGATCACGAGGTCAGGAGATCGAGACCATCCTGGCTAACATGGTGAAACCCTGTCTCTACTAAAAAATACAAAAAAATTAGTTGGGCGTGATGGCGGGCGCCTGTAGTCCCAAGCTACTCGGGAGGCTGAGGCAGAAGAATGGCGTGAACCCAGGAGGTGGAGCTTGCAGTGAGCTGAGATCGTGCCACTGCACTCCAGCCTGGGCAGCAGAGCGAGACTCTGTCTCAAAATAAAGTAAAATAAACAAAAATAAAATAAAATTAGCCAGGTGTGGTGGTGTGCACCTGTAGTCCCAGCTACTCGGGAGACTGAGGCAGGAGGATTGATTAAGCCCAGAAGTTCAAGGCTGCAATGAGCTATGATCACATCACTACTCTCTAGCCTGGGTGACAGGGTGACAGAGAGAGACCCTGTCTCTAAAAAAAATAATAATAAAAATGAAAGAAAAGAGAAAAGGGCTGGGTGGGGTGGCTTATGCCTGTAATTCCAGCATTTTGGAAGTCCGAGGTGGGTGGATCACCTGAGGTCAGGAGTTCGAGACCAGCCTGGCCAATGTGGTGAAACCCCATCTCTACTAAAAATACAAAAATTAGCCAGGCATGGTGGTGCATTCCTGTAATCCCAACTACTCGGGAGGCTGAGGCAGGAGAATCACTTAACCCTGAGAGGTGGAGGTTGCAATGAGCTGAGATCATGCCATTGCACTCCAGCCTGGGCAACAAGAGTGAGACTCCATCTCAAAAAGAAAAAAAAGGAAAAAAAGAATTCCTAGTAGTGTATTTGTGTATTTACTGGATCAAGGGTATGCTGCACAGGTTGCTGTGGTTGGCCCAATTCCCAAGGAGGCAATTTTCAGCTTGATACCGATGTGATTAATTCCTAACATGCAGAGCTGAGGGTCCCATGGTGAGTGGTCATGAATGGTGTGTGGAAGCCAGAACTGGGCATCCCATGGTGGGGAAAGGGGTGTCCTTAACTGGAAACTAGGCTCTTTGTGGGTGTGTGCAGTAGGTGACTTTCTTTTTTTTTTTTTTGAGATGAAGTCTTGCTTGGTCTTCCAGGCTAGAACGCAGTGGTGTGATCTCAGCTCACTGCAACCTCTGCTTGCTGAGTTCAAATGATTCTCCTGCCTCAGCCTCCAGAGTAGCTGGGATTACAGGTGCCCGCTACCACACCTGGCTAATTTTTGTATTTTTAGCAGAGACAGGGTTTCACCATGCTGGCCAGGCTAGTCTCCAACTCCTGACCTCAAGTGATCCACCCACCTTGACTTCCTAAATTGTTGGAATTATAGGCGTGAGCCACCATGCCCAGCAGTAGGTGACTTTCAGTGTTCCTGTTGGGGCTAAAACTTGGTAACACTCTGCAGGCAAATGTGCAGATATTCATTCCCTCCCTATCTCTCTCGAGAGCCTCAGAATAAGAGGACCAGAGGCAAATCAGAAGAAGCCATCTACTTCCCCTCCCTGGCTGCCACTGCACTCAGGATAGAATACAGCTCCCAGCCTGGCCCAGCCTCTGCCACCCTCCTGCCTCCTCTTCCACCCCTCCCCTCACTCTGCCCTATCCATTCCCAATTCCTTATGTTCCTCCCAAATTCAGGGGCTTCCCATATCCTGCTCCCTCTGTCTGGAATGCCCTTCCCTTATCCCGCTGGTCCCGTCTTGAAATGTCACCCCCTCAGCGCTGCTGCTCCCAGACCCTTCTCCTTCCCAGCCAGTTTACGCTAGCTGCTTCTGCCTTCAGCACTCACGCTCATCCTCTCTCTGGCACGAAGTTTGTGACAGTAAATTTACCTGTGTGGTTAGTGTAATGCTGGTCTCTTTCACTAGACTGTAGGCACCATGAGGGCAGGCATCATGGCTGGCTTGCTTATAGCCATACTTTTAGCTCCTAAAACCGTGTCTCAGACACAGTAGATTCTCAATCAATATTGGTTGAATACATGAATAAGGTTGTGTTTCCAGGTGACCCAAGCCTGGAGGGGAAGGGCAGGGACAACTTCCCCTTCCCGCTCCTTTTTCTTTTCTTTTTTTGAGACAGAGTTTCGCTTTTGTTGCCCAGGCTGGAATGCAATGGCATGATCTCGGCTCACTGCAACCTCCACCTCCTGGGTTCAAGCTATTCACCTGCCTCAGCCTCCCGAGGAGCTGGGATTACAGGCATGCGCCACCACACCTGGCCAAGTTTTTGTATTTTTAGTAGAGATGGGGTTTCACCATGTTGGTCAGGCTGGTCTGGAACTCCCAACCTTAGGTGATCCTCCCAAAGTGCTGGGATTACAGACGTGAGCCACTGTGCCCAGCTTCCTTTTTCTTTTTCTTTCTTTTTTTTTTTTTTGAGGCGGAGTCTCATCTGTTGCTCAGGCTGGAGTGCAGTGGTGCGATCTCGGCTCACTGCAACCTCCGCCTCCTGGGTTCAAGTGATTCTCCTGCCTCAGCCTCCCAAGTAGCTGAGACTACAGGCATGCACCACCATGCCCAGCTAATTTTTGTATTTTTAATAGAGATGGGGTTTCACCATGTTGGCCAGGATGGTCTCAAACTCATGACCTCAAGTTATTGCCTGCCTCAGCCTCCCAAAGTGCTGGGATTACAGGCATGAGCCACTGCACCTGGCCTCACTACTTTTTCTTTCATTCAAGCAGCCAATATTGATTGCTCTTTGCTGGGTGCCAGACTCCATGCCTGGGGTTGGGGACAGGGCAGCGAACAGGATACCTGGTCCCACCTTCACACAGCTGCAGAGTTGAGGGAAGGGTCAGACAGGAGCATTTGCAGACTGGGGAAGCCTGAGTCTCAATCCTGCCTGCAGTTCCAACAGGATGGATTCCTGGTGCTGGAAGGATTCTTGTCTGCAGAAGAGTGTGTGGCCATGCAACAAAGGATTGGCGAGATAGTGGCTGAAATGGCTGTTCCTCTCCACTGCCGCACAGAATTCTCCACCCAGGAAGAGGAGCAGCTTCGAGCCCAGGTAGGTGTCTGGGCACATGAGGATGGGATGTGGCCTTTGAGGGAGGGCTTGGTCCCCAGCCAGAGCAGCAGCATGGAAGGGAGGATTCCAAGGCTCCAGGGTGTCAAGCCAAGCCCCTTACACACCTTTCCCTTGCTCCTCACTGGGAAGTTATCAAGTAGGCTTTATTGTCCTTTTTTTTTTCTTTTTTCTTTTAAAACAGAATCCCACTCTGTTTCTCAGGCTGGAATTCAGTGGCATGATCTCAGCTCACTGCAACCTCTGCCTCCCAGGTTCAAGCAATTCTCCTGCCTCAGCCTCCTGAGTAGCTGCAATTACAGGCATGCACCACCAGGCCCAGCTAATTTTTGTATTTTTAGTAGAGACAGGATTTCATCATGTTGGTCAGGCTGGTCTCGAACTCCCGATCTCAGGTGATCCACCCGCCTTGGTCTCCCAAAGTGCTGAGATTACAGGCTATTATCCCCCCATTAGACAGGCGGGGAAAATGAGGTTCAGATCACTTGTCCCAAGCCACACAGTTAGTAGTGGACAGAGTCAGGATTTCAACTCAGATCTGTTTGATACCAAGTCCCTGCTGTTCCCGGCTTGGCTTTACTTTCTGTTTTCCGGCTGTTCTCTGGCCACTGAAGGCCACTTTGTGGCCAGCCACCTGGAATGAGCCCAGTGGTCTGGATGACTCCCACTTGTGTAAATGTTATCCCCCATGAGACTAGGAACTCAGATTTTCTCCCCCGCAGTGACCGAATAGGTCACATGATAGGACCCAGTACAGTTTGCAATGGGTAAATTGAAGACTCTGGGGTCTCCCACACGGTTCTCTTGACACTTCTAGTCGGAGTTTATTATGAGACTGCTTGCGCCTGGGCCAGGCGAGATCCTGGCACTCACGCCGAAGAGTACCTGCCATCTGGTGGGCATTAGCAGAAATACAACAGCCGGAAGCCATCCCAGGGAATGGGGAGAATGGCGTCTTGAGAAGGAAAAAGAACCGGTTAAGGAATGACAGTTTCCTCCAAAAAGCTGGTCTCATTTGCTGCACGGCTGCCTTCCGTTCAGGGGGATATTGGGGGAAGCAGAGACAGCTCCTGCAGCCAGAGACAGGCAGGCCACTCAAGGGTTCCTAGGAGTAAGAAGGGCCGAATCCTGTGCCCTCCAAGCTGCCTTCAGAGACTAATGGGTTGTGGGGTGGGAAGAACGTGAGAATAAAGCTGATATATTGGCCAGGCGCAGTGACTCACGCCTGTAATCCCAGCACTTTGGGAGGCCGAGTTGGGTGGATCATCTGAGGTCAGGAGTTTGGGACTAGCCTGGACAACATGGTGAAACCCTGTTTCTACTAAAAATACAAAAATTAGCTGGGCCTGGTGACACGTACCTGTAATCCCAGCTACTTGGGAGGCTGAGACAGGAGAATCGCTTGAACCCAGGAAGCAGAGGGTTTATAATGCGTGCAAAGAAAAGAGCTTGGCATGGTGCCCAGCACTCAATAACATCCTCAATATTCAGTCTTGATACTGTGAGAAAAATAAAAGATCAGTGGACGTCCTGTCTCATTTTCTTGGGTTACCTCCAGCTTTCCTTGTCTGAGTTATTTTACAACACCATAAGTTGGATAAAACTGATAATAATGCACGATACTCGTCCAAGTGGGGGGTCAGTACCACTCTGTTCCAATCACGTTACCATGAACTGGGTCCTGGGGAATGCAATTATTGCCCTGTGGATAGAACAGTTGGGCAGCTGGGTGTGGTGGCTCATGCTTGTAATCCCAGCACTTTGGGAGGCCAAGGAGGGAGGATCACTTGAGCCCAGGAGTTCGAAACCAGCCTGGTCAACAAAGTGAGACCTCTGTCTCTATAAAAAAATTTTTTTAAATTAGCTGGGCATGGTGGTATATGCCTGTGGTCCCAGCTACATGGGAGGCTGAGGCAGAAGGATCACTTGGGGCCAGGAGGTTGAGGCTGCAGTGAGCTATGATCATGCCACTGCACTCCAGTCTAGGTGGGTGATAAAGAAAGACCCTGTCTCAAAAAAAAAATAAAAAAAAAATAAAAAAAAATAAAAGCTTGAACAGTTTGCATCTATCTCTAAATTCATTTCAAGGGCCGGGAGTGGTGGCTTATACCCTAATCCCAGCACTTTGGGAGGCTGAGACAGGCAGATCGCTGGAGGTCAAGAGTTCAAGACTAGCCTAGGGAACATGGCGAAACCTGGTCTTTACCAAAAATACAAAAATTAGCTGGGCATGGTGGCAGGCACTGGTGGTCCCAGCTACTTGGGTGGCCGAGGCAGGAGAATTGCCTGAACCCTGAAGGGAGAGGTTGCAGTGAGCCGAGATCGTGCCACTGCACTCCAGCCTGGGCGACAGAGCGAGATTCTATCTTAAAAAAAAAAAGGCCGGGCGCGGTGGCTCACGCCTGTAATCCCAGCACTTTGGGAGGTCAAGGTGGGCGGATCACAAGGTCAGGAGATCGAGACCATCCTAGCTAACACGGTGAAACCCCATCTCTACTAAAAATACAAAAAATTAGCCGGGCATGGTGGCGGGCACCTGTAGTCCCAGCTACTCGGGAGGCTGAGGCAGGAGAATGGTGTGAACCTGGGAGGCGGAGCTTGCAGTGAGCCCAGATCGCGCGACTGCACTCCAGCCTGGGCAACAGAGCGAGACTCCGTCTCAAAAAAAAAGAAAAAAAAATTCATTTCAGTATTCCTTAGTATCTACATACATGTGTGTGTAATTCTTGGAATTCTCCTTTGAACCAGTTGTAACATCTTACTGGTTTCCTTGTGAAATAACAAATTCAGTAAAATCTTTGACATATGCTTAGCATCATTACCTTTAATATTTTTACCATCCAGGCACGGTGGCTCAAGCCTATAATCCCAGCACTTTGCAAGGCCAAGGCAGTGGGCAAATCGCTTGAGCTCAGGAGTTCGAGACCAGCCTGGGCAACATGTGAAACCCTGTCTCTACAAAAAATACAAAAAAAAAAATTAGTTGTGGCCGGGCATGGTGGCTCATACCTGTAATCCCAGCACTTTGGGAGGCTGAGGCAGGCAGATCATTTGAGCCCAGGAGTTCAACGCCAGCCCGAGCAACATGGCAAAACCCCATCTCTACCAAAAATACAAGAAAATTAGTTGAGAATGGTGGTGCATGCGTGTAATCCTGGCTACTTGGGAGGCTGAGACAGGAGGATCGCTTGAACCCGGGAGATGGAGGTTGCGGTGAACCAAGATTGCGCCACTGGACTCTAGCCTGGGGGACAGAGCGAAAGTCTGTCTCAAAAAAAAAAAAAAATTAGGCATGGTGGTGTGAACTTGTAGTTCTAGCTACTCGGGAGGCTGAGGTGGGCGGATCACCTGAGTTCGGGAGTTCAAGACCAGCCTGACCAACATGGAGGTTGCGGTAAGCCAAGATCGCACTAATGCACTCCAGCCTGGACAAGAGTGAACCTCCATCTCAAAACAAACAAACAAACAAACAAAGCACCTCAGCCGGGTGCAGTGGCTTACGCCTGTAACCCCAGCACTTTGGGAGGCCGAGGCGGGGGGATCACAAGGTCAGGAGATCGAGACCATCCTGGCTAACACAGTGAAACCCCATCTCTACTAAAAATACAAAAAATTAGCCAGGTGTGGTGGCGGGCGCCTGTAGTCCCAGCTACTTGGGAGGCTGAGGCAGGAGAATGGCGTGAACTCGGGAGGTGGAGCTTGCAGTGAGCCGAGATCGGGCCACTGCACTCCAACCTAGGCGACAGAGCAAGACTCCGTCTCAAAAAAAAAAAAAGGGCACTTCAATTTCTTCTTCTATAAAATGGGGATTATAGTCCACCCTACCTCTTTGGGTTTTGGGAGGCTAAGTAAGATAACACATGTACAGGCTTGTCTCAGAGATATTTCAGGTTTGGTTCCAGACCACTGCAATAGAGCCAGGATTTTTTTGTTCTGTTTGAGATAGATTTTCGCTCTTATCACACAGGCTGGAGTGCAGTGGTGTGATCTCGGTTCACTGCAACCTCCACCTCCCGGATTCAAGCGATTCTCCTTCCTCAGCCTCCAGAGTAGCTGGGATTACAGGCGTGTGCCACCACGTCCTGCTAATTTTTGTATTTTTAGTAGAGACATGGTTTCGCCATGTTGGCCAGGCTGGTCTGGAAATCCTGACCTTAGGTGATCCACCAGCCTTGGCCTCCCAAAGTGCTAGGATTACAAGCATGAGCCACGGCACCTGGCCTAGAGCCAGGATTTAAACCCAAGGATTTCAGCTCCAGAATCTGTGTCCTAACTGCTGTAAGATTCATCCTCTGGCTGAAGCCTCCAAGAATTGAGGAGGTCAGTTTTTTCTTTTTCTTTTTCTTTTTCTTTTTTTTTTTTTTTTTTGAGACGGAGTGCAGTTGCGCGATCTCTGCTCACTGCAAGCTCCACCTCCCGGGTTCACAACATTCTCCTGCCTCAGCCTCCAGAGTAGCTGAGACTATGGGCGCCCGCCACCACACCCGGCTAATATTTTGTATTTTCTTTAGTAGAGACGGGGTTTCACCGTGTTAGCCAGGATGGTCTCGATCTCCTGACCTCATGATCCGCCCGCCTCAGCCTCCCAAAGTGTTGGGATTACAGGCGTGAGCCACCCTGCCTGGCCTTTCTTTCTTTTTTTTTTTTTTTTTTTGGAGATGGAGTTTTGCTCTTGTTGCCCAGGCTGGAGTGCAATGGTGCAATCTTGGCTCATTGCAACCTCCACCTCCTGGGTTCAAGCAATTCTCCCATCTCAGCCTCCCAAGTAGCTGGGATTACAGGTGCATGCCACCACACCCAGCTAATTTTTGCATTTTTAGTAGACATGGGGTCTCATCATATTGGTCAGGCTGGTCTCAAACTCCTGACCTCGGATGATCCGCCCGCCTCAGCCTCCCAGAGTGCTGAGATTACAGGCATGAGCCACTGCCCCCGGCCTGGGGAAGTCAGTTCTATTATTATTATTTTATTATTATTATTTTTGAGACGGAGTCTCGCACTGTCGCCCGGTTTGGAGTGCAATGGCACAATCTCAGCTCACTGCAACCTCCGCCTCCTGGGTTCAAGCGATTCTCCTGCCTCAGCCTCCCAAGTAGTTGGGATTACAGGTGCCCACCACCACACTCGGCTAATTTTTTGTACTTTTGTTTTTATTTTTATTTTTTCTTGAGACGGAATTTCGCTCTTGTTGCTCAGGGTGGAGTGCAAGGGCGTGATCTTGGCTCACCACAACCTGCGCCTCCCAGGTTCAAGCAATTCTCCTACCTCAGCCTCCCGAGTAGCTGGGATTACAGGCATGCACCACCATGCCCGGCTAATTTTGTAATTTTAGTAGAAATGGGATTTCTCCACATAGGTCAGGCTGGTCTTGAACTCCTGACCTCAGGTGATCTGCCCACCTTGGCCTCCCAAAGTGCTGGGATTACAGGCATGAGCCACTGCACCCAGCAATTTTTTGTATTTTTAGTAGAGACTGGGTTTCACTATGTTTGCCAGGTTGGTCTTAAACTCCTGATCTCGTGATCCGCCTGCCTCAGCCTCTCAAACTGCTGGGATTACAGGTGTGAGCCACAGTGCCTTTTTGGTCAGTTCTATCATTATTCCTTTTTTATTTATTTATTTTTTTTTTTGAGACAGAATCTTGCTCTGTCGCCCAGGCTGGAGTGCAGTGGCCCAATCTTGGCTCACTGTAAGCTCCGCCTCCTGGGTTCACGCCATTCTCCTGTCTCAGCCTCCGGAGTAGCTGGGACTACAAGTGTCTGCCACCATGCCCGGCTAATTTTTTGTATTTTTTTTAGAAGAGACGGGGATTTCACCGTGTTAGCCAGGATGGTCTCGATCTCCCGACCTCGTGATCCGCCCACCTCGGCCTCCCAAAGTACTGGGATTACAGGCATGAACCACTGCACCCAGCCTTCTTTTTTTCTTTCTTTCTTTTTTTTTTTTTTTTTTTTTTTTTTGAGACACAGTCTCACTCTGTCGCCCAGGCTGGAGTGCAGTAGTACAATCTCGGCTCACCGCAACCTCCGCCTTCCAGGTTCAAGTGATTCTCCTGCCTCAGCCTCCCGAGTACCTGGGACTACAGGTGCCCACCACGCCCAGCTGATTTTTGTATTTTTAGTAGAGACGAAGTTTCACCATGTTGGCCAGGCTGGTCTCGAACTCCTGGCCTCAAATGATCTGTCTCAATGTGCTGGGATTACAGGTGTGAGTCCTTACGCCCGGCCATTATTATTCCTTTTTTACAGATGAGAAAATCAAGTCTTGATGACGTAAAACCAGGGGCCCAAGGCTACTAGGGAACCAGCCCTATTCGACTCTAGCATCCATGTTCTGAATCACGTATAGTGAGGTTTCCAAGAAATTCCATGTTTGCATCTTTGGGGTGTGCTTCCAGGCACTTGAAGTTCTGGCTCACTGTCTGTGCCTCAGTGGACAAGTCTGAGAAGCCCCCAGGGGGTCTGTAACCCTGTGACGGTGGGAAGCTTCTGAATCTGCCTCCCTCTTTACCAGGCCCAGCTCTGACCCCAGGATGCTGTCTCAGTCCTCTGATGTCCCCTTTCCACAGGGCAGCACAGACTATTTCTTGAGCAGTGGTGACAAGATTCGATTCTTCTTTGAGAAAGGCGTTTTTGATGAGAAAGGTTTGGAGCTGGGGCCCTAGAGCTGGGGAGGAGCCATGGCGAGGGTAGGCTGGACTTGGGGATCTGCCCCCAGGGCTGGAAGCATGCTGAAGCCAGCTGCCCATGGAAGGCTAGACACCAGTTCTCTGCCTTTATCTGTTCTTTGTGCCACAGGAAATTTCCTGGTCCCTCCGGAGAAATCCATCAACAAAATTGGCCACGGTGAGCAGGGGGTTGGGGATGCAGGAAAGAAAATCGGGGAACTGGCTGGGAGTGATGGCTCACACTTGTAATCCTAACTAACACTTTGAGAAGTCAAGGCGGGTGGATCACTTGAGGTCAGGAGTTCAAGACCAGCCTGGCCAACATGGTGAAACCCCGTCTCTACTAAAAATAGAAAAAATTAGGAGAGTGTAGTGGCACACACCTGTAGTCCCAGCTACTCAGAAGGCTGAGGCAGGAGAATTGCTTGAACCCGGGAGGCGGATGTTGCAGTGAGCTGAGATCGTGCCATTGCACTCCAGCCTGCCTAGGTGACAGAGACAGAGTGAAACCCTGTTCAAAAAAAAAAAGAAAGAAAAGGAAAAAGAATGGGAAACTGGGGAAACTGAAGCCTGAAGAGTTTCGGAGCCTTAATGAAAGCCCACAGTGGCCGGGCGTGGTGGCTCACGTCTGTAATCCCAGCACTTTGGGAGGCATCACCTGAGGTCAGGAGTTCAAGACCATCCTGACCAACGTGGAGAAACCCCGTCTCTACTAAAAACACAAAATTAGCTGAACATGGTGGCGCATGTCTGTAATCCCAGCTACTTGGGAAGCTGAAGCGGGAGATAGCTTGAATCCGAGAGGCTGAGGCTGCAGTGAGCTGATATCACGCCATTGCACTCCAGCCTGGGCAACAAGAGTGAAACTCCGTCTCAAAAAAAAAAAAAGCCCATAGTAAGTTAGTGGTAGGGTGAATGGCATTTGTGGCTTCAGGCTCCCCTCTGGTCTTGGGCCCCTCTGCTAATCATGACACTGCTGCCATAGCACTGGGGATAGGGGGTCCACCTGATCCCCCCCTAACAGATGGGCATGTGCAGGCTCTCTACTGCCTGGCCTGGGGGGAGCTCCTGGGTCCAGTGCTCCCTAGAGCCACCCTAAGGGGCACCTGACCTGCTGACAGGGTCCCTATTCTGACACCCCAAAGTCAAGTAAGAAAACCCTCACTTTTTTTCTTTAGGATCATACATTATAATTTGTTTTATAGACTGCTTATTTATTTAAAAAAAAAATTGAGAGGAGGTCTCATTATGTTGCCTAGGCTGGTCTTCTACTACTGGGCTCAAGTGATCCTCCTGCCTTGGCCTCTCAAAATGTTGGGATTATAGGCATAAGCCACTGCACTTGGCCTATAATGCTTATTGTTAAACCTGAAGTTATATCATGGTAAGCTCGTAGACAAGTTGTGGTAAAATACACGTAAGATTTA
>NW_026652285.1:101124265-101152458 GCF_009828535.3 Hylobates moloch
AAAAATTAGCCAGGCGTGGTGGCACACACCTGTAGTCCCAGCTACTCAGGAGGCTGAGGCAGGATAATTGCTTGAACCCAGGAGGTGGAGGTTACAGTGAGTGCAGATCACTCCAGTGCACTCTAGCCTGGGGGACAGAGCAAGGCTCCGTCTCAAAAAAAAGAAAAATTTGGCCAGGCGCAGTGGCTCACGCTTGTAATCCCAGCTCTCAGGGAGGCAGAGGTGGGAGGGTAGCTTGAACCCAAGAGTTTGAGACCTGCCTGGGCAATATAGCGAGACCCCGTTCTCCACGAAAAGGAAGGAAAAAAAAATTTGGTGGTAGGAGAGAGTGTCATCCCCAGGCCTCCCTCGGCCTCCCTCCTCCCTTCTTTGGCAATTGAAATGCTGTGCTCCCAGCTTTCAAGGGCCAGCTCAGTGCCACCTCTTCTAAGAAGCCTTCCAGAACCCCTGAGAAAAGAAGGACCCATCTGACTCTGGGGCTGGAAGGCTTAACTGCTGTCCTGTGTCCTAGCCTCTCCCTCCAGTCCTTGCCCTGCTCTGCTCTGTGATCTTGTTAGGCATGTGTGCGCTTACACATGCTAGGAGCTTGTTGGGCAGGGGTGGGGGTTTTTTCTTTGCATCCCTCCTGGGGCTGGCACACGGCAGGTGCTCAGTAGCTGGGTGTTGATGTGGAATCCTGAGAGGAAAATGCCTGTGGCCAGAGCAGCAGCATCCTGTGAGTCTCAGCAAGCCCAGTCCCTCTCTGCTCTCCTCTGTCCTCACCAGGCTTTTCCTCTCTCTTGCAGCAACCTCACTTTGGCGGTGAAGGTGAGCTGAGGGCTGAGGGCCCCTGAAAAGGCCATGGGTGGGACATCTAAGACAGCAGTGGTTCTCAGATCTTTAGAAGGAGGGAAAGCGCTTGCTCCTGTCTGCTGTAGGAGCCTGGGCCGGAGAGGAGTAGCCACCTTCCATTCCTTCCTCTGATAGTGGATTTGTAGGGAAACCTTGCGTCCTTGATATAGTGGGTCCTGAGCCTGCCAGCAACCCCAGCTGGTTAAAAATATAGATTTCCTAAGCCAGGCGTGGTGGCTCATGCCTGTAATCCCAGCACTTTGGGAGGCAGAGGCGGGCGGATCACCTGAGGTCAGGAATTCGAGACCAGCCTGGCCAACATGCTGAAGCCCCATCTCTACTAAAAATACAAAAATTAGGTGGGTGTAGTATCGCACACCCATAGTCCCAGCTACTCAGGAGGCTGAGGCAGGAGAATCACTTGAACCCAGGAAGCAGAGGTTGCAGTGAGCCAAGATTACACCACTGCACTCCAGCCTGGGCAACAGAGTGAGACTCTGTCTCAAAACCAAACAAACAAAAACACCAGACCAAACCAAACAAACAAAAAACAGATTCCTGGGCCCTAGTCCCTGAGATCTTGAGCCAGTAGGGCTGCATGGGCCTGGGAATCTGTTTTTTTTTTTTTTTTGAGACAGAGTTTCATTCTTGTCACCCAAGCTGGAGTGCAATGGCACAATTTCGGCTCACTACAACCTCCGCCTCTCCAGTTCAAGTGATTCTCCTGCCTCAGCTTCCCGAATAGCTAGGATTACAGGTGCCTGCCACCACGCCCAGCTAATTTTTTCTATTTTTAGTAGAGACGGGGTTCTACCGTGTTGGCCAGGCTGGTCTCAAACTTCTGACCTCAGGTGATCTACCCACCTCAGCCTCCCAAAGTGCTGGGATTACAGGGATGAGCCACCGCGCCCGGCCCTGCAATCTGTGTTTCTAACAATTTTGCTGGAGGGCGAATTCAGCATAGAAATTGCTGATCTAGTTCCACACCCTACACCATGCAGTCACCCTTTACAGCCTCCCTGGTAGGTGATTATCTACTTCTGCTCAAATACCTCTGGTGACGGGGAGCTCACCCCCTCCCAGGAAGCCCTTTCCTTCCTTGCATGAGCCCAAGTCGGCCTCCTTGTGACCACCTTCTTCCACCATTCAGCCTGCACGCAGTTCCCCAAAGGGATGACCATCCCCACCCTTAGCCTTCTCTGCCTGAGTCCAGCTCTCCCAGTTCCTCCCACCATTCCTCTCCCAAATGTTTCAAAGCCCCTTCTGTTTCAAATGTTCCTTTGGAGGTCTGTCTTAAAGTTTGGTATTCAGAAAACACGCAGTTGCCCAGGAAGGAAGGAGGTGAGACAGCAGCCTGTTTATTCCGTTGTTGAGGACCATGTTCCTTCGTTCGGTGGTTCTGCATCCTAACTGTACCCTAGCATCGTGTGGGGAGGTTTTTAAAAATGTGGATGCTGGCCAGGAGTGGTGGCTCACACTTGTAATCCCAGCACTTTGGGAGGCCGACGGGGGCAGATCACCTAAGGTCAGGAGTTTGAGACCAGCCTAGCTAACATGGTGAAACCCCCTCTCTACTAAAAATTCGAAAATTAGCTGGGCGTGGTGGCGGGCACCTGTAATCCCAGCTACTCGGGAGGCTGAGGCAGCAGAATCGCTTGAATCCGTGAGGCGGAGGTTGCGGTGAGCCAAGATCGTGCCACGGCACTCCAGCCTGGGCGACAGAGCCAGACTCTGTCTCAAAATAATAATAATAATAATAATAATAATAATAATAATAATAATAATAATAAATGTGGATGCCTGATCTTAGCATCTCCCCACTTTGCACCCAACTTCCCCAAATTTTTTTTTTTTTTTGAGAAGGAGTCTTGCTCTGTCACCCAGACTGGAGTGTAGTGGCACAGTCTCGGCTCACTGCAAGTTCTGCCTCCCGAGTTCAAGCAATTCTCCTGTCTCAGCCTCCCAAGTAGCTGGGATTACAGGCGCCTGCCACCACACATGGCTAATTTTTGTGTTTTTAGTAGAGACGGGGTTTCACTATGTTGGCCAAGCTGGTCTTGAATTCCTGACCTCAGGTGATCCACCTGCCTCGGCCTCCCCAAGTGCTGAGATTATAGGTGTGAGCCACCGCGCCAAGCCCCAACCTCCCAAACTTAGGCCACTGGGTGAACCATCTGGTGGCTGGAGGCCGCTTGTCCCTGGTTAAGAAGGGTGGCTTGAGTTATCTCACTGGAATTAAACAGTAGCGCTACTTTATATCAAGCGATTATATTGTTGGGCCCTAAGCACTTTTCATACATCATCACATAGAATCCTCCAGCACCCTGTGAGGTAGGTTGTTGTTGGAGCCACTTCACGGTTTAGGAAATTGAGGCTTCGAGAAGTGAAATCGCTTGCCTTAGAGTCCTGGGCCAGGAAGTGGTGAGATTCTGACTGATCATGGGAAGCCTGGCCCTGGAGAGCACCCAGAGGACTGAGGAATGGTAATGAGGCCAAGGTGAGGTGGGAACAGGCAAAAGGATGGGCTCCTCACCCTCGGTGGGCCTGCTGTAGTCTCCCCTCATCAGGATGCCTCCTTCCTGTACACGGAGCCCCTGGGCCGGGTGCTGGGCGTGTGGATCGCAGTGGAGGATGCTACGCTGGAGAACGGCTGTCTCTGGTTCATCCCTGGCTCCCACACCAGTGAGGAACTGTCTCTTCTGCCCACCCCCTAGGGAGAGGGACCTTGAGAAAGAAGGAGTTTAAGGCTCTCCATCTTGGCCTGCAGGTGGCGTGTCAAGAAGGATGGTCCGGGCCCTTGTTGGCTCAGCGCCTGGTACCAGCTTCCTCGGGTCAGAGCCAGCCCGGGATAACAGCCTCTTTGTGCCCACTCCAGTGCAGAGAGGTAGGCAGATGCAGAGGGCAGAGAGGCAGGGGGCTGAGTCCATCAGTCTGTGCTTGCTCGACTACCCAGCGTCCAAAAGGTTGCCCTCTGGGTCATCTGAGGGCAGTGAAGTCACAGAAAGAGGAGGGGCTGGATGGGCGCTGGGAAGTCAGGAAGCAGCAGGTTTTCCTGCAGGCTGACCCAGATCACCCTGGAATCCACACTCTGCTACTTATGGGCTGTTTCTCTGGGCAAATGACTGACTCCCTGAGCCTTAATTTCCCCAAACGTAAAGTGGAAAGTCAGTGAGATGATAAATATGTTGACATAGAGTCTGCCTAGTGCATAGCCACTGCTCAACAAACTGCTCAACAAATGTTGGCTGTTGGGCGGGCCCTTTTTCTTATGAAAAGGGAAAACCAATGTCTAACTCAGCATCACTGGAGAGGTCCCAGTGGACTGGCACAGGACAGAGGGCTTCTGCCTGATCCTGCAAAGACCTCAGGAGGGGAAGCCCTTCCTCAGGCTTGTCAAGGCCACAGTCCACAGCAGAGGGGACTTGATCCCAGAGGAACATGCATCTCAATAGCTTAGCTTCTGACCCTGCAGGAGGCTGCAGATGCTTGAGCTTTCAGGGAAGGGAATGGGGATGGATGGGGGGCCACAAAACCACTGGAGGGAGGAGGGCTCATGTCCCTTCCTGCCCTGGGGAGGGGGGATGTGGGGCTGGTGGCTTCCTGACCTGCTTGTGTCTCTGCCAGGGGCCCTAGTCCTCATTCACGGAGAAGTGGTACACAAGAGCAAGCAGAACCTCTCTGACCGCTCGCGCCAGGCCTACACTTTCCACCTCATGGAGGCCTCTGGCACCACCTGGAGCCCAGAGAACTGGTAGGTGACAGGGTGGGCGTGTGCGCCCGACAGTCCCCTGGAGGCTGGGAGCAGTGACCCTGCACCTCAAGGTTGTTTCTCCTCTATCCTCTGCAGGCTCCAGCCAACAGCTTAACTGCCCTTTCCCCCACTGTACACCTAAAGGCTCTCACAGGGCAGGAGCGCTGGCCCCTCCTGGGTGAAGCTGTGGGCTGCAAACACCAGTGCCTTGCTCAGCCTCCTGGTTGCAACAGGGAGGTCTTGTCTCCCCTCCTGGGCTTTCCTCCTGCCCTGTGGGCAGCAGCCTAGGCTGGATCAGGGGCTTCCCTAAGATCTTCACCTCTCTGCCTCCCTACTGCCCCAACATAGCCTTGAGGAGGCTTCTCAGCCACCAAAGGGTTCTGACCCCTTCTCACTCTCCTCTCCTCTCAGATGGAACTCTGGTTATTATGGTGTTAGTTATCGAATAAAAACGACTTCAGAATGCAGCTTCCCTACTGAGCCTTCTTTCCCAAGCAGCATTGCTTTCCAGAGAAGAAAACTGCTTTCCAGGCTGGGTGCAGTGGCTCACGCCTGTAATCCCAGCACTTTGGGAGGCCGAGGCGGGCGGATGACCTGAGGTCGGCAGTTCGAGACCAGTTTGATCAACATGGAGAAACCCTGTCTCTACTAAAAATACAAAAAATTAGCCGGGCGTGGTGGTCCATGCCTGTAATCCCAGCTACTCGGGAGGCTGAGGCAGAAGAGTAGCTTGAACCTGGGAGGTGGAGATTGCGGTGAGCCGAGATCACGCCATTGCACTCCAGCCTGGGCAACAAAAGCGAAACTCCATCTCAAAAAAAAAAAAAAAAAATTGCTTTCCAGACAAGATGCTAAAATGCATCCCAGGTACCCCAGCCCTGCTTGGCGTGGCTTGCATGATTTTAATAAGTAACATTTAGTGGGCAGTGACTGTGTGCCCCGCACTGTGCTGAGACCTTCACAGGCTTTATCTCATGGAATCCTCACTCAGACAGGTAAGTGCCATTACTATCTGCACTTACAGAAGACGATGCTGAGCCAAGGAGGGGTAAATGACCTGCCCAAGTCACATGGCTGCTCGGTTGTTCAGCAGGGTCAGCCTCATGCAGAGCCCGTGCTCCTAACCTTGACACTGCCTCGTCTTCTCTTCTTGGGGAGCAGAGATGCCCAGAGCTAGGAATCCAGAGTTCCAGGTTCTAGTCCTGGCTCTGTGAGCAACTTGCTCTCTGGTCTCAGGCCAGGGCCTTTCCTTCCTCTGGGCCTGTTTCCTCCCATGTCCAGTAAGGGGGCCAGACTAGGGCCCTCAGGGGCCCTTCCTGTTTGGGCATGCTTGGCAGGCACTCAGACCTTCAGAACAACTGCCAAATCTAAAACCTCCTTAGCTGAGGTTTGGCCCAGAGGCTACAAACTGGGGAACACAGGCTGATTCTAGCCCACAGACACATTTTGTCTGGGCCTCAGCATTTTTTTTTTTTTTTTTGAGACAGAGTCTCGCTCTGTCACCCAGGCTGGAGTGCAGTGGCAAGATCTCAGCTCACTGCAACCTCTGCCTCCCGGGTTCAAACAATTCTCTCCTTCAGTGTCCCGAGTAGCTGGGATTACAGGCCCCTGCCACCACGTCCGGCTAATTTTTGTATTTTTAGTAGAGACAGGGTTTCCCCATCTTGGCCAGGCTGGTCTTGAACTCCTGACCTAGTGATCCACCCGCCTTGGCCTCCCAAAGTGCTGGGATTACAGGCGTGAGCCACTGCGCCTGGCCAGTCCTCAGCATTTAAGAAAAAACTTGAAGATTCCACATAACAATCCAGGTTCCTAAGCTTCCTCGAATGAGCATGCAATTGACAACACGGGGCCTACAGTCTAGCATGGTAGCTACTGGCTGGAGCTCGCTTAGAGGCTCAGTGTGGTCCTCTGTTGTTGTTTACTGTGTTACCTGATTGGCCTTGGCAGTCATTTGAGTTTGTGACCCTGATGTAGCCTATCTCCCAACTGTATACGTGGACAACCCAAGGCCCAGAGGATAGAGCCCTTTCCCAAGGCCACCCTGGGAGTCCGTGGGGCAAAGCTGGTGCTCTTTCCCCAACATTTTGCTGTCTCCTTTTGCAAGCAATAGGAGGGAGCCTGAGGGAAGGGAAGTGTCTCCGTTGAGTCCCAAAGAAATGTCTCAATACTCTCCTCTGAGGGAAAGGACATGGCAGTGATTCTCAAGCAGAAGCTTCGCTCCCTGGAGCTCTGCTCCGGGCTTCTGGCCTTGGTGGACCAAAGCTCTCACTTCCTCTGACGTCTTCCCAAGCTTGGGGAGAAAGGGAGAACCTTGTCCAGCCTCAGGACTCTTGCTGTGCTATCTTCCTAGTGACGGAAAATGTTTATCCATTCACTATGTGTGCAGTGTACAATTCTGGGAGGGACACGTGCAGATGGACTCCCAAATCTACTGATTTCCTGCTCCTTGTCAGTGCCCTGTGCTAGCCTTGGGGGATGGGGTGGGGAATGAGGCAGTCCCAGAGCCTGTCCTTCCAGAGAGCAAGGCTGCAGCGTGGACCCCTCATAGAGTCATTTACCTCTCAGGAAACTTCCCCAGCCCCTGTGGATCTTTCCTACCTTGGGAAAAGACAAACACATGTTTGGATAGGACTAGAACGTGAAAGGTCTTAAGAAGGACCCCTTGATGAGGTCCTGGTGCTGTTCAGCCCATCTTTCTCTATGGACACCACTCAGTGGGACACCAGAGGCGGGGTGGGGTTGACTAAAACAAGATCCAGCCAAGCAGGATCTGATCCTCCCTCAACCCCGCCAAAGTTGACCCACCTCTCCCTTCAGTAATTCCTAGCCCTCTGCTCTTTCTTTTTTTTTTTTTTTTTTTCCAGGAGAAGCCAGTATAGCCCAGGTCACTCTGGTTTCCAAGTGGTTTGCCCAGCTTTTCGGCTTTTCACTAAGATGAGGACTGGTCTTTGGTAAAAATGACTCCCCTTCTGACTGCTTATCAAGGGTGGGCTCTAGGCTGGACTCTCACAACACCCCGTGAGGTGTGGGCTGTCATTACTCCCATCTGCAAGGGAATTGAGGTTCAGCCTGGCTAAGTGACTCACCCAAGGTCACAAAGTTTTGTTTTTTTTTTGAGACGGAGTTTCGCTCTTGTTGCCCAGACTGGACTGCAGTGGCGCGATCTCGGCTCACTTCAACCTCTGCCTCCCAGGTTCAAGTGATTCTCCTGCCTCAGCCTCTCTAGTAGTTGGGATTACAGGCATATGCCACCACGCCTGGCTAATTTTCTATTTTTAGTAGATGGTGTTTCTCCATGTTGGTCAGGCTGGTCTTGAACTCCCGACCTCGGGTGATCCGCCCACCTCGGCCTCCCAAAGTGCTGGGATTACAGGCATGAGCCACCGTGCCCGGCCATTCAAGGTCACAAAGTTAGTAAGAAGCTGTACAGCCAAGGATTCTGACCAGATTAGTTTGACCCAGAGACTAAAGTGTTAACCATTATGCTTTACTCCCTCCAGTGTCCATTCTGGCCTCCTCCGAGGCTGCAGGGCAAAAGCGGGGGCTCTATAGCACACTCAGGTTCTTTGAGTTGCTGGACTATCCCTTAAGACTCTTTTCTTTTTAAATATCAGCAAGGCTGGGATGGTGGCTCACGCCTGTAATCCCAGCACTTTGGGAGGCCGAGGTGGGCGGATCACCTGAGGTCGGGAGATCGAGACCAGCCTGACCAACATAGAGAAACCCTGTCTCTACTCAAAATACAAAATTAGCTGGGCATGGTGGCGCATGCCTGTAATCCCAGCTACTCAGGAGGCTGGGACAGGAGAATCGCTTGAACCTGGGAGGCGGAGGTTGCGGTGAGCCAAGATCACACCATTGCACTCCAGCCTGGGCAACAAGAGCAAAACGGTCTCAAAAAAAATAAAATAATAAAACAAATATCAGCAAAATTAGAACTAGGAGAGCTTTGCTTTTTATTTTAAAGCTGAATCAACTGAAAAATCAAATCTGCTTTTCACACCTTGGCTCTTCATGCCCAAGTAGCTGTCTGCTGTGGGGACTGTTCACCCTCCCCATGTTTGTTTCCTCCGTCACTGCTGCTGCACTGTAACAGCTAGGCCATCAGCAATATCAGGAGGTAGAGAGGCAGAAGGAGATTGTCTATCTGTGTAGTGTATGCTTCCAGGAGGGACACAGTGCTGATGGACCCCAAAATCCAAGCGTAACTGTAGTTTAGGTCCACTCCACTGTCAAAGATTAAGATCACAGCTACAGAAATGATCTGCGCAAATATAGATGTCATGGTCCCCTCAAAAGTCTTTTTGGTTCCAGGCCAGCGGATCTCCCCCATGGTGCTACCGAAGATGGAGGCCACAGTATCACCCACACCCACAGCCAGGACACCGGCATAGGGGACGAGGGCCCTGGCTCCCCCCAGGCTACCCTTCTGTGTGCAGGGTCTGGGGATCAGCCAGATGGGAAGAGACATGCCCAGGAGCAGGTAGATGTGTGTCAGAATGAGTGGTCCACTGTCTCGTTCATCCAGAAAAAGGGACAGGAAGCTCCGTAGAGTGTGACCCAAGGGCTTGATGCGGAAGTAGCGCACATACTCCAGGAAGATGAAGACCGCCAGACATACAGTGGCGGCTACATAGAGCAGTGGCCGGTCAAAGATGATACCTGGGATGTAGGTGGCTACCACAATGAGGTGGAAATACTTTCGGGCGACGGTGGGGGCCTGGTGCTTCTTGGACTCAGAAGATGACCGTTTGGCATTCTGGTACAGCACCACCAGGCAGGCCAAGGTGGCCAGCAGAGACCAGTAGGCTAGGAGGTAGATGCGAGTGTCTGTCTGGAAGAGGAACTGAAGAAGCCAGAGCAGGGGATTCCTGCGGATGAGCCGGTGCAGCCAGGGTAGGACCACACCAAGGCTCAGCACACAGGTCATGAGGTGGAAGAAGATGGAGGAGGCCCAGGTGCCTGAGTCCATGAAGACAAACAGAGTGCTGAAGAAGATGCCCATGAGTACCATCCCTACTACCACAACCAGCAGGAAGAAGTCCACTGGGTCCCCCTGACTTTCCACCAGTGTCAGAGAGCGCTTGATGAGCTGGTTGAGGACAAAGCTAATGCCACCCAATACCAGCAGTGCCTCACCAGGGGTGAAGCAGCGGGGCAGCAGGTACAGCAGGATCATGTTGAGATAAACGAAGATCAGAAGGACTTCCAGGACTTCGATCACCTCCCCCACGCTCAGCGAGTGCTTCATGATATAAATGATAACACCTCCAGCCAAGCCCAAGATGACACAAGTGTTGGTTGGCACTGGGCGAGTGATGCCGAGCGCCAACACTGATGAGAAGAGGGCCACTGCCATGCCAGTGGCTGCCACCACAATGCCAAAACGCTCAAAGAACGGGTTCCCAGCAGTCTGGCACCGCTCCTTCATGACTAGTCCAAGCAAAGGCATGACCATGGAGGCGGGCAGTAGGCCACTGTTTGCGGACATTCGGAACTGGAAGACAGCGCTTCCCTGCTGTAGCAGCCGGTCCCACTTGTATTGGACGTAGAAGGCCTGCACTGCGAGGGCCACGGCGCACCACGAGTATCGGTCCCATACGGTTGCGTGGATGCTCAGCACCACTGCAAACACTACTGCCGCCTCTGCCAGCACCGATCCACTCAGCGGAGCCCCAGGCCCCGGGGCCGGAGATGGGCACTCTCGGGTCATATCTCTAGACCTGGGGCTTCACGGAGGCCGGGGTGACTACGGACGCCCTAGACTTCGGGCCCCTCAGCCCCGTCAAGCAGAGGGAGGCACTTTCACCCGGCCAGCAACCTTCTCCCTCCGTTCTCCAGCAGCGAGGAGGGAACTCCACCGCAGGTCACTTCTGCGGCCTGGGAGCTGGCGCCCGGCCACCCCCCACAGCCTCCAACCTACGGCGTAGACGTCGCCACTCTGCAGCCTTCCTCTCAGTTACAGCCGCCCCCGCTGCCGGATCCTCACCTCTTTGGGCCTCGCCATCTTGGCACCGCCCCGCGGTAACGTCACGTGACGAAATCCCCGCCCACGCTCCAGAGCCGGGGGCGAGCGGTCACGTGGGCACGGCGTCTGGGGGCGGGGTTAGGGCGCGCGCGCGCGCGCGAAGATGGCGGCGGCCGCAGGCGGGCTGTGTGTGAGGTGCGGAGCGGGTCGAGTGGACCGGGGTGGCTGTGAAGCGCGGGGTCAAAGCCGAGCGGAAGCGGGGCGGGAATTGGAGGCGGGATGTGGCGACGGTGGCAGGGCCAACCCCGGCTGGGTGGACGGGCACCGAGACGGGAGGCGGTTACGTCCAGACGGTCACCGCGCGCGGGGATCTGAAGTCTTCTTCAGGAGGGGGGCCGGCTCTTCACCTCTTCTCTCCGCGCTCGGCCTCCCGTCTCCTCACCCAGGGCCATTTGCCTTCCTCCTCTCTCGCCTCCGGCGCGTCTTTTAGCGCCCCACCCGCGCTTCCTTCTCCGGCCGTGACGCTCCCTCGAGCCACGGGGAGCTTTGCGGTCGCCTGGGGTACCCCCCACCCACGTCCCTGCTGCAGGCTCCCAGTGTCCTGCCCCGGCGTCGAGTGCGCTCTGCTGGCTCCCCAACCTCTCCCGCGATCTGTTCTTGTTAGGATTTTGTTTCGCGTTGAGCAGAGCCACGCTTGCGGCTTCTGCCCTCTCCGCGCCTCGAATCGTTCTTTTCTTGCACTGAATCAGTCAGCCAGCATGTGCAAATCCTCCAAGAGATTTCAGGGATTGAACTAGGCTTTAGGGACAAGAAGATGAAATATTATGTACGAAAGCTACAATTCTGACAAAGTGCTTTCTAGCGTCAGACCCTGGTGGAGCGCTTCCCAAGAGTTATCTCATTCAATTCTCGCAACTCCGAGAGGCGCCTTCTATTTCAGATGACTCAGAAGTCCGGCTCAGAGCTAGCTAAGTGATAAAGAGAGAATTCAGGCTGAAGTCTGCGTGCCTCCAGTGCTATAACCAGACCACCACGCCTCCCTCTGTCTTCCACATTGCAGCTCGAAGGTCTTCGTTCTTCCCACCACCCTCCCTCCTTAAAATTAAACATCCCTGTCTCTTACCCTTCCCTGTGCCAGCAGTGTGTTTTCCCGACCTTTTTTTATTTTTGAGACGGAGTCTCCCTCTGTCGCCCAGGTTGGAGTGCAGTGGTGCGATCTCGGCTCACGGCAACCTCCGCCTCCCAGGTTCAAGCGATTCTCCTGCCTCGGCCTCCCAAGTAGCTGGGGCTACAGGCGCCCGCCACCACGCCCGGCTAATTTTTGTATTTTTAGTAGAGACGGGGTTTCACCATGTTGGTCAGGATGGTCAGTCTCTCGACCTCGTGATCTGCCCGCCTTGGCCTCCCAAAGTGCTGGGATTACAGCTATGAGCCACCGCGCCCAACCGTTTTCCCCACTTTTTTGTTATGTTGTTCATTGCTGTATTCTCTCTCTCTTTTTTTTTTTTTGGTGAGGCAGGATCCTGCTCTGTTGCCCAGGCTGGAATGCAGTTGCGCAGTACGGCTCACTGCAATATGGGTCGCTCCTGGGCTCAAGTGATCCTCTCACCTCAGCCTTCCGATTAGCTGGGACTTCAGGTGTGCACCACCACACCTGGCTAATTTTTTTTAGATGCTTTCTGGAGATGTGGGTCTAGCTATGGTGCCCAGGCTGGTTTCGAACACCTGAG
The DNA here is from genome assembly GCF_009828535.3 of Hylobates moloch. Taxonomy (NCBI): domain Eukaryota; kingdom Metazoa; phylum Chordata; class Mammalia; order Primates; family Hylobatidae; genus Hylobates; species Hylobates moloch. The sequence continues at coordinate 101,136,549 of NW_026652285.1, forward strand.
CTTAAGTGATCCTGCTGGCTTCCCAAAGTGCTGATATTATAGGTGTAAGCCACTGCGCCTGGCCACCACTGTATTCTCAGCACCTAGAAGAGCATGCATGATAGGCTGTCAGTAAATACTTATTACACATATTGCCCATGCTCTCTGATACCACTTCCTTCACCTCTCAGCTGGAATTGAGACCTCTTTGCAGTTTCACCGGACAAGGAATGAACCTTGTGAGGAGCAGTTTGCTTTTTCCTCCCCTGCCGTTTTGTGCTAGCAGTGTTGGGGCAGTGTTGTCACTACTGTTCCTTCCTTTTTTTTTTTTTTCGCTCCTGTTGCCCAGGCTGGAGTGCAGTGGCACGATCTCGGCTCACTGCAACCTCTGCCTCCCAGGTTCAAGTGATTCTCCTGCCTCAGCCTCCCCAGTAGATAAGACTACAGGTGTGCACCACCATACCCGGCTAATTTTTGTATTTAAAGTGGAGACAGGGTTTCACCATTTTGGCCAGGCTGGTCTGGAACTCCTGACCTCAAGTGATCTGCCCTCTTCCGCCTCTTGAAGTGCTGAAGTGCTGGATTACAGGCATGAACCACCATGCCCGGCCTGAATACTGTCTTGTTATCAGAAAAATGATTAGTGATTCCAGTGTGCCATGTGGGAGTTGGTGGCTATTCATTGAGCAGAACTGAAGTTGCTTTTAAAGCATTAACCAGTAGGAAAGAGATGTATAAATTTTAGTTGTGTTTAAACCTCTTTTGATGAGAAAATACTGAAAGACTAGTTATTTATTTGAGACAGAGTCTCACTGTTGTCGCCCAGACTGGAGTGCACTGGCCCGATTTTCGCTCACTGCAACCTCTGCTTCCTGGATTCAAAGGATTCTCCTGCCTCAGTCTGCTAAGTAGCTGGGATTACAGGCGCCCGCCACCACGCCCAGCTAATTTCTTGTATTTTTAGTAGAGACAGGTTTTCACCATGTTGGCCAGGCTGGTCTCCAACTCCCGACCTCAGGTGATCTGCTGGCCTTGGCCTCCCAAAGTGCTGGGATTACAGGCTGACAATTTTAAAACAGAGCGAGTGCTTTGTGTTACAGTTAGTCTTTTTTTTTTTTTGGAGAAGGGGTCTTGTTCTGTCACACAGGCTGGAGTGCAGTGGCAGGATCTCGGCTCACTGCAACCTCTGCCTCCCTGACTCAATTGATTCTCCCACCTCAGTCTCCAAAGTAGCTAGGACTACAGGCACACGCCACCATGCCTGGCTGATTTTTGTATTTTTTGTAGAGACAAGGTCTCACTGTATTGCCCAGGCTAATCGCGAACTCCTGGGCTCAGGGGGTCCTCCTTGATCACTTGTGATTATGGCTCACTGCAGCCTCGCCCTTTGGGGCTTGGTGGAGCCTCCTAAAAGGTGAGACACCGGCCCACTACTAATTTTTTTTGTGGTATTTGTGTCACCCTGCCAGGTGGGCCTCCGCCTCCTGAGTGCAAGTGATTATTATGCCTCAGCCTCCCAAGTAGCTGGTACTACAGGCGTGTGCCACGATTCCTAGCTAATTTTTGTATTTTTAGTAAAGATGGGGTTTCACCATGTTGTCCAGGCTAGTCTCGAACTCCTGACTTCAAGTGATCTGCCCGCCTCAGCCTCCCAAAGTGCTGGGATTACAGGTGTGAGCTGTTGTGCCTGGCCCACGTTAGCTAATTTTGTATTTTTTTGTAGAGACAGGGATTCGCCATGTTTCCTAGGCTGGTCTCAAATTTCAGGGCTCAAGTACTCCTCCTGCCTTGGCCTTCCAAAGTGCTGGGATTACAGGTGTGAGCCACCATGCCCAGCCTGTTTTTCAGTTTTACAAAACTTGTAGTTAACATAGCTTGCATTCTTATTTTCTTGAGAAGGAGTCTCGCTCTGTCGCCAGGCTGGAATACAGTGATGCGATCTCGGCTCACTGCAACCTTTGCCTCCCGGGTTCAAGCGATTATCCTGCCTCAGCATCCCGAGTAGCTGGGACTACAAGCACGCACCACCATGCCCAGCTAATTTTTGTATTTTTGGTAGAGACGAGGTTTCACCTTGTTGGCCAGGATGGTCTCAATCTCTTGACCTCGTGATCCACCCACCTCGGCCTCCCAAAGTGCTGGGATTACAGGCGTGAGCCACCACGTCCAGCCATAGCTTGCATTCTTTTTGCAAAATGTTAAGGATATTTTAGGACCTTTTCATCCCTTCTCTCTCTGCAGATAGGCTTTCTAAGCAGTGTTGATTATTACAGATTACTATTCTAGGTGATCTGATAAAATACAATCTCTGTCCTTTTAGTAACTTTTTTTTTTTTGAATAACTATTTACTGAGAGAATTTCCTTTTTTGTTTGTTTGTTTGAGACAGAGACACAGTATCACCCGGGCTGGAGTGCAGTGGTGTGATCTTGGCTTACTGCAACCTCCATCTCTTGAGTTCAAGTGATTTTTGTGTCTCAGCCTCCCAAGTAGCTGGGAGTACAGGAACCCACCACCATGCCCGACTAATTTTTATATTTTTAGTAGAGACAAGGTTTTTGTTTAGTAGAGATGGGGCCATGTTGGGCACACTGGTCTCAGACTCCTGACCTCAGGTGATCCACCCACCTTAGCCTCCCAAAGTGCTGGGATTACAGGCATGAGCTACTGTGCCTGACCAGGTTAAAATCTTATGTTTCAGTTTCCTAATTTTTATTTTGAACATTAAACTTCTAACAATTTTTATTATTATTATTTTTTGAGGTGGAGTCTTGCTCTGTCGCCCAGCCTGGAGTGCAGTGACACCATCTCGGCTCACTGTAAGCTCTGTCTCCCGGGTTCATGCCATTCTCCTGCCTCAGCCTCCCAAGTAGCTGGGGATGCAGTCGCCCGCCACAATGCCCGGCTAATTTTTTGTATTTTTAGTAGAGACAGGGTTTCACGGTATTAGCCAGGATGGTCTCGATCTCCTGACCTCGTGATCCGCCCGCCTCGAAAGTGCTGGGATTACAGGCATGAGCCACCGTGCCCGGCCCTAACAGTGTTATTATATAACAAGATTACTTTCCAAAAATTTAACAAATTGTTTTGTATATTGAGATTTTTTGCTTTTAGAGAGTAGACAAAATGGCTGTGAGGCAGTGTACAAGTTTGTATGATCAAAAAGAGGAAAATTACCTCTGGTCTCTCATTTTGCAGGAGCAGTAGAGAACTGTGGACTATTCTGCTTGGAAGGTCAGCTCTGAGAGAGCTGGTAAGTGGTGGTGTTCTTAAGTGGGTTCTCTGGGTTTCTTTGTGTAGCTTTTGTTACAAAAACACTTTTTTTTTTAATGTAGGAAGTAAACGCATTTATTTATTTATTTATTTAGAGACGGAGTTTCGCTCTTGTTTCCCAGGCTGGAGTGCAATGGCGTGATCTCGGCTCACCTCAACCTCCACCTCCCAGGTTCAAGCGATTCTCCTGCCTCAGCCTCCCGAGTAGCTGGGATTACAGGCATGCACCACCAAGCCTGACTAATTTTGTATTTTTAGTAGAGATGGGGGTTCTCCATTTTGGTCAGCCTGGTCTCGAACTCCTGACATTAGGTGATCTGCCCTCGTTGACCTCCCAAATTGCTGTGATTATAGGCGTGAGCCACCACGCCTGGCCTATTTATTTATTTTGAGATGGAGTTTCACTCTTGTCACCCGGCCGGAGTGTAAGTAGCTCGATCTTGGCTCACCTCAACCTCCGCCACCTGGGTTCAAGTGAGTCTCCTGCCTCAGCCTCCCCAGTAGTTGGGATTAAAGGTGCCTGCCACCACGCCCTGCTGATTTTTATATTTTTAGTAGAGACAGGGTTTCACCATGTTGGCCAGGTCGGTCTCGAACTCCTGACCTCAGGTGGTCTGCCTGCCTCAGCCTCCCAAAGTGCTGGGATTACAGGCATGAGCCCCACACCCGGCTACGTTTTTTTTTGTTGTTGTTGAGACTGAGTCTGTCTCTCGCCCAGGGTGGAGTGCGGTGGCACGATCGTGGCTCACTGCAACCTCTGTCTCCTGGGTTCAAGTGATTCCCTGCGTTAGCCTCTCAAGGAGCGGGGGATTACAGATGCATGCCACCATGCCCGGCTAATTTTTGTATTTTTAGTAGAGATGGGGTTTCACCATGTTGGCCAGGCTGGTCTTCAATTCCTGGCCTCAGGTGATCTGCCCGTCTCAGCCTCCCAAAGTGCTGGGATTGCAGGCATGAGCCACTGTGCCTGGTGTAAACAATTTTTTTTATTCCTAAAACTTTATAAACATGGTCAGATGCAGTGGCTCCTGCCTGTAATCCCAGCACTTTGGAAGGCCAAGGCGGAAGGATCAATTGAGTGCACAAGCTCAAGGCCAGTCCTGGCAACGTAGCAAGACCCCGTCTCTACAAAAAAATTTTAAAAAAATTAGCCAGGCATGGTGGTGCATGTCTGTAGTCCCAGCTACTTAGGAGTCCGAGGTGGGAGGATTGCTTGACCCTGGGAGGTTGAGGCTGCAGTGAACTCTAGCCTGGGAGACATATCGAGACCCCAGCTCAAAAAAGCAAAAAGCTTTATAAACATTATGCATTCCCTACTTCTCTGCTGAAATGAGACTACCTAGCCTAGCCGCTGAAGTCTTCTAAATCTACCTTTGTATTTCATTGATTCCTTTTATGAAAAGATACCTGTGTTCATTGATTGGCTGCCGAGAGTAGGGGTACAAATATCGTTCTGCTACCTCAACCTAAGAAAGATTCTCAGCCAGGCACGGTGGCTCACGCCTGTAATCCCAGCACTTTGGGAGGCCAAGGCGGGCGGATCACCTGAGGTCAGGAGTTCGTGACCAGCCTCAACATGGAGAAACCCCGTCTCTACTAAAAATACAAAATTAGCCGGTGGTGCATGCCTGTAGTCCCAGCTACTCGGGAGGCTGAGGCAGGAGAATTGCTTGAACCTGGGAGGTGGAGGTTGCGGTGAGCTGAGATCGCGCCATTGCACTCCAACCTGGGCAATGAGAGTGAAACTCCGTCTCAAAAACAAATAAATAAATAAATAAAATTTAAAAAAAGGTTCTCAAGCCTTGATCATAGAGGCAGGGGTTTCTAGTCTTTTTTTTTTTTTTTGGAGACATGGTCTCGCTCTGTCCACCAGGCTGGAGTGCAGTGACGCAATCTTGGCTCACTGCAGCCTCGATATCCAGGATCAAGTGATCTTCAGTCTCCTGAGCAACTGGGACCACAGAAATTAGCCACCACGCCTGGCTAATTTTTGTATTTTTTGTAGAGATGGGGTCTTACCTTGTTGCCCAGGCTAGTCTCAAACTCCTGGGCTCAAGGATCCACACACCTTGGCCTCCCAAAGTGGTGGTATTACAGATGTGAGCCACTGCACCTGGCCTGGTTTCTAGGCCATTTCTAAGTATATAATCAATAAAGGACAGTTCTTCATGTTGATTCTTGGGTGTTCTGACCCTGTGAAGATAAAGTGTTAAGATGACACTCATTTATTGTTGTTACTATCATTAACAGAATTAATGTTACTTATTTTAGAGCCTTAGCATTTTTTGATACGCCTTCATTTGATAATTTTGCTTCTAGGAATGTATCTTTAAAAAATTCCTGAAAAAGTTTTGCACATAAAACTTTATCACAGGCCAGGCGTGGTGGTTTATGCCTGTAATCCCAGCACTTTGGGAGGCCAAGGTGGGCGGATCACTTGAGATCAGGAGTTCAGGACCAGCCTGGCCAACATGGTGAAACCCCATCTCTACTAAAAATACAAAAGTGAGCTGGCTGTGGTGATGGGCAGCTATAATCCCAGCTACTCAGGAGGCTGTGGTGGAAAGATCGCTTAAGCTCAGGATATCAAGGCTGCAGTGAGCCATGATTGCATCACTGCACTCCAGCCTGGGTGACAGAACAAGACCCTGTCTCCAAAAACAACAAAGAAAACTTCACCACAACATCATTTATATTATTAAGTAATTCCAGTCAGCTTAAGTATATCAAACAGAGGAATGATAAATGAATTATGATCTACCAACTAGATACAAGTATTATGCAGCAACTTGAAAGTATGTTTATCAAGACTTTCATAATAAGGTTAAGTCATTATGTTATAATGTTAAGCAAAGAAAAGAAGGTTACAGAATTCTGTATTCAAAATGATTTCAACTGTGGGGAAAAATGCATATTAAAAACACTCAAAGGAATGTGTAATACTTAGTGTGATTCTGGAATCTGATTTTTTTATTTTTTTTGAGACGGAGTTTCGTTCTTGTCCTGGCTGGAGTACATTGGTGCAATCTCGGCTCACCACAACCTCTGCCTCCCAGGTTCAAGTGATTCTCCTGCCTCAGCCACCCAAGTAGCTGGGATTACAGGCATACACCACCACGCCCAGCTAATTTTGTATTTTTTAGTAGAGACAGGGTTTCTCCATGTTGGTAAGGTTGGTCTTCAACTCCCAACCCCAGGGGATCCGCCTGCTTCAGCCTCCCAAAGTGCTGGGATTACAGGCATGAGCCACTGTGCCTGGCCGAGTCTGATTATTAATAAAACTGCATTTGGGCTGGGCGTGGTGGCTCACACCTGTAATCTCTGCACTTTGCTGACACGGGCAGATCACGAGGTCAGGAGTTCAAGACCAGCTTGGCCAATATGGTGAAACCCCCATCTCTACTAAAAATACAAAAAAACTGACCGGCCTGGTGGCGTGCTTGTAGTCCCATCTACTCAGGAGGCTGAGGTAGGAGAATTGCTTGAACCCAGGAGGCGGAGGTTGCGGTGAGCCAAGATTGCGCCACTGCACTCCATCCTGGGCAATAGAGTGAGACTCCGTCTCAAAAAAAAAAAAACAAAACCACAAAAAACTGCATTTGCAGTCGGGTGCCTTGGCTCACGCCTGTAATCCCAGCACTTTGGGAGGCCAAGGCGGGCAGATCACCTGAGGTGGGGAGTTCGAGATCAGCCTGGCCAACATGGTGAAACCCCATCTCTACTAAAAATACAATAATTAGCTGGGTGTGGTGGCTGGCACCTGTAATTCCAGCTACTCCGGAGGCTGAGGCTCAAGAATCACTTGAACCTGGGAGGCAGAGGTTGCAGTCAGCCAAGTTTGTGCCACTGCACTCCAACCTGGGTGACAGAGTGAGACTCCATCTCAAAAAAAAAAAAAAAAAAAAAAATACTGCATTTGTATAAATGCCTTGTTCTTTTCCAGAGTCAGATTGAGGCAGAACTGAATAAACATTGGCGGCGATTGTTAGAGGGGCTTTCTTACTACAAACCTCCCAGGTATGGCAATTCCAGGTGTCTGGTTAAAGTAATTCCCCTAAGGAAGCTGGCATGGATGAAACCATCCTCCTATATGCTTTGATGATATTGTAGGGTTATGTATACCAGAGATAATACAATTTAGTTTACCAGTGGAAAACAGTAGGGTACATTTGTTTTTTTGTTGACTGAAAGAAAAGGAAATTCCTTCTAGAAATACAGTATTGTAGAATATAATTATGACCTATATGTGGGGATGAGAATTTATTAAACAATGAATTTCCTAATATTTATTCAGACTCCACAGTGTCTATGTGAGCACTAACTGGTGGGAGATAGCAGTGAAGGATGATACTAACAACTGACACTTGTGTAGTGTTAACTATGTAACAATTATTTTTCTAAGCACCTGACTTATCAAAAGTTATTTAATCCCCACAACACCCCTTTGAGATAGTTACTACTTTTATTCTTTGGGTGAATATATAGATCTTTTTATTGGGTAGTGGAAAACATAGTAATAAAATATAAAGTAGTTACAAATAAAGAGAATGCAGCTTGTAGGGCTGGGCTTATTTGATCTTGACTCCTAGTCCAGATCTCATTCTGTTATGCATTATAGTCTAAGTCACCCTCATTTCCCTTCTACTTTTGTACTTCTTTTGAAAGTATTACATCCTTACCTTCCATTTTCATTCTCTTAGGTTAACGATGAACTTTTCCTTGTTATTCATCTGTCTGTTAATTCTTCCCCCGTAATTACCTTGAAGTAAATTCCAGATACCTTGTTATTTTATCTGCAAATACTTGACTATGTATCTAAAATACATGGACTTTTTAAAAAGATAATCACTATATTATCACATTTAGGTACTCTTATCATTGTTTCCATTTTACCAATGGGGAAACTGAGGCACAAAGAGGTTAAGTAACTTGTCATGGTCACACAGCTAGTAAGTGGTAGAACCAGGATTTGAGCCTGGTGGTCTCGTTCCAGTGTCTGTTCTTTTTTTTTTTTTTGAGATGGAGTTTTGCTCTTATCGCCCAGGCTGGAGTGTAGTGTCACAATCTCGGCTCACTGCAACCTCCACCTCCTGGGTTCAAGTGATTCTCTTGCCTCAGCCTCCCAAGTGGCTGGGATTACAGGTGCCCGCCACCATGCCCAGCTAATTTTTTTCTGTTTTTAGTAGAGATGGAGTTTCACTATGTTGGCCAGGCTGGTCTTGAACTTCTGACCTCAAGGGATCCTCCCACCTCAGCCTCCCAAAGTGCTGGAATTACAGATGTGAGCCACCAGTCCCGCCCCCAGTGTCTGTTATTTTTTGTTGTTGTTGTTGTTGTTTTTGTTTTTGAGATGGAGTCTCCCTCTGTCACTCAGGCTGGAGTGCAGTGGCACGATCTTGGCTCACTGAAACCTCCACCTCCTGGGTTTAAGCGATTCTCCTGCCTCAGCCTCCTGAGTAGCTGGGATTACAGGTGCCCACCACCATGCCTGCTAATTTTTGTATTTTTAGTAGAGACGGGGTTTCACCATGTTGGCCAGGCTGGCCTTGAACTCCTGATCTCAAGTGATCTGCCCGCCTCAGCCTCCCAAAGTGCTGAGATTACAGGCGTGAGCCACCATACCCAGCCTACTGTTTTCTTTACTATCTTTTTTTTGTTCCAGGATCCAACCTAGTTGTCAAGCGCCTGTAGTCTCCTCTTAGCTGTGACAATCTCTTAGTCTTACCTTGATTTTCATGACCTTGAGCAGGTTTGAGGACTGGTCAGTTATTTTGTAGGATGCCCCCAATTTGAGTTTGTCTGATGTTTTCCTTATTATTAGACTGAGGTTGTGAGTTTTAGGGAAGAATACACAGAGGTGAGGTGCTCTTCTTTTTTTTTTTTTTGAGATGGAGTTTCACTCTTGTTGCCCATGCTGGCGTGCAGTGGCGCGATTTCAGCTCACTACAACCTCTGCCTCCTGGGTTCAAGCAATTCTGTCTCAGCCTCCCGAGTAGCTGGGACTACAGGTGCATGCCACCATGCCTGGCTAATTTGTGTATTTTTAGTAGAGACAGGGTTTCACCATATTGGTCAGGCTGGTCTTGAACTCCTGACCTCAGGTAATCCGCCCGCCTCAGCCTCCCAAAGTGCTGGGATTACAGGCGTGAGCCACTGCGCCTGGCCTAGCTACCCTTCTTACCACATCATAGCAGAGAGTACATGCTGTCCACATGAAATCACTGGTGATGTTAATCTTGGTCACTCAGTTAAGGAGGCATTTGCCAAGTTTCTCCTCTGTAAAGTTACTTTTTTCTCTTTTCCTATTTTATTTTTTGGAAGTATGTACTAAATATAGCCATGTCCAGCTAATTTTTTTCATTTTTGTTGGAGATGAGGGTCTCACTTTGTTGTCTAGGCTGATCTCAAAACTCCTGGCCTCAAGCTATCCTCCTGTCTCGGCCTCCCGAAGTGCTGGGATTACAGGCATGAGCCATTGTTCTGGCCCCTCCCTAGCCTATTTATTTATTCATTAGTTTATATCAGTGTGGACTCAAATATATTTATTTTATTTATTTCATATTTTGTTTATACCTTGTTTCAGCTTTGGCCATTGGGCATTCTTTTAGGTTGGCCTCTGTCGTTTGGGCATGTCCTTCCTTTTTTCTTTTTTTCTTTTCTTTCTTTTCTATTACGTCATCTCATACCGAAAGGACTTTGGTTTCTTAAGCCCTTCTGTACTTTGTTTCACATAAGATGCTTCAAGATTTTCTTGTATTTTCCTTGCCCTGGCTCTAGAACCAACCAATTCTCCAAGGAATCCTGTTTATTAGAGAATGGTATTATAAAGCAGGATCTGGGTGCTGCATGTGCCTCCTGCTATTGGAGTGTTATAAATCCTAGGCCTTCTCAGTGGACAGCGCTATTACAGATAATATATTAATACATGTATGTATGCCACAGACCTGGTTTTATTTATTTATTTATTTATTTATTTTTTTTTTTGAGATGGAGTCTTGCTCTGTCCCCCAGGCTGGAGTGCAGTGGCGCGATCTCGGCTCACTGCAAGCCCCGCCTCTCGGGTTCACGCCATTCTCCTGCCTCAGCCTCCCGAGTAGCTGGGACTACAGGCGCCCGCCAACATGCCCGGCTAATTTTTTTTGTATTTTTAGTAGAGACGGGGTTTCACCGTGTTAGCCAGGATGGTCTCAATCTCCTGACCTCGTGATCCGCCCGCCTCGGCCTCCCAAAGTGCTGGGATTATAGGCTTGAGTCACTGCGCCGGGCACAGACCTGGTTTTAAATTTTAGCAACTGTTTATTAGCTGTGAGATTTTTGGTAAGTTATTTACCCTTTCTAAGTGCTGGCAATTCCATTTGTAAAAGGAGAATAGTAATGTTTGCCTTTCAGGGTAGTAGTAAGGATAAAAAATAATGTAAGTTAATGTATTTACAAATAACATTGTTATAACTGTAATTTAACCACTTTTTTTTGTTTTGTTTTGTTGCTTAGGCATAACCAGTTCTGTGTTATGAAGTCTGTAGAGGTGAATGTGTGTGTGTGTGTGTGTGTGTGTGTGTGTGTTATAGTCATCTGAAGGGCAGAAAATAGTCTGTAGGAAAAATATTTTAAAATATTTTTATTTTAAACTCAGTGAGCTATTGAGAATGAAGAAATGATTCACTGTTCTTTTCACAGTCCAAGTTCAGCTGAAAAAGTGAAAGCTAATAAAGATGTAGCTTCACCATTGAAGGAACTGGGTTTAAGAATCAGCAAGTTTTTGGTGAGTAAAAATTAGCACTCGCTCAATTTATTACTTGCAGTGTGGATGTGTGTGGTTATATTGCTAGTGATAGTGAAAATTCAGTTTATTTTTGTTTTGGGGATTAAATTGTTTTATAAATACCCAGGTTGCAACTCTTCTCCCTGAAAGTTAGAAGTCAAAGTTGCCTGATCCATTCACTGCATATCATAGGGTTTTCTTCACCAGCCATGTGGTGGTCTTTAAGGTGACTAAGTTTGTCACTTTGGAAGCTCACATCATGCCTACTGCTGTATTAATGCGCTTGGTGAATAAGCATCGTTGTTTCTGGCATGTACATTTAATTGTAATAAAAATTGTATGTCAGTGACTGGCTCTTGTCTTCTGTTAGAGTCAGAGTTGTTATGTTTTATGAATCTTTGAGAAGCATTTTTGTTTATTCAAGTCCTGTGTTCATTGTAGAAGACAAATCTTGAAATTCTTTGCATACTGTGTGCGATTTCTGAGCTGTTCCTTACTTAAAATCTCTGTGTTTCAGGGTCTTGATGAAGAACAAAGTGTGCAGTTACTCCAGTGTTACCTGCAAGAGGACTACAGGGGTACTTGGGACTCAGTAAAGGTTTGTGGTTTATGTCAGCTCCTTTCTTCTGCCTTTATCCATTTTCCCTGTTGGTTTTAGATAATGTAGGATTTTGGCACCAATTCTTTTATCGGTGGTAGGTGATCAGGTACAGTCATCTTCAGGAAAGACCTACTAAAGGCTTTAAAAAAACATGACCTGGGGGTCAATGGCTTGTGCCTGTACTCCCAGCTTCTTGGGAGGCTGAGGCAGGAGGATCACTTGAGTCCAGGAGTTTGAGGCTGCAGTGAACTGTGATCGCACTACTGCACTCCAGCCTGGGCAAAAGAGTGAGACCCTATCTCTTTAAAAAGTAAAGAATATATATGCACATAAGCTGAGATCTGTCTTCATACTTGGAGGAGTGGAGAGGTCAAAGACTGACATGTTAATCATAGAATCTTGGGCTATTAGAGATGATAAGGATTTGGTAGAATTTCTTTTTTTTTTTTTTTTGAGATGGAGTCTCACTCTGTTGCCCAGGCTGGAGTGCAATGGTGCGATCTTGGCTCACTGCAAGCTCTGCCTCCCGGGTTCACGCCATTCTCCTGCCTCAGCCTCCCGAGTAGCTGGGACTATAGGCGCCTGCCACCACGCCCGGCTAATTTTTTGTATTTTTAGTAGACACAGTGTTTCACCGTGTTAGCCAGGATGGTCTCTATCTCCTGACCACGTGATCCGCCCGCCTCGGCCTCCCAAAGTGCTGGGATTACAGGCGTGAGCCACCGCGCCCGGCCAGGATTTGGTAGAATTTCTAGCCTGCCCAGCCCCTCATTTTACATAAGAGGACTGAGGCCAGAGGAGAAGGGGAGGGATTTGAGCACAGGTTTGGGTACATTCGGGTAAAAAGTAAGGTGGAAAGTGTATGTAGAAACAAATGTGCAATTATAATCTTGAAGGATGAAGTGAAGGTATCTATCTTTTTTTATTACTTGAGTTTTGCCTAAAAGGTGGCCTCTTAACTGCTCTGTTTTTCTTTTCAGACAGTACTGCAAGATGAGAGGCAGAGCCAGGCCTTAATCCTGAAGGTCAGTAGTAGTCACCATTTCTATTCTTTGATATAAAATTGAGTGACAGCTTCTTGCCTCATTTTCCTGAGCATTGCTGGCTTTTGACTCTTCTATTGGGTAAGCATGGAGGTCTTTATGAAGAAGCATATTAACTCATTTGTGAAATGATGCTTTTATCCACTGGATCCAGTAGAGAAGTTTCTCCCAAGGAGATTCTTCAGCTACTGGTGCTGAGAACAAGTTCATGGATATTTTTTCTTTAGGTCTAACTCCAACAGGATTAATTTGTGTTTCTTTATTTCTTTATTCTTTAGTCCCTTTCCAGCAACCTTCTCACTTAGGATCTCACGTTAAAATGGAATTTGTGACTTCTGAAGAAGTTTCCTATTTTATATTTAGTGAGAACTAAGTACATTAGTTACAAGCAATTAGGACCTATATCAGTGGAATTTTTATATTTGTTTTTATGTGTTTGGCCTGCCAGTTGATAGCATTGTGTGCTACATGAATGCTCTGAGAAATCATGCTAGAAAACATTTTTGGAAACTTGTATATATTATTAAACAATCATTCCTTTCATCCTGTATATTCTGGTTTATGAATGTCTTTTGCTTTATTTTGGCCTAATTCGGTATGTTTGCGTTTCTGTGATTCCTTATTTATATAAATTGAACTTTTCCATCCACATCTTTAAGTGAAATTATCAATAAATTTAAACTTGAGTTTCCTGTGTGCAAAGGTGGGTAACTGATTTTGAATCTTTGGGTTCCTCAGATTGCAGATTATTATTATGAAGAAAGAACCTGTATTCTTCGTTGCGTCTTACACCTTCTCACTTACTTCCAAGATGAAAGACACCCCTATAGGGTAAGCTTGTTTAGTCCTCTTGCTTCTCTTTACACTGTATCATCTTAATAATTTTATTAATATTTATTTGAATATTTACCTTTTATTCTAGGTATAATTTACTCTTGATTTTTTTAAAGGTTGAATATGCAGACTGTGTTGATAAATTGGAGAAGGAACTAGTTTCAAAATACAGACAGCAGTTTGAAGAGCTTTATAAAACTGAAGCACCAACTTGGGAGACACATGGAAATCTCATGGTATGTGGTTACTGTGTTCTCCTGTAACTTTTTTTTTTTTTAAGATGGAGTCTTGCTCTGTCACGCAGGCTGGAGTGCAGTGGCGAGATCTCGGCTCACTGCAACCTCCATCTCCTGGTTTTAAGCAATTCTCCTACCTCAGCGGATTACAGGCACCCGTCGCCACACCCAGCCAATTTTTGCATTTTTAGTAGAGACAGGGTTTCACCATGTTGGCCAGGCTGGTCTTGAACTGCTGACCTCAGGTGATCCGCCCACCACAGCCTCCCAAAGTGCTGGGATTACAAGCGTGAGCGACTACACCTGGCCTATAACTCTTAGGAGAATTGTATACCCTTGCTTATAGAGCTGCAAGTTAAATTATTTATTCATTCATTTAAAACATATAGATTATCTTTTTTTTTTTTTTTTGGTGAGATGGAGTCTCCCTCTGTTGCTCAAGCTGGAGTGCAATGGCACAATCTCAGCTCACTGCAACCTCCGCCTCCCAGGTTCAAGCGATTCTACTGCCCCAGCCTCCCAAGTAGCTGGGATTACAGGCACCTGCCACCATGCCCAGCTAATTTTTTGTATTTTTAGTAGAGATAGAGATAGGGTTTTACCATGTTGGCTAGGCTGGTCTCGAGCCCTTGACCTCAGGTGATCCACCTACCTTGGCCTCCAAGTGTTGGGATTACAGGCATGAGCCACTGCGCCTGACCTAGGTTATCATGCTCGAGAAAAGTTTAAACATGTCATATAAATCAAAATATTGATGACATTAATTAATGGTACTTAATTCTGACTTTGACTTTTTTTCAATCCCATTAGTTTACTTTCATTTCTTACCTAAAATTTGTTTAGTGGTTAATAGAATTCTGAACCTAATATTTCATCTTATTATTTTCTGCTCAGTGTGTAACACTAGTCTGATTATTTTATTCTAATTTTTTTTTTTTTTTTTTTTTTGAGACGGACTCGCTTTTTCGCCCAGGCTGGAGTACAGTGTCGAGATCTCCACTCACTGCAAGCTCCGCCTCCTGGGTTCACGCCATTCTCCTGCCTCAGCCTCCTGAGTAGCTGGGACTACAGGTGCCCACCACCGTGCCCAGCTAATTTTTTGTATTTTTTTTTTTTTTTTTTGGTAGAGGCAGGGTTTCACTGTGTTAGCCAGGATGGTCTTGATCTCCTGACCTCGTGATCCACCCACCTCAGCCTCCCAAAGTGCTGGGATTACAGGCGTGAGCCACCGTGCCTGGCTATTTTATCCTAATTTCTAAACCAATCTGCATCTATAGATTATAGCATGACCTTGTTTATTTTAAAAATAATACATTCTTACTAAAACACATGAATGACACAGCTACTTAAAAAATATTTAATAGATGAAAAGGTCCCATTTATACATATAACATTTCTGTTTCCTCAGAAAGTTTGCAGTCAGAAGCATGAAATAGCAATAAAGGCATAAAATTCCCAGGAATAAGTTCAGGACAATTTAAAATCTAAATGAAGAGAACTTCAAAAATGCTGTAAAAGGTGTGAAAGAAGACATAACTGAGGCTGGGCACAGTGGCTCATGCCTGTAATCCTAGCACAGTGGGAGGCCAAGGCAGGTAGATTACTTTAGGTCGGGAGTTCGAGACAAACCTGGCCAATATGGTAAAACTCTGTTTCTAGTAAAAATACAAAAATTGGTGGGGCACAGTGGCTCAGGCCTATAATCCCAGCACTTTGGGAGGCCAAGGTGTGTGGATCGCTTGAGGTCAGGAGTTCAAGACCAGCCTGGCCAACATGGTGAAACCCCGTCTCTACTAAAAATACAAAAATTAGGCAAGTATGGTGGCACCCACCTGTAGTCTCAGCTACTCAGGAGGCTGGAGTGGGAGGATCACTTGAGCCTAGGAGGCAGAGGTTGCAGTGAGCCAAGATTGCACCACTGTACTCCAGCCTGGGTGACAGAGCAAGACTCCGTCTCAAAAAAAAAAGAAACCATAAAAAATAAAAATTCAAGTCTGGCCAATATGGTGAAACCCTGTCTCTAGTAAAAATACAAAAAAATATTAACTGGACATGGTGGTGCGTGCCTGTAATCCCAGCTACTTGGGAGGCTAAGGCAGGAGAATTGCTTGAACCCAGGAGGCAGAGGTTGCAGTGAGCCGAGATGGCACCACTGCACTCCAGCCTAGGCGACAGAGCAAGAC
>NW_026652285.1:101152817-101164781 GCF_009828535.3 Hylobates moloch
TATAGATATGTAGATATAGATATAGATAGATATAGATATTTTTTTTTGAGACAGAGTTTCGCTCTTGTTGCCCATGCTGGAGTTCAGTGGCATGATCTTGGCTCACCACAACCTCCGCCTCCCAGGTTCAAGTGATTCTCCTGCCTCAGCCTCCCGAGTAGCTGGGATTAAAGGCATGCACCACCACACCCAGCTAATTTTGTATTTTGAGTAGAGATGGGGGTTTCTCCATGTTGGTCAGGCTGGTCTCGAACTCCTGACCTCAGGTGATCTGCCTGCCTCAACCCATCAAAGTGCTGGGATTACGGGGGTGAGCCATTGCACCCGGCCGACACCATATTTTTTTTTTTTTTTTTTTTTGAGATGGAGTCTTGCTCTGTCGCCCAAACTGGAGTGCAGTGGCATGATCTCGGCTCACTGCAAGCTCCTCCTCCCGGGTTCACGCCATTCTCCTGCCTCAGTCTCCCAAGTAGCTGGGACTACAGGCGCCTGCCACCACACCCAGTTAATTCTTTTATATTTTTAGTAGAGACGGAGTTTCACCGTGTTAGTCAGGATGGTCTTGATCTCCTGACCTCGTGACCCGCCCACCTCTGCCTCCCAAAGTGCTGGGATTACAGGCGTGAGCCACCGTGCCCGGCACACCATATTCTTGAATATAAAAACTTAAACACCGGCTGGGCACGGAGGTTGTGATGAGCCAAAGATCACACCACTTGCACCCCAGCCTGGGCCACAGAGCCAGACTCTGTCTCAAAAAAAAATTTATATGCAAAATAACAATAGCCAGCTGGGCTCAAGCGGCCCTCATGCCTCAGCCTCTCAAAGTGCTGGGATTATAGGTGTGAGCCATTGTTCCCAGACTAAATTGATATACTTTTTAATGGGAAGCATTTTGACAATATCTAAAAATTTACAAAGTACATATTTCTTGATTCAGCAGTTTTTTGTTTATGATTTTTAAAATTGTGATAAAATAGACATAGCATAAAATTTACCATTTTAACTATTTTTAAGTAACTGTGACTATACTTTTTGTGGAATTACATATAAATAGAACCACACGATATGTAGAATTTTCTGTTTGGCTTCTTTCAGTTAGTGTCATGTTTTTGAGATTCATCCATGTTATGTACTAGTACTTCATTCTTATTTATGGTTGAGTAGTAAACATTCCATTGTGTGGATATATACCATATTTTGTTTATCCATTTCTCAGTTGATAGTGATTTGCCATTTTTGTTTTTTGACTATTAGGAATAACGTGCTATGAACATTAGCATATGGGTTTTTTTGACATAAGTTTTCATTTATCCTGGGTAAATAAATACCTGAGAGTGAGATTGCTGAGTCATAAATGTAAACTTTTTTTTTTTTTTTTTTTTTGAGACGGAGTCTCGCTCTGTCGCCCAGGCTGGAGATCAGTGGTGCGGTCTCGGCTCACTGTAACCTCTGCCTCCCAAGTTCAAGCGATTGTCCTGCCTCAGCCTCCTGAGTAGCTAGGATTACAGGCACACATCACCACACCTGGCTAATTTTTGTATTTTTAGTACTGGGATTACAGGCATGAGCCACTGTGCCTAGCCGTAAATGGAAATTTTTATAAAGAATTGATAAGTTGTTTATCCATAGTGGCTATGCCATTTTGCATTCCCATCAGAAATGTATGAGAATTCTTTTTGTTTGACGTTGTCACCAACACTTGGTATGGTTGTTAATTTTAGACATCCTAATAAGTATATAGTAATATCTCATTGTGGTTTGTTTTGAGATAGGGTCTTGCTATTTTGCCCAAACTGGCCTTGAACTCCTGGGTTCAAGTGATCTTTCTGCTTGGCCTCTTGAGTAGGCTGGGATTACAGGCATATGCCACCATGCCTGTCTCATTGTGGGGTTTTTTTTATTTTTGAGACAGAGTCTCGCACTGTCACCGAGGCTGGAGTGCAGTGGCACGATCTCGGCTCACTGCAACTCCTGCCTCAGCCTCCCGAGTAGCTGGGACTACAGGCACGCCACCACGTCCGGCTAATTTTTTGTATTTTTAGTAGAGACAGGGTTTCACCATGTTAGCCAGGATGGTCTCAGTCTCCTGACTTTGTGATCCACCCGCCTAGGCCTCTCAAAGTGCTGGGATTACTGGTGTGAGCCACCGCACCTGGCCTCATTGTGGTTTTAATTTGCATTTCCCTGATGACTAGTGATGTTGAACATCTTTTCACGTGCTTATTTACTTACATCTTCTTCAGTCAAGTGTCCACATTTTTATCCTATTGTTTTTTGTGGATGTTTGTCTTATCAAATTGTCAGAGTTCTTTATATACAGTATTGTAAATATAAGCTATTTACCAGATAGATGTTTTACAACTTTTTTCTTCCACCTAGTAGTTTGTCTTTTCCCACCTTAATTCTATCTTTTTTTTTTTTTTTTTTTTTTTTTGAGACAGGGTTTCGGTTTGTCACTCAGACTGGAATCCAGTGGTGGGAACATGGTTCACTGCAGCCTTGACCTCCCTGACTCAAGTGACCCTCCTGCCACAGCCCCACAAGTAGCTGGGACTACAGGCGGGTACCACCATACCTGGCTAATTTTGTTTTTGTTTTTTTTTTTTTTTTTGGTAGAGATGGTTTTGCCATGTTGCCCAGGCTGGTCTTAAGCTCCTGAGCTCAAATGATTTATCTGCCTTGGCGCCTCCCAAAGTGCTGAGATTACAGGCATGAGCCACTGCTCCTAGACTGTATCTTTCCAAGAGCTAACATTTTAATTTTAATTTTTTTTTTTTTTTTGAGACACTCTCACTCTGTCACCCAGGCTGGAGTGCAGTGGCACGATCTTGGCTAAGTGCAATCTCTGCCTCCCGGGTTCAAGGGATTCTCCTGCCTCCAGCCTCCCGAGTAGCTGGGATTACAGGCATGTGCCACCACGCCTGCCTAATTTTTGTTATTTTTAGTAGAGATGGGGTTTCGCCATGTTGGCCAGGCTAGTCTCACTCCTGACCTCAGGTCGTCCACCTGCCTCGGCCTCCCAGAGTGCTAGGTTTACAGGCATGAGCCTCCTCACCCGGCCAAAGTTTTAAGTTTTGATAAATGTTTTTGTCAGTTTTGTCTATTATGGCTCCTGCCTTTTGGAGCTTGTCCTTAAATGTTTGATAGAATTTACCAGTGAAGCCATCTGGGCCTGGAGTTTTCTTTGTGGGAAGGTTTTTAATTCTTTTATTTATTGATTAAAATTTTTTGATCTCTTTTTAAAATTTTCATCAAGTTTCTAACAAAGTTTTAAATACTGAATTGTTTTCCTTGATTGATACAGAGCTATTCAAGTTTCCTGTTTCTATTTGGGACAGTTTTGGTAATTTGTGTCTTTTAAGGAATTTGCTCATTTCATTTCACTGGTGAAATGTATTTATATAAGGCTGTTCATATTATTTTCTTATGCTTTTACTCTCTTTAGAGTCTAGTGCTGTGCCCTTACTCATTTCTGATAATGGTAGTTTTTGTCTTCAATTTTCTTTATTAAAAAAATTTTTTTATTTGAGACAGAGTCTCACTCTGTAGCCCAAACTGGAGTGCAGTGGTGCATTCTTGGCTCACTGCAACCTCCACCTCCAGGGCTCAAGTGATTCTTGTGCCTCAGCATCCCGAGTAGATGGGAGTACAGGCATGCACTATTAAGCTCAGCTAATTTTCTGTATTTTAGTAGAGACGGGGTTTCACCATGTTGCCCAGGGTGGTCTCGAACTCCTGAGCTCAGGTGATCCACCCCCCTCAGCCTCCCAAAGTGCTGTGATTATAGACGTGAGCCACCACGTCTCGCCAGTTTTCTTTATTGTAATGTCTGTTTTATATTTAATTGATTTCTGTTCTGTAACTTTTTTTTTTTTTTTTTTTTTTAATTTTCACTCTTGTTGCCCAGGCTGGAGTGCAATGGTGTGATCTTGGCTCACTGCAACCTCTGCCTCCCGGGTTCAAATGATTCTCCTGCCTCAGCCTCCCAAGTAGCTGGGATTACAGGCGCCCACCACCATGCCCAGCTATTTTTTGTATTTTTAGTAGAGATGGGGTCTCACCATGTTGGCCACGCTGGTCTCGAACTCCTAACCTCATGTTCTGCCCGCCTCGGCCTCCCAAAGTGCTGGGATTACAGGCGTGAGCCACTGCGCCTGGCCTCTCTCTTTTTTTAAAATCGATTTCTACCTCCGTGTATATGTGTGCCTGTGTGTGTGTGTGTGTGTATGTGTGCGCCCAGCCTTGTTCTTTATTTTATATATATATATATATAGTCTCCCTTTTTAAAATGGATTTCTGTCTCTGTCTCTCTCTGTGTCTGTGTGTGTGTGTTTGTGTGTGTGTATGTGTCGGAAGTCTCACTGTCACACAGAGTGAGACTCTCTGGATTTAATGTCCAAATATTGGATGTTTTTCGTAAATATCTGGGTTTTTTTTTTTTTTTTTTTTTTTTTTTGAGACAGGTTCTTTCTGTGTTGCCCAGGCTGGAGTTTAGTGGCACAATCACAGCTCACTGCAGCCTTGACCTCCTGGGCGCAGGTAATCCTCCTGCCTCAGCCTCCCAACTAGCTAGGACTACAAGATGCTGCAGGTTTTGCCATGTTGCCCAGGCTAGTCTTGGACTCCCAGGCTTAAGGGATCTGACCACCTTGGCCTCCCAAAGTGCTGGGATTACAGGTGTGAAGTACTATACCAGACAAAACATCTTATTGTTCCCAATATTTTTATTTGATTCTGTTATCAGAGAACACATTCTTTGTCATTTTAGTCTCTAAAATTTACTGTCTCATGTTTTATGGCCTACCTTATGATCTTTCTTGGTGATTGTACCTGTACACCTGGAAAGAATGTCTAGTTGTTTTTTCAGTTGAATAGTATGAGTTTATTAGCATGGGATTGGTAATAACCTAAATGCTCATCCATCCAAGTGAGCAGGTAAAATCAATGATGGCATTTATGTGCAGTGGAATACTATGTAGTATTAAAAATATTGAGTGTATTGGTTGAATAATCTATGGCATATCCGCATAATGAATTATGATGCAAATAAAAGGATTAAAAATAGGTTTTTTTTATGTGTGTGACAGAGTCTCACTGTGTCACCCAGGCTGGGGTACAGGGGCATGATCGTAGCCTACTGCAGCCTCAACCTCCGCAGCCCAAGTGACTGTCCAGTGTAGCTGGGACTACAGGCATGCACCTGTATGCCTGGCTCATTTTTAAAAACTTTTTCTAGAGATGGAGTCTCACTGTGTTTCCCAGACTAGTCTTGAACTCCAGGCCTCAAACAGTCCTCCCACTTTGGCCTCCCAAAGTATTCAAGTATTAGGCTTATAGACGTGAGCCACCCTGCTAGTCTAGAAAATTTTTACTATACCTTTATAAGAGATAATTTTTAAGATACATTGTTGCAGTTGGGTGTGTGGTGGCTCAGGCCTGTAATCCTACCACTTTGTGAGGTGAAGGTGGGAAGATTGAGCCCAGGAATTCAACACCAGCCCTGGCAACATAGCAAGACCTTGCTTCTACAAAAAATTTAAAAAATTGGCTGGGCGCAGTGGCTCACGCCTGTAATCCCAGCACTTCGGGAGGCCAAGGTGGGCGGATCACCTGAGGTCAGGAGTTCGAAACCAGTCTGGCCAATATGGTGAAACCCTATCTCTACTAAAAAGAAAAAAATCAGCCAGGCATGGTGGCAGGCGCCTGTAATCCCAGCTACTTGGGAGGCCGAGGCAGGAGAATTGCCTGAACCTGAGAGGTGGAAGTTGCAGTGAGCCAAGATCGTGCCATTGCACTCCAGCCTGGGGGATAAGAGTGAGACGTCGTCTCAAAAAAAAAAAAAAAATTAAAAGAATTAGCCAGACATGGTGCTAACCTGTAGTGCCAGCTACTTGGGTGGCTGAGGCAGGAGGATTGCTTGAGCCCGGTTGGTCAAAGCTGCAGTGAGCTGTGATCATACCAGTGCACTCTGGGTAACAGAGCAACACCCTCTCTCAAAAGAAAAGATATATTGGTTGGCTGGGCACAGTGGTTTACGCCTATAATCCCAGTGCTTCGGCCTCCCAGGAGGATTGATTGAGGCTGGGAGTTCAAAACCAGCCTGTGCAACATAGCAAGACCCTTTCTCTTCCAAAAATTTAAAAAAAGAAAAAATGAGCCAGGCGTTTTTGTGCTCACTTTTAGTGCTAACTAGTCGAGAGGGTCAGGTGAGAGGGCAGCTGCCATGAGCTATAATTGTACTGCTGCACTCCAGCCTGGGTGATAGAGTCAGACCCTGTCTCTTAAAAAAAAAGCAAAAAATCTGTCTCTTAAAAAAAAAAAATTAAATACGGGCCAGGTGCAGTGGCTTGCACCTGTAGTCTCAGCTATTTAGGAGGCTGAGGTAGGAGGATCAGTTACGTGTAGGAGTTTGAGCAGCCATAATCTGCCACTGCACTGTATCCTGGGTGACAGATTGAGACCCTTTCTTTAAAAAATGTTTTTTAATTACTGTTTTTAATTTCATGTTATTTCTCTCCCATTTTGTTTTCATTGGTTGTACAGACAGAGCGCCAAGTGTCTCGCTGGTTTGTTCAGTGCCTTCGGGAACAGTCCATGCTGCTAGAAATTATTTTCCTTTATTATGCATACTTTGAGATGGCACCCAGTGACTTACTTGTATTAACCAAGATGTTTAAAGAGCAAGGATTTGGTAGTAGGCAGACCAATAGGCACCTGGTGGATGAGACTATGGATCCTTTTGTAGATCGGATTGGGTAAGTCAGTGAATTGAACATCATGGAACTTGCAGTGTTTAGAGCATTGATAGTATAGTGGTATGTAAGCAGGTGGGGGGTAGGTGTACTTTTCACTTAACCGGTGGGGAAATGGATAGGTCTACTGCCATGTTCCCTTTCATGCAGGGAGTAAAGACTGGGATTGAGAGAGGACTCTCAAATGAGTATTGTAATCTGCTTTTTTACTTACTGTCTTCATTTAAGGGGTTCATCCATTCATTCAACAAAAATTCGTTGAACAACTATTGTAGGCCAAGCACTATGCAAATGCTAACAAGATAGTGATAAATAAGGCATATATGCTCACTATTCTCTTTCAGGTGATAGTCTATGGACTTTAAATTTCTTGTTTTTTCTATATTTATGACCATGGATATATCCACGATTGGGGGCCTGGTCACTCTGTGAGCAAAGATATATACCAGTTAATTTTGTGTGCGTGTGGTATAGATGGGGTGTCACTTTGTTGTCCAAGATAGTCTTGAACTCCTGGCCTCAAGTGATCCTCCCACCTCTGCCTCTCAAAGTGTTAGGATTATAGGCGTTAGCCACTATGCCTGGCCCAATAGGTTTTTTTGATATCGCAGTGTCTTATATCTCACCTTTGTCTCTAGTGAGTTTCAGAACGGGATATATAACATAGTGATACTATTTTTCTTTCTAGCTACTTCAGTGCCCTCATCCTGGTGGAGGGCATGGATATTGAGTCCTTGCATAAGTGTGCTTTGGATGACAGAAGAGAACTGCATCAGTTTGCACAGGATGGGCTTATTTGTCAGGTGAACTTGGAATAGCTTCTTTTTTTTCAGAGGGTTTATAAGTTAGTAGTAGCTTTCAATTATTGAACTGCTGCATAAAATTTTCAGTGTTGTGGAACTCTACATTGTTCAGTGATGTGGAGGTTCTGCAGTGTTTTTGTTTTGTTTTGTTGTTTTGAGACGAAATCTTGCTCTGTCACCATGCTGGAATACAGTGGCGCTGTCTTGGCTCACTGCAACTTCCACCTCCCGGGTTCAAGTGATTCTCCTGCCTCAGCCTCCCAAGTAGCTGGGATCACAGCTCATTTTTGTATTTTTAGTAGAGACTGGGTTTCACCATTTTGGCCAAGAGGTCTTGATCTCCTGACTTCGTGATCCTCCCGCCTAAGCCTCCCAAAGTGCTGGGACTACAGGTGTGAGCCACCACGTCCAGTCTGTTTTGTTTTTTTGAGACAGAGTCTTGCTCTATCACCCAGGCTGGAGTGCAGTGGTGCCGTCTCGGCTCACTGCAACCTCCACCTCCTGGGTTCAAGCGATTCTCATGCCTCAGCCTCTGGAATAGCTGGGATTACAGGCACACGCCACCACGCACGGTTAATTTTTATATTTTTAGTAGAGATGGGGTTTCACTATGTTGGCCAGGCTAGTCTTGAACCCCTGACCTCAAGTGATCCACCTGCCTCAGCCTCCCAAAGTGCTGGAATTACAGGCTTGAGCCACCGTGCCTGGCCTCTACAATGTTAAATAGTTGATTAGACCTGGAGGAAATCTCAGATTCGTCAGTCATCTATACCAAGGTAATAATTGAGTCTGTGAGAGCGATTCATTCATGGAGATGGTACAAGGACAAAAGAGGCCCAAGGAGAAAACCCTGGGGATTGACTGCATTTAGGGAGCCTGTGAAAGAAGAGGAAAGGGGAAAAACATTGAGATGAGATGGTTAGGAAGATAGAAAATGAAGATAGAACGTAGAAAGTTTGAGAAGGATCAGGATAAAATTTCTAAAGAGTGTCTATATTAACATGCATTTTATAATCTTAAGACTACATAAAATTAGTAGACAAATTATGTGGGTAAGAGGAAGAGTAATTGTAATTGAGGGGTTTATTACTGAGGTGGCTGGGGGTTTGAGAAGAGTGAAATATCAGAATGAGGAGTGAGGCCACTCTTTATGGCTTGCTTATTGAACATGATGAAGAATCTGGTCGAGGGATATTGACACTTTCTGTTCGGAGATGTAGATGTGTTTTCTTCTCTCACTAGGATATGGACTGTTTAATGTTGACCTTTGGGGACATTCCACATCATGCCCCAGTGCTTTTGGCCTGGGCTCTCCTCCGTCACACTCTGAACCCAGAAGAGACAAGCAGTGTGGTCCGGAAGATAGGTGGCACAGCCATCCAGCTGAATGTGTTTCAGTACTTGACCCGATTGCTCCAGTCACTTGCCAGTGGGGGAAATGATGTGAGTTTAAGGCTCTGGGTGGTGAGCATGGGAGTGAGCCGGCAGAAGCATTATAATAATGTAGTAGTTATAATGGTGGTGTGGATAATGGGATCATGTTGTAACTAACCTTTTGAGAACATTTAGACATCATCAGACATTATTTATAATGTTTATGAACATTATCTTATCGAATCCTTATAACACTTCTTCATGTTAAAGATTATCATTCTGTTTTATACATTAGGAAATCGAGACTCAGAGAGATGTAATTTGCCCAAAGCAACAAAAATGCCAGTAAATGGTAGATACGGTTTGAACTCTTTGCCAGTAAAGTATATCTTAAGAAGATAGCTTTGGCCATATTGACTGGAGAAGTCACTTCCAGGGGACTTAATCAACTGTAACAAGATGAATTAGAAATTCTCTTCAGTCTTATGTTGGGGTTTGAGTGGCATGGTTTAGAGAGCTTGTTTGTTTGTTTGTTTATTTTTGAGACAGAGTCTTGCTCTGTCACCCAGGCTGGAGTGCAGTGGCACGATCTTGGCTCACTGCAACCTCCACCTCCCAAGTTCAAGCGATTCTTCTGCCTCAGTCTCCCAAGTAGCTGGGACTACGGGTGCCTGCCACAACACCCAGCTAATTTTTTTGTATTTTTAGTAGAGACGGGGTTTTACCATCTTGGCCAAGCTAGTCTTGAACTCCTGACCTCATGATCCACCCGCCTCGGCCTCCCAAAGTGCTGGGATTACAGGCGTGAGCCACCGTGCCCAGCTAGTGAGCTCATTTTGACGTGGTAAAATGAAACCTCAGGTTCAGCAATTATTTTTTCTTTTCCTTTTTCTTTTTTTTTGAGACCGAGTCTTGCTCTATTGCCCAGGCTGGAGTGCAGTGGAATGATCTCAGCTCACTGCAACCTCTGCCTCCCGGGTTCAAGCGATTCTCGTGCCTCAGCCTCCCAAGTAGCTGGGATTACAGGCACCTGCCACCATGCCCGGCTGTTTTTTGTATTTTTAGTAGGGCCAGGGTTTCACCATGTTGGCCAGGCTGGTCTCGAACTCCTGATCTCAAGTGATCTGCCCACCTCGGCCTCCCAAAGTTCTGGGATTACAGGTGTGAGCCACCGTGCCCGGCCAAATCGCAGTTATACTCCTTGGTTGGTATGCATTTGCCCAAAGGAGTTGAAAACATACCCACACAAATACATACACACAGACCTTTATAGCAGCTTCATTCGTAATTACTAAAACTCGAAAGCAACTAAAAGGTCCTTCAGTAAGTAGAACTAAACTGTTGTACATCTAGATGATGGAATATTTATATACTGCTAAATGAGCCATCAAACCATGAAAAGACATGGAGAAAACATTAAATGCATATTAGTAAATGAAGCCAATATAAAAAGGCTTCATAGTATATGATTCCAACTACATGACATTCTGGAGAAGGCAAAACCTTGGAGACATTAAAGAGAATAGTGGGTTGCCAACAGTCTGGTGGAGCAGGAGGTCTGAATTAGGTAGAACACGGAGGATTTTTAGGGCAGTGAAGCTATTCCATGTGATACTACAATGGTGGATACATGTCATACTTGTCCAAAAATCCATACAATGTACAACACAAGATGACCCTTAGTGTAAACTGTGGACTTTGGGTGATAATAATAATGCCAATTTAAGTTATTCAGTTGTAACAATTGTACTGTTTTGGTGGGATGCTATTTATGTGTGGAGGCAGAGGATATATGGGAAATCCTTTTCTGCTCAGTTTTGCTATGAACCTAAAACTGCTCTACAAAACAAAGCCTATTTAAAAGGAAGAAAACTCAGCCAGCAGGCCCTACTTGTTGTAACTGGTTGGCTTATCTTGGTGGCCGTTCAGGTGCTATATCAATTCCCATTACCACATGCAGACTGTTTACTGTAGGCTGGATATGGTTTTCTTCTTCCCCACACAAACTTTGATGATTTTGGCAATAATTCCCTTCTGATTTTATTCTTGACTTTGTTGTAATATTTGTGGTTCCTGCTTTCTCATTTCTCCCTTTGTCTTCCTGATCTTGTAACTAAATTAGGAAAATTATGAAGCTTCAGATTTCCTTCCCATTTGTTTACAAAGAATATATGAATGCGATAGGATTATGCTGAACCTGGGGAAGAGTTGTATCACTCAGAATGATTCACTGACTCCTTTGTCATTCCAGTGCACCACCAGCACTGCATGCATGTGTGTCTATGGACTGCTCTCTTTCGTTCTGACCTCGTTGGAGCTGCACACACTGGGCAATCAGCAGGTCAGTGTCTGGCTTTCATGAAGCTGTCTCTACTGCCCAGCTTTGCGATCAAGTCCCAAAAATATACCCCCATTGGATCTGATACTATTTACCTCATGTGTTAATTTGTTTACTGGTTTTCATTTTTATTTTCTTTTTTCTTTTTTCTTTTTTTTTTTTGAGATGGAGTCCTGCTCTGTCGCCCAGGCTGGAGTGTGGTGGCGCGATCTCGGCTCACTGCAGTCTCCGCCTCCTGGGTTCAAGTGATTCTCCTGTCTCAGTCTCCTAAGTAGCTGGAATTACAGGTGTCTGCCACCTCGCCCAGTTAATTTCTGTATTTTTGGTAGAGACGGGCTTTCACCATGTTGACCAGGCTGGTCTTAAACTCCTGACATCAGGTGATCCGCCTGCCTCGGCCCCCCAAAGTGCTGGGATAACAGGCGTGAGCCACTGCACCCGGCCTTGTCTTCATTTACTGTTATATAGGTGATAAATGTTAATTGTAGAAAAAACAGAAAATGCTGATAAAAAGAAAAAAGTATAGTCCTGTCACATAGATAACTTGATAACATTTTGATGTATTCCCTTCCATTTTCCAAATACGTATATACGTGAAAATATAGTAATTCTTCTCTAGAAATGGAACAACAATGGATATACTGTTTTTAAAATTTGTTTATTTATTTATTTATGCTTTTTTTTTTTTTTTTTT
>NW_026652285.1:101165181-101227378 GCF_009828535.3 Hylobates moloch
CCTCAGCCTCCCAAAGTGCTGGGATTACAGGCGTGAGCCACCGTGCCTGGCCTTATTTATTTTTCTTTAAGACGGAGTCTCGCTTGTCGCCCAGGCTGGAGAGTAAGTGGCATGATCTCCACTCACTTCAACGTCTGCCTCCTGGGTTCAAGCAATTCTCCTGCCTCAGTCTCCTGAGTAGCTGGGTTTACAGGTGTATGCCACCACGTCCGGCTAATTTTTGTATTTTTAGTAGAGACGGGGTTTTGCCATGTTGGCCAGGCTGGCCTCAAACTCCTGACCTCAAGTGATCCACCTGCCTCAGCCTCCCAAAGTGCTGGGATTACAGGCATTAGCCACTGCACCAGGCCTGTGTTTATTTCTTATTGTTTTGAAATGGAGTCTCACTCTGTCGCCCAGGCTGGAGTACAGTGGCGCGATTTCAGATCGCTGCAAACTCTGTCTCCTGGGTTCAAGTGATTTTCCTGCCTCATCCCCTTGAGTAGCTGACGTTACAGGTGTGCGCCACCATGTCTGGCTAGTTTTTGTAATTTTAGTAGAGACAGCGTTTCCCCTTGTTGGCCAGGCTGATCTCAAACTCCTGACCTCAAGTGATCTGCCTGCCTCGGCCTGTCAAAGTGCTAGGATTATAGATGTGAGCCACTGTGCCTTGCCTCTTTTCTCTGTTGCTTTCTGGTACAAGATGTTACAGGATTATCTTGTAAGATTCTTGCGTCAGACCTGGAATCTGCTTATTCCAATAGCCTTGGTTATTTTTAGTGGGTAATGATATTTGATGAGTATCCTGAAAACTAAATCACTCTCTTCATTTTTAGTGATTAGTAACTTGTTTTGTAAATTGACTAACTTGGTGAAAATTAAAATTTTTTATCATTAGAGAGAAATGAGTTTTGTTGAAAGACTCGATTTCTAGAGGCTGGGTGTAGTGGCTCACTCCTGTAATCCCAGCACTTTGGGAGACCAAAGAGGGCAGATCACCCGAGGTCAGGAGTCTGAGATTAGCCTGGCCAACATGGTGAAACCCCATCTTTACTAAAAATACAAAAATTAGCCGGACATGGTGGTGGGTGCCTGTAATCCTAGCTACTTGGGAGGCTGAGGCAGGAGAATTGCTTGAACCCGGGAGGCAGAGGTTGCAGTGAGCTGAGACTGTGACATTGCACTCCAGCCTGGGCAACAAGAGCGAAACTTTGTCTCAAAAAAAAGAAGACTCAGTTTCTGAAGGTCATGGGCATAGAACAAGGTTTGTGTACTTTGAGAGAATTCTGGTTACTTTTGACCCGACCTTATACCTGGAGGATTGGTATTAACATATTAGGGCCAGGCACTGTGGCCCACACCTGTAATCCGAGCACTTTGGGAGGCCAAGGCGGGTGGATCACCTGAGCTCAGGAGTTCAGGACTAGCCTGGGCAACATGATGAAGCCCTGTCTCTACCAAAAATACAAAAAGTTAGCTGAGTGTGGTGGCACGCACCTGTAGTCCCAGCTACTCAGGAGGATGAGGTAGGATCACTTGCCTGGGAGACGCAGGTTTCAGTGTGCTGAGATGGCGCCACTGCACTCCAACCTGGGAGACGGAGTGAGACCCCATCTCAACAACAACAAAAAAAACGTAGAGTTGCAGGAGTCCTGGTACTTGGATTTTTTTTTTTTTTTTTTTTTTTTAGGTAGAGTCTCGCTCTGTCACCCAGGCTGGAGTGCAGTGGCGTGATCTCGGCTCACTGCAAGCTCTGCCTCTCATGTTCACGCCATTCTCCTGCCTCAGCCTCCCCAGCAGCAGGGACTACAGGCGCCCGCTGCCACACCCAGCTAATTTTTTTGTATTTTTAATAGAGACGGGGTTTCACCGTGTTAGCCAGGATGGTCTCGATCTCCTGACCTGGTGATCTGCCTGCCTCGGCCTCCCAAAGTGTTGGCATTGCAGGCATGAGCCACCGCACCTGGCCAGGTACTTGGATTTTAAAGAAGTCATTCAGTGAGCATTTATTAGATTCCCTGTGTATTCTAAGCTCTGTGCTAAGTGCAAAGGATAGAACAATTAAAGACATTGTTCTTGGCCAACAACAGTGGCTCATGTTTGTAATCCCAGCACTTTGGGAGGCCAAGGCAGGCGGGCCACCTGAGGTCAGGAGTTTGAGACCAGCTCAGCCAGCATGGTGAAACTAAAATGCAGAGATGAGCTGGGCGTGGTGGTGGGCGTCTATAATCCCAGTTACTCGGGATGCTGAGGCAGGAGAATAGTTTAAACTGGGGAGGCGGAGGTTGCAGTGAACCGAGATTGTGCCATTACACTCCAGTCTGGATGAAAGACCGAAACTTTGTCTAAAAAAAAGAAAGACATTGTTTTTGCCCTCTAGGAGAGCAGTTTAGCTGAGCCTAGTAATAACTTACATTTATGTGGCATTTTTGAATTTACAGTCTACTTCCTCATACATCATCTCATTTAATCCTTATTTATAATCCTTATAATCCTACTCTGAAGCAGATATTACTGTCCCCATTTTACAGATAAAGCATTTCTGGTTCAGAGAGATGAATTTGTCTAACATCATACAGCAGACACAGCACACCCTGGACAGGATATAATCTTACTTTTTAAAGCCAGAGTTCTTGGCTGGGCATGGTGGTACACTCCTGTAACCCAGTGCTTTGGGAGACGGAGGTGAGAAGATAACTTAAACCCAGGAGTTAAAGGCTACAGTGAGCTATGGTGGTGCCACTGCACTCCAGTCTGGCCAACAGAGCAAGACCCTGTCTCTAAAAATGGATACATATCTACTTACATACATATATACAAAAATGGTAAAAAGAGGCTGGGCTCACTCCTGTAATCCCAATACTTTGGGAGGCCGAGGTGGACAGATGATGAGGTCAGGAGATTGAGACCATCCTGGCTAACACGGTGAAACCCCATCTCTATTAAAAATACAAAAAATTAGCCGGGCGTGGTGGCGGGCACCTGTAGTCCCAGCTACTCAGGAGGCTGAGGCAGGAGAATGGTGTGAACCCGGGAGGCGGAGCTTGCAGTGAGCCAAGATCGCGCCACTGCACTCCAGGCTGGGTGACAGAGTGAGACTCCATCTCAAAAAAAAAAAAAGTAAAAAGAAACAAACCCACTTACTCAGAATTCTTGCACTCTAGTCTGGGTGATAGAGCATGACCTTATCTTCTCTAAACATAAATAAATAAATCAGTCAACCAACCCATCCACCCTTAAGCAGTTTTTTTGTTTGTTTGTTTTTTGAGACAGAGCCTCACTTTGTTGCCCAGGCTAGAGTACAGTGGCATGATCTCGGCTCACTGCTACCTCCATTGCCTGGGTTCAAGTGATTCTCATGCCTCAGCCACCCAAGTAGCTGGGATTATAAGGTGTGCACCACCATGCCTGGCAAACTTTCGTATTTTTAGTAGACATGGGGTTTTACCATGTTGGCCAGGCTGGTCTCGAACTCCTGACCTCAAGTGATCTGCCGGCCTCGCCTCCCAAAGTGTTAGGTTTATAGGGGTAGCCCCTGCACCCAGCCAACCAACCAATTCTTAACCAGTTCTTTCTGACTTTCTATATTAAGGTGTTTATTTGATTTTATTTGTTTTCAAGAAGAGGATTTACTGTGTTGCCCAGGCTGCTCTGGAACTTCTGGATTGAAGTGGTCCTCCCACTTTAGTGTTTATTGGTGTTTTGGTGTTTTTATTTCAACAGAATACAATAATAAAGATAGACTGGTTCAGCTAGGGAAAATGATCCATTTTTCTTCCCTCCTCAAACAGGATATAATTGATACAGCATGTGAAGTCTTGGCCGACCCTTCTCTTCCGGAACTGTTCTGGGGGACAGTAAGTATGTCAGAGAGAGTCACTGCATAGCAAAAGAATTGTTCAAACACTTGTTTTCTTACAGGTTTTATACTAAGCATTCATGTGTATTTTCTCATTTAATCTTTATAAAAATGTATGAAGTAGATACTATTACTGTCCCTCTTTTAATGTGATAACACATGACACTTAGAGATGTGAAGTGATTTGCACAAAGTCACACATAGAAAGAGGCAGCCAGAACCCAGTTCTGTTTGACTTGAGTCTGCAGCCCACGTTATTACCAGTGTGCTGTCTCCAACCCACCAGGTTTTTTTTTTGTTTGTTTTGGTTTTGTTTTGTTTTTTTGAGATGGAGTCTTGCTCTGTTGCCCAGGCTGGAGTGCAATGGCGCGATCTCGGCTCACTGCAACCTCTGCCTCCCGGGTTCAAGCAGTCCTCCTGCCTCAGCCTCTCAAGTAGCTGGGATTACGGGCACCCGCCACCATGCCCGGCTAATTTTTTGTATTTCTAGTAGAGACGGGGTTTCACTATGTTGGCCAGGCTGGTCTCGATCTCCTGACCTCGTGATCCGCCCGCCTCGGCCTCCCAAAGTGCTGGGATTACAGGCGTGAGCCACTGAGCCCGGCCTTCCAACCCACCAGTTTTTTGTTTTCATATATGGCAGTATTTTAGACACCAGTGTTCCTGCAGCTCTTGAAAGTGCTTTTAGGAGATTGTAACCGTAGCCTATGAGTTGTCAGGGTATTGTAACTAGTTAGAGTGAGAATTTGGCTTTGAAAAGAACAATTTCTCACCAGTACTTGCCCTGAGCATTGACAACAGTCTCAAACCTCAAGATCCAACTGATGATCTACCTGTATATTTTACCCTCTTTTT
The DNA here is from genome assembly GCF_009828535.3 of Hylobates moloch. Taxonomy (NCBI): domain Eukaryota; kingdom Metazoa; phylum Chordata; class Mammalia; order Primates; family Hylobatidae; genus Hylobates; species Hylobates moloch. Next base: position 101,169,875 of record NW_026652285.1, read on the forward strand.
TGTAAGATACTGTCTGATGTTATAGAACCACAGTGCTCCTGGGAGAAGCTGGTATGAAACAGTATCTAGAGTGAGCATCTGTGGTTGCTGTGAGTTAGCCAACTGCTGAAATAGTTGGGTAATTTGCACTTTAGTGGAAACATGTAATGCACAGGTGAACAATACTGTCTTCCTATAGAAAGGATGGCCGGGAAGAGGTCACTGGATAGAATAGTAGTCTTTTTTTAGGTCCCTCACTAAATCAATTGTTTTATATCCTTTTTCAGTGGAAATATGAAAGTCTTAAATTATTAAGGAGGGATGATATCTGTCTAAAAGGAAGGATTAATTCTAAATTTTCTTGTGATTGCTGGGAAATTTGGAGAGATGTTAATTTGTGGATAATGTGAAGATCAGTGATTTGTCTCCTTCCACCACAGGAGCCAACTTCTGGCCTTGGGATCATTCTGGACAGTGTGTGTGGAATGTTTCCCCACCTCCTCTCCCCACTCCTGCAACTGCTCCGAGCCCTGGTATCAGGGAAGTCCACAGCCAAAAAGGTAAGTTGCTCAGTCAGATAAGTAAAGAGAATGGAAGATTCTTTATGGAGACTTTATTAGGAATCTTTTTTGCTTTCCACATTGCAGTTCTACTGCCATGACAAAAGTTAGTCTGAAGGTGAATGAAAGATACCAAAGATAGCACCTCAATTCTATAAAATTAAATAATCTTTTCATTAAGTACCTATTGTAGATACTGTGGGACTAAGACTAAGTATAAAGTTCCTTAATATCTAGTTGGAAGTTACTAGATATAAGAAATAAATAGCTAAGAGCCAGGTGGTACAGAGTAAATGTCATTTGAGCAATAAAGACCATACTGTTCGGGAGAGATAACTGCCCTTGTGGAGTGATGGGGACTTGAGTTGAGTGTTAAAGCCCAGTGAAGATTTGGCGAGGGGTGCAGAAGGCAGTTCCAAGAACAGTCACAGTGGTGGGATTGCAAGAAGTTTGAGAGTCTGGCTGAAAGAGCAGACTGTGGGACCTCCCCTTGCTTATCCTGGAGGGGAATGTGTGATGGTTTTTTCTGTTTTGGCAGGTGTATAGCTTCTTGGATAAGATGTCTTTCTACAATGAACTTTATAAACACAAGCCTAATGATGTGATCTCCCATGAAGATGGAACTCTTTGGCGGAGACAAACACCCAAACTCCTTTATCCCCTTGGTGAGATAAAGAGATCCCCCTTTTATGACAGCTTTTTTTTTTTTTTTTTTTTTTTGATGTCTTGCTCTGTCTACCCAAGCTGGAGTGCAGTGGCAAGATCATAGCTCACTGCAGCCTTAAACTCCTGGGCTCAAGTGATTCTCCCACCTTAGCCTCCCAAAGCACTGGGATTATAGACGTGAGCCGATGCATCCAGCCGGTTACACTCTGAGGCTCTTATCTGTTGCAAGTGCTCAAAGAGGAAAATATAGAGGGAATTGCCTCACTGTTTTAATCCTGGCATCATCACCATTGACTTCTCCAGTGATCTAGGCACTAGCAGTCCTATGAGGTATTGTTGGTATCATCATTTGAATGGAAAACTGTTCTTTGCATTCAAGTGATTTTTAGACATGTAGAAAGAGTCACTTGTCGGCCAGGTGTGGTGGCTCACGCCTGTAATCCCAACACTTTGGGATTACAGGCCAAGGTGGGCAGATCACCTGAGGTCGGGAGTTCGAGATCAGCCTGACCAACATGGAGAAACCCCGTCTTACTAAAAATATAAAATTAGCCGGGCATGGTGGTGCATGCCTGTAATCCCAGCTACTTGGGAGGCTGAGGCAGGAGAATCGTTTGAACTTGGGAGGCGGAGGTTGCAGTGAGCTGAGATCACGCCATTGCACTCCAGCCTGGGCAACAAGAGCGAAACTCCATCTCAAAAAAAAAAAAAAGACACTTGTCTACATGACAAGAACTTTTTTGGGTATTTTAGTTGAAAAAGCTGTAGGAATGTTAGCTACTAAGAAGAGAGCCTGTGAATCCCAGAACTTTGGGAGGCCAAGACAGGCAGATCACTTGAGGCCAGGAGCTCGAGACCAGCCTGGCCAACATGGTAAAACCGCATCTCTACTAAAAATACAAAAATTAGCTAGGAGTGGTGGTGTGCCCCTGTAGTCCCAGCTACTTGGGGGCCCGAGGCACGAGAATCACTTGAACCCAGGAGGTGGAGGTTGCAGCGAGCCGAGATCGTGCCACTGCACTCCAGCCTGGGCAAGACGGAGACTCTGTCTCAAAAAAAAAAAAGAGAGAGTCTGTGAGTTTGTGTATCTCTGTGTGTTTGAAATATTGATGTCTGGTAGAGGAGTTACATTTTTTATTTATCCTCAGATATTAGACTAATTTATCTTTCTTTCTTAGGGGGTCAAACCAACCTTCGCATACCTCAAGGCACTGTGGGCCAAGTAATGTTGGATGATAGGGCATACCTGGTACGCTGGGAATACTCCTATAGCAGCTGGACCCTCTTTACCTGCGAGATTGAAATGTTGCTTCATGTTGTTTCAACTGCAGGTAAGGTCAACTTTCGGAAACATCACTACGAGGAGGAAAAGTGGACGTGCTTGGAGGATTTAGAGAGGAGGAAAAGTGGACGTGCTTGGAGGATTTAGAAAATAGAATATCTACATAAAATTTAGAACCATCAAGATTGTGATTTGTCTGATTTGTGTATCTGGGTCTCAGACTGTTCAGTGATCTTAAAGGGGTTGTTTGCTGTGAGGTCACAGGCTGTCTTTCTTCTCAGATGTGATTCAGCACTGCCAGCGAGTCAAACCCATCATTGATCTCGTCCATAAGGTCATCAGTACAGACCTGTCGATAGCAGACTGTCTCCTGCCCATCACGTCTCGCATCTACATGCTGCTGCAGCGGTGAGTCTGTCTTGGCTGACCCTCAGCTGCCCAGTAGAGATCTCAGCACTTGTGCCCTCAGTTTGCAGGAACCTGGACACATACCCACTGGGTTAAAGTTCACGCATGTTCCTTGGTTTTCCTGTTTTTATATGTCTGCTGAGGGGAGTGACTGGGGAGAGAGAACTGGAAAAATTTGTGAGGGAACCAGTGTATTATTTGCTTTATTGAGTATAGTGTATTGTTCTCCAACCAGGTTAACGACAGTGATCTCCCCACCTGTGGATGTCATTGCTTCTTGTGTCAACTGCTTAACTGTTTTGGCTGCCCGCAATCCAGCAAAGGTAAGATGCCAGATCTTCCCAACAGCCAAAAATGTAGCACTTGGCACATACTTGAAGATACGTGGGCATTTAACTCTTCCTTTTCTTTCTCAGGTCTGGACTGATCTTCGTCACACAGGTTTTTTACCATTTGTGGCCCATCCTGTCTCCAGCCTGAGTCAGATGATTAGGTGAGCCAGCTCCTAGGGTGGTGGGCCATATTCCCTAGTGAGAACCACGTATGTCTCAGATCTAGCCTAGGTTTATTAATTTTATTTTTATGTATTTGTTTATTTTTTTGAGATGGAGTCTCACTCTGTTGCCCAGGCTGGAGTGCAGTGGTGCAGCTTCTGCCTCCCATGTTCAAGCAGTTGTTGTGTTTCAGCCTCCCGAGTAGCTTCGGATTATAGGCTTGAGCCACCATGCCCGGCTAATTTTTGTATTATTTATTTATTTAGTTAGTTACTTTTTTTTATTTTTTGAGATGGAGTTTCGCTCTATTGCCAAGGCCAGAGTGCAGTGGCACGATCTAAGCTCACTGCAGCCTCCACCTCCTGGGTTCAAGCAATTCTCCCACCTCAGCCTCCCTAGTAGCCAGGATTACAGATGTGCGCCACCACGCCTGGCTAATTTTTTGTATTTTTAATAGAGATGGGGTCTCACCATGTTGGCCAGACTGGTCTGGAACTCTTGGTCTCAAGTGATCTGCCCGCCTTAGCCTCTCAAAATGCTGGGATTATAGGCATGAGCCACCACGCCCGGCCTGATTTTTTTTTTTTTTTTTTGAGATGGAGTTGCGCTCTTGTTGCCCCGGCTGGAGTGCAATGGCGTGATCTTGGCTCACCGCAACCTCTGCCTCCCAGGTTCAAGTGATTCTCCTGCCTCAGCCTCCCGAGTAGCTGGGATTACAGGCATTCACCACCACGCCCCGGTAATTTTGCATTTTTGGTAGAGATAGTGTTTCACCATGTTGGCCAGGCTGGTCTCGAACTCCTGACCTCAACTGATCCGCCCGCCTTGGCCTCCCAAAGTGCTGGGATTACAGACATGAGCCATGGTGCTCGGCCGAGAAGAAGAGAGATTTCTTATCCAACATCAATCATGTTAGTATGTGAGCATTTACTTTCCAGCCCAGAAAATCCAGAGGTTTCTAGATTCAGGGACTTGGTGTCCCGTTATTAAGCCACAATCACTCTGTATTTTTTCTCATTTCATGGGTTCTCGAGCTCAGCCAGTAGACCACTTACCAGTACACAGACTCCATCTTACTACCTGAGCATTCTCGCCTTGCTCGCTCTTGAAAAAATGTTTCCCTGATGTTCCTTTGATTTTTTTACTTCCAATCTCTTGAGGTTTTATATCAATAAAACATGTTCTTAATGTTTACCCTAGGTACAGAACTGTCTCGATTGGATTATTTCCATTGGAGAGCTTTTCTATTTTATGTTCAAGTCATCTAGACTATAACAAGAATGCTCTATGATTAGTTTCTTGAAACCTTGAAATTTCTCTATCATTTTTTTTCTCTCTACTTCTCTTTTTCCAGTGCGGAAGGGATGAATGCTGGAGGGTACGGAAACCTCTTGATGAATAGTGAACAGCCTCAGGGCGAGTATGGAGTTACTATTGCCTTTCTGCGCTTGATCACCACCCTTGTCAAGGTACAGTCTGATTTTGTTCACAAAGGGCAGAAAAAGAAAAGGTCCAGTGTGGTCAGATGACTCTGAAATAGTTTCCCTGGCCCTTGGTGCTGTAATCTTCTTGTCTGTAGGCAGAATAGTCATCTTGAAGTTATAGTGACAACAGTTTCTATGTATTGAGCACCTACTATGTGCCAGTATATTCTCTATTAGGTGCTTAATGATGTGAATTTATTTAATAGTTGGAAGGTTTATGAAGTAGAATGGAAGAGGCCAAAAGGGTATTGCATTGACTGTCAAGCTATTTTGACAGTAACCCGGGATAATATCATATCCCAGTATATATACATGTGTGTATATTCCTGAAGCAAAATTTCACGGTTTATTTCACATTTATTCTTACCACACAAGTTGTACCCTGATATTTTCTATTCAGTCTCCTCCCTATTTAAGTGAATTTTGACCATAGACTGATCTCATAGTCTCCTAATGGGTTACAACTCGGTTTGAAAAGTACTGACATAGAGCATAAATAATGACATAGAGCATAAATTTTGGAGTCAGAATTAGGTTTACATTCAGGTTGACAGCTTACTAGCTGCATGACCTTGAGCAAGTAAAGAATATCTTAGAGTCTCTAAAATAGAATGCTATATGGTTTCTACCTCATGGGATTGAGAAGAGGGTCATGCATGAAAAAAACTATACTTCCTGCCTGCAGGAATCAATGAAAGCTTAAAAAGAAATGATTGTAGGCTGGGTGCAGTGGTTCATGCCTGTAATCCCAGCACTTTGGGAGGCTGAGGTGGATGGATTACCTGAGGTCAGGAGTTTGATTCCAGCCTAACCAACATGGTGAAACCTCATCTCTACTAAAAATACAAAAATTAGCTGGGTGTGGTGGTGGATGCCTGTAATCCCAGCTACTCAGGAGGCTGAGGCAGGAGAATTGCTTGAACTTGGGAGGCGGAGGTTGCAGCGAGTCGAGATCACACCATTGTACTCCAGCCTAGGCGACAAGAGTGAAACTCCATCTTGGGGGCGAAGAAAAAGATTGCATATAGAGATAGGAATATAAATATAGATATTTATATATAACTAAACAGTCCCCATTTTTAATAGAAGGATACTACAGTTAACAGATATCATTGGGTATCAGATTTTTGCATATCAGATCTCCTTTCTAGTATTTCAGTGATGGGATTGAGGTTAGGGACGGCTGGCAATCATGATAGTGAAGTGGCATTGTTCATCATCAGCAATCCTCTATCCTTTATGTTTAAGGTGCCTCCCTTCTGTCCAGATTTAGCCTGCATCCCTTTTCTTCATGTTGGTGCCTTTTGTGACATTCTGTTTCATCACTTTTTCTATACTAGGAAAGACCCACAACTTGGGCTCAACTATAAAGTAGGACTTTTGATGTTTCTTTTTTTTCATTGATGACCAAGGTTTTCCTGGATTTCCTTTGGACCTATCTATGGTTTTGGAATTAAATCTCTAGGTAACTAAATGACTTCTCCTTAAATGTGCGGAAGCCCTCACTGTGTGGTTTCTTGTAGGGGCAACTTGGTAGTACCCAGAGCCAAGGACTTGTACCCTGTGTAATGTTTGTGCTGAAGGAGATGCTTCCCAGCTACCATAAGTGGCGCTACAACTCTCATGGAGTGAGGGAACAGATTGGTAAGGACAGCCTGGACAGGGAAGACCTGGGGATTTCTGGCCTCCCTGGAGAGTTTTTTCTTTCCCTTTCTTGAGATAAGGGGTCATTACACAAGGCCACATCATTCCTCTGTCTTTTCTGGAGTCCAGGTTGCCTGATCCTGGAGCTGATTCATGCGATACTGAACCTGTGCCACGAGACAGAGTTGCACAGCAGGTAATGAAGGGTTAATTACTAGAGCTTGGTGCTCGCCAAGGCAAGACACAGGCTTTTGCTGTGCAAAGCCGTCTCATTTCTTCCAGAGAATTTACCCTGCTTGAGCCCAGAACTCAGTAATCTTGAGGTTGTTAGTTGCTTTCCATTGGCTTGTTTATCATTTCTCACTGTGGACAGAGAAGTAGGAATGAGAGAGAGAGAGTGTGTGTGTGTGTTTGTGTGTGTACACATACACTAATATATTAATCATTCTTTATGATCGTTACAAAAGTTCATTCCTGGCCGGGCGCGGTGGCTCACGCTTGTAATCCCAGCACTTTGGGAGGCCGAGGCGGGCGGATCACGAGGTCAGGAGATCGAGACCACGGTGAAACCCCATCTCTACTAAAAATACAAAAAAAAAATTAGCCGGGCGTGGTGGCGGGCGCCTGTAGTCCCAGCTACTCGGAGAGGCTGAGGCAGGAGAATGGCGTGAACCCGGGAGGCGGAGCTTGCAGTGAGCCGAGACTGCGCCACTGCACTCCAGCCTGGGCGACAGAGCGAGACTCCGTCTCAAAAAAAAAAAAAAGTTCATTCGTGACAAGACACTCTTCATATATATCTACTTCCCAGGGCCAGTTACTATGTATTCTCAGTTTTTTCCTCTTTCTGTATTGACTGTAACTTTCTTTCCATGCCACTGCTCATAGATGTCTTATTTTAATGGTTCCATGCATTCCATCATGTGGATTAATTATGATCCTCTTCAGTAGCTGTATCTGTTACTTGATGGACATTTAGATTGCTTCTCAGGGTGATCTTTAGGTGATCAAGTCTATTTCAGGAAAGTGATCAGAGCGCCTTCAGCTTGCAGAGAGCTGGTCTCCAGTGTCCAGTAGGTTAGGTTAGCCACCCTAGCCTAATTGGACAGTGCCCTTCCTTCCAAGATACACTGAGTGGCTCCCTGGTAACTCAGAACACCTCTGTCTTCCAGTCACACTCCCAGCCTGCAATCTCTCTGCATCTGCAGCCTGGCATACACAGAAGCAGGACAGACAGTTATCAATATCATGGGCATTGGCGTGGACACCATTGACATGGTAATGGCTGCTCAGCCTCGAAGGTAGGGCTCCTTCTCCATGTTCCCTTTGTTTGTCTTTATTGTGCCTGCATGTTACTAATAACTCCAGTTTAAGTTAACTTGCAGTAGCTTTTAGAAGATGACATTGTTCTTCCTAGGACATAGCCTTTACATACCCTAGTTGCTGCTGTATAGATTGGCATATAGCAAAGGGAGTTGATTACTCCTCCTCTCTCCTAGTTTGGACTGGGGCCTCTAACAGAAGCTGTTGAACTCTGGGATTATTGTTGGAATCTAATTCATGAGAGCACATATATTGCGAATGAAGTCATATTGTCTGAATCATCTTTGGTTTCCATTTGGCACCCTAGTGATGGGGCAGAGGGCCAGGGGCAGGGCCAGCTGCTGATCAAGACAGTGAAACTGGCATTCTCCGTCACCAACAATGTTATTCGGCTGAAACCTCCTTCTAATGTGGTGTCCCCCCTGGAACAGGCTCTCTCACAACATGGTATGTATTTCTCTTCCAATCACAACATGGTATGTATTTATCTTCCAGTCATTTCTGCTCATAAATACGTATTTTAGGCAGTGTTTTTGGATGTCAACAGTATTTTCTGCTTCTTGAGGAAGTTTGGGAATGATTACCAGCTCCTTTCCTGAAATTGGAAACAAAAGGACTAGATGGTACTTTATTTCTGTCTCTTATTGATGATAGAATAATAGTTAAGAATGGCCCAGCGCGGTGGCTCACGCCTGTAATCTTAGCACTTTGGGAGGCCGAGGCGGGCGGATCACCTGAGGTCAGGGGTTCAAAACCAGCCTGACCAACATGGAGAAACCCCGTCTCTACTAAAAATACAAAATTAGCTGGGCGTAGAGGCGCATGCCTGTAATCCCAGTTACTCGGGAGGCTGAGGCAGGAGAATCGCTTGAACCCAGGAGGCGGAGGTTGCAGTGAGCTGAGATCGCGCCATTGCACTCCAGCCTGGGCAAGAGCAAAAACTCCGTCTCAAAAAAAATAATAATAATAATAGTTAAGAATGCAGATTTGAAGTCAGACTGCCTTGGTTCAAATTTGGTATCCAATCAACTGTGTGACCTTGGGTGCGTTTATTAAACAACTCTGCCTCTGATTTCTCATCTGTAAAATGGGGATAATGGTACAGGTTGAGTATCCCTTATCTGAAATGCTTGGGACCAGAAGTGTTTTGGGTTTCAGATTTTTTTTTCATATTTTGGAATAGTTGCAGTATACTTACCAGTTTAGCATAAATCCAAAATGTTCCAGTGAGCATTTCCTTTGAGCTGTATGTAGTTAGAGATTTTGACACACTCCAGATTTTTAAAAATTTTTTTTATTTTTATTATTATTTTTTTGAGACAGTCTAGCTCTGTTGTCCAGGCTGGAGTGCAGTGGCGCAATCTCGGCTCACTGCAGCATCCGCTTCTGGGTTTAAGCAATCCTCCTGCCTCAGCCTCCCAAGTAGCTGGGATTACAGGCATCTGTCACCACGCCCGGCTAATTTTTGTTTTGTTTTGTTTTGTTTGTTTTGTTTTGTTTGGTAGAGACGGGCTTTCGCTATGTTGGCCAGGCTGGTCTCCAACTCCTGACCTCAGGTGACTTGCCCTCTTTGGCCTCCCAAAGTGCTGGGATTACAGGCATGAGCCACCGTGCTCTAATTTCAGATTTTCAGATTATGGATGCCTGTAGTATCTTCCTAATAAGATTATAATAAAGGGCTGGGCATGGTGGCTCACGTCTGTAATCCCAGCACTTTGGGATGTTGAGGCTGGGGAGGATACTTTTGAGTCCAGGAGTTCGAGACCAGCTTGGGCAACATAAGACCCCCATCTATACCAAAACAAACAAACAAAAAAATTAGCTGGGCCTGGTGGCATATGCCTGTGGTCCCAGCTACTCAGGAGGCTGAGGTGGGGGCATTGCTTGAGGCATGGCAGGTCAAAGCTGCAGTGAGCCATAATTTTGCCACTGCACTCCAGCTTGGGCAACATAGTGAAACCCTCTCTCAAAAAGAAAAAAAGATAGGCTGGGTGCAGTGGCTCATGCTTGTAATCCCAGCACTTTGGGAGGCCGAGGTGGACGGATCATGAGGTCAGGAGTTTGAGACCAGCCTGGCCAACACAGTGAAACCCCGTCTCTACTAAAAATACAAAAATTAGCTGGGTGTGGTGGTGGGTGCCTGTAATCCCATCACTTTGGGAGGCCGAGGTGGGTGGATCACCTGAGGCCAGGAGTTCGAGACCATCCTGGCCAACATGGTGAAACCCTGTCTCTATTAAAAATTTAAAAAATTAGCTGGACGTGGTGGTGCACGCCTGTAATCCCAGCTACTCGGGAGGCTGAGGCGGGAGAATTGATTGAACCTGGGAGGTGGAGGTGCAGTGAGTCGAGATCATGCCACTGCACTCCAGCCTGGGTGACTGAGTGAGACTCTTGTCTCAAAAAAATTAATTAATAAAAATTAATAAAATAAGCACCTATTTTATTCAAAATGTATCTTTGCTGTTGATGAATTGGGTTGAACTGTTTATCCCCAAATTCTGACTATTCTTTTGCTCCTGAATAAGGAGAAGGATACAGCCACCTGGGTTTGCTGTGGCCCTCCAAGTACTTGAGGGTAAATTCCTTCACATACACACTATGAGTCTTTTTTGAAGCCAGTGCTCTAAAGACTTGAATGAGGCACACTTGATATCTAAACTGTTTCCTGTGCTGCTTTAGGTGCTCATGGAAACAACCTCATTGCTGTTCTAGCCAAATACATCTACCACAAACATGACCCTGCTTTGCCACGTCTTGCCATTCAGCTGCTGAAACGTCTGGCCACGGTAGGATCGTACTTCATGCACACACGCTGTTTCCATGAGGGTGTTTTTTTCCCCCTGATTGCAAAAGACATGCTCAGGCTACGTGCAGCAGCTTACGTCTGTATGTAATTCCAGCACTTTGGGAGGCCGAGGTGGGAGGATCACTTGAGCCCAGGAGTTCAAGACAAGCCTGGGCCACATAGTGAGACCTCATCTCTAATATAGAAAAAAAGGAGAAAAGGCTGCGTGCGGTGGCTCACGCCTGTAATTCCAGCACTTTGGGAGGCTGAGGCGGGTAGATCACAAGGTCAGGAGTTCAAGACCAATCTGGCCAAGATGGTGAAACCCCATCTCTCCTAAAAATACAAAAATTAGGGGGCCGGGCATGGTGGCTCGTGCCTGTAATCCCAGCACTTTGGGAGGCCGAGGCGGGCGTATCACAGGGTCAGGAGATCGAGACCAGCCTGGCTAATACGGTGAAACCCTGTCTCTACTAAAAAATACAAAAAATTAGTGGGGCATTATGGCAGGCGCCTGTAGTCCCAGCTAATTGGGAGGCTGAGGCAGGAGAATGGCGTGCACCTGGGAGGCGGAGCTTGCAGTGAGCTGAGATCGCGCCACTGCACTCCAGCCTGGGCAACAGAGCGAGACTCCATCTCAAAAATTAGCCAGGTATGGTGGCAGGTGCCTGTGATCCCAGCTACTGGGAGCCTGAGGCAGAGAGTTGCTTGAACCCGGGAGGCAGAAGTCGCGGTGAGCTGAGATCACGCTGCTGCACTCCAGCCTGAGCGACAGAGGGAGACTCCGTCTCAAGATAAAAGGAGAAAAAAGACTTGCTTATTGTAAAATATTTATTTAAATGTTACAAATAGATGTAACAGAAAGTTAAGATGCCCTATGATCTCATTCCAAGAATCCCTGTGGGCAAGGTGATATGCCATGCTCCAGATTTCTTTCTTTCTTTTTTTTTTTTTTTTTGAAACAGGGTCTGGCTATGTCTCCGAGGCTGTGCTCCACACTTCTTTTCTGTGTTCTTGTATTTTAAAAAGTATTGGCTGGCTGGGCGCGGTTGCTCACGCCTATAATCCCAGCACTTTGGGAGGCTGAGGCGGGCGGATCACGAGGTCAGGAGATCGAGACCATCCTGGCTAACACAGTGAAACCCCGTCTCTACTAAAAATACAAAAACTTAGCCGCGCCTGGTGGCGGGCGCCTGTAGTCCCAGCTACTCGGGAGGCTGAGGGAGGAGAATGGCGTGAACCCCAGGGGGCGGAGCCTGCAGTGAGCGGAGATCGCGCCACTGCACTCCAGCCTGGGCGACAGCGAGACTCTGAAAAAAATAAAAAAAAATAAAATAAAAAGTATTGGCTGGGCGCTATGGCTCACACCTGTAATCTCAGTACTTTGGGAGGCTGAAGCAGGTGGATCACGAGGTCAGGGGTTAAAGACCAGCCTGGCCAAGATGGTGAAACCCCATCTCTACTAAAAATACCAAAATTAGCTGGGTGGTAGGTGCCTGTAATCTCAGCTAGTCAGGAGGCTGAGGCAGGAGAATCGCTTGAAACTGAGCAACAGAGATTGCAGTGAGCCGAGATCACATCACTGCACTCCAGCCTGGGGCGATAGAGTGAGACACCGCCTCAAAAAAAAATAAAAAAGGTATTTGGGGCTGGGCGTGGTGGCTCACGCCTGTAATCCCAGGACTCTGGGAGGCCCAGGTGGGTGGATTGCCTGAGCTCAGGAGTTTGAAACTATCCTGGGCAACACGGTGAAACCCCATCTCTACTAAAATACAAAAAAATTAGCCGGGTGTGGCTGCGTGTGCCTGTAGTCCCAGGTACTCAGTAGGCTGAGGCAGGAGAATTGCTTGAACCGGGGAGGCGGAGGTTACAGTGAGCCGAGTTCGCACCACTGCACTCTAGCCTGGGCGACAGAGTCAAAAAAAAAAAAAAAGTATTTGAGTATGTACTTTTGTTCTTTATAAAAGCAGAATTCCTGGTACTGTTTTTCTTTCTTTTTTTTTTTTTTTGAGACAGAGTCTCGCTCTGTTGCCTAGGCTGGAGTGCAGTGGCACGATCTTGGCTCACTGCAAGCTCCGCCTCCTGGGTTCACGCCATTCTCCTGCCTCAGCCTCCCCGAGTAGCTGGGACTACAGGCGCCTGCCACTGCGCCCAGCTAATTTTTTGTATTTTTTTTAGTAGAGACGGGGTTTCACCATAGTCTCGATCTCCTGACCTCGTGATCTGCCCGCTTGGCTTCCCAAAGTGCTGGGATTGCAGGCATGAGCCACTGCGCCCGGCCCTTCCTGGTATTGTTTTTCTTTTGAGACAGTCCCACTCCATCACCCAGGCTGGAGTGCCGTGGCATGATCTCACTGCAGCCTCCACCTCCCAGGTTCATGCGATTCTCCTTTCTAAGCCTTCCAGGTTGCTGGGATTACAGACGCCCACTACAACACCCAGCTGATTTTTTGTATTTTTAGTAGGGACGAGGTTTTGCCATGTTGGCCAGGCTAGTCTCGAACTCCTGACCTCAAGTGATCTGCCTGCCTCAGCCTCCGAACATGCTGGGATTACAGGCGTGAGCCACTGTGCCTGGCCCCTGGTACTGTTTTATGACTGGCTTCCTTCACTTGATACCATTTCAAGCAGTCTTGATGTGCTTGATGTCACATGGGCACATTTGGACTTCCTTCATTCTTTTTTGTCTTTTTTCCTTCTTTTAATTTGGACTTACTTCATTCTTTTTAATGTTTGCATATCACATCCTAGAATGGATGCATCCTGATTTATTTGGGCTACTTTCTGTCTTTCACTATTACAAGCAGTGCTGCAGTGAACATTATTATCCCTACCACCCTGTAAACATTTGTTTACAGTTCCAAAGATTTAGGTAGGTATAAATGAACATGTTATTTTTTATTAGATATTTCCAAATTACCTTCCAAAAAACATTGTAACAGTTTATATTTCTAACACCAAGTATTCTATCCTTGCTGCAAGAACTTCATCATTGTTTAGTCTTTGCCAATCTAATAAGCAAAAAAAGTTTCACTTTTCAGTTTGTCTTTATTTAACCGTGAGGGAAGTTGAGCATTTCTTTATACTGATTACTGTCTTTCCTGTGAATTTGGGGGCATCTCATGCTTGTTTGTGGTGATGTCCCTTTTAGCCCAGAGCTGTAGTCTGGATGCTTCCCTTTCTGCCAATTTTCTGGGAGCTCTTCAGTGCCCTTCTGCGGGAGCCCATTGAGGTTTTTGTGGAAGCAGAGCTCCAAGCCTGTGTGTTCCGGTCTCCACCAGGTGGCCCCAATGTCAGTGTATGCTTGTCTGGGCAATGATGCAGCTGCCATTCGTGATGCCTTCCTGACCCGATTGCAGAGCAAAATTGAGGACATGCGCATCAAAGTCATGATTCTAGAGTTCCTCACGGTTGCAGTAGAGACCCAGCCAGGCCTCATCGAACTGTTTCTGAACCTGGAAGTTAAGGATGGCAGTGATGGCTCAAAGGTAAGTCTGTAACCTGGGATGATGCTGGGAGTTGGCTCCCTGGGAGGCAGATGCTGGGCTCTGCAAGTACAGCTGCTGGCAGTGGCTGTGGAACTGAACTCTTACCTGTCCCTTCTTGCAGGAATTCAGCCTTGGGATTTGGAGCTGTCTCCATGTAGTGCTGGAGCTGATTGATTCCCAACAGCAAGATCGATACTGGTGCCCACCCCTGCTGCATCGTGCCGCCATTGCCTTTTTGCATGCTCTGTGGCAGGATCGGAGGGACAGTGCCATGCTGGTCCTCCGAACCAAGTAAGTCTGCCTCTGGGAGTAGTTTCATTGTTCTGGTCTACAAAATGGGAGTAACAATAGCTCTTATCCCAGAGGTTTGTTGTGACAGTTCACTGGGAATAAGAGTGCTTAGTCCTGGTTCAATACCTGGGAGTTTTACACTAATTCTCTTTCTAATGCTTCTGCAAGTATTAAGGATCTTTAAATATTAAGCACCTGGAAGGTTCAGTTGCTTTTGTGTTCCTGCCTTTTGCTAACTAGCTGCATCAAAACTCATTCTTGAGAAACAGTAGATTCAGGAGAGAGGGGCTTGCTCAAGTCACTGGATTAAATGAAACATTCTGTTCTATTGGACCTGCTGGCACAAAGGGAAGGAGTGTTAAAAGGCTAAATTTGGGAGTCTGCTGTCTTATTTCCCTCCCTCCACTTCTGTGGGGCTTTTGGGAATCTACAGTGGAAGGAATCTTGAAGAGTTTTTGTTGATCAACTCTATAATGCACAAGTGTGATTCATAAGAGGAAAATGTAATTTTATCTGTGGAAACCTTTCATTTATACAGGAATAACTGACTTATCAGACACATAAAGATTGAGACTGGTAAAATATGAAGTGACCACCAAAGGGAGCTTGAGAGAGGAGAAAATGACTGTGAGAGGGAAAAAGTATGATTTCAAACATTTATTTCCTTTTTAGACCCAAGTTTTGGGAAAATTTAACCAGTCCGCTGTTTGGAACCCTTTCTCCTCCCTCTGAAACATCAGAGGTAAGCTGTGGCAGAGGGCAGGATGGTGGCTACAAGTCCCTGGGAGGAAAGGTTGTGGGCTGTGAGGTGGGGCCGTAGACAATGATACCTCCCTAAACAACAGAATGTTCTCTTCACTAGAAACGTCTTTCTCAGGGAAGTGCCTGCTTTCTGTCCCTTTAATGTCTTGCTTTGGGAAGGAAAGTGGTTTGTGTTACTGTGTGTTGGTGGCTCTGTGGTCTTCTCCATTCAGTTGGAGACACTGTGGACCTGATGGTTCTGCTCTTGCAAGTCAGGCCATTCACATTCAACAGGGGTTGTACTAACTTGTTCTGCAAGTGTTGGGCCCCTGCTCTGTTCCCTGTTTGATATACTGGGGGAGATCAGTGATCAGAGATGTGATAATTGCCTGTTCTGCTATCTGTCTCCACAGCCCAGCATCCTGGAAACCTGTGCCCTAATCATGAAGATAATTTGCTTGGAGATATACTATGTAGTTAAGTGAGTACTTTCCCCTCTTGAGATTTTAACTGAAGGTTGGGGGAGTGGGAGTTGGTGGCCTACCACTGGGTGCATGGCTGGAAGAGCAAAGGCAGAGGAGAGAACTGGTTTGGAACCATTCATGGAGGGCCAGTGAGCTGTATTCCTGGCCAATCCACCGATGGCATTTATGATTGTCAGAAAGAGTTATTGTGAAACAAAGTCCATGCAACTGGGATTTTATGGAGGAGGAATCCTGGAAAGGCCTCAGCCTAACCCACACGTTGGAGGTGTCCTGGAGCCGTCTGCCTTTAAGCCCATGCAAGGTTGTTTTCTCTGCCCCAACAAGGGTCTGTACCCATTATATTCCCATCTGCTTTCAAAATCTAACTGGAGTTTTTTCTTGACACTGTAGGGGTTCATTAGACCAGTCATTAAAAGATACACTGAAGAAATTTTCCATCGAGAAACGCTTTGCCTACTGGTCAGGGTATGTCAAGTCATTGGCAGTTCACGTGGCCGAAACAGAAGGCAGCAGCTGCACCTCCTTGTTAGAGTACCAGATGCTGGTGTCCGCCTGGAGGATGCTTCTCATCATTGCCACCACTCATGTAAGACCCTTTTGGGGAGAGTTTTCACTTTGGTACCTTAGCAATGATGTGTTAAGATATCTAGCAGATATAGCTCCTTGTGAGGAAGAATTAATCAGGGTTTATTCCTGAGAGCTAAACTGTAATAGGTTCTATGCTGAGAGATTGGGGCTGTGGGGTATTTGAGGGTGTTGGGTCCAAGAGACCATTAAGAGGAATGCAGAGAAGTGATTTGAAATCCTTTCAGAGTTCCTAAAGCCTCCTGTGCCTCCCTTAGGCCTTGGCTGGGTCTTAGCTGCTCCCTGGCTGCATCTGCCTCTTGTGCAAAGGCATAACTGTCTTCTCATGCTGTGTACCTTGTAGATGCTAGGTCAATAAATACTTGTTGACTAGTCAGCAGGGAGCTGTGACAGCTGCAGCAGCACCCTCTCTAAAAAGCAGTTTGTCATTGGTTCTAGAAACTGCATTTCCTGGTCTTAGAAAAAGAACAGAGGCCATTGTCTCTATATTCTGTCTACTGGCTTTGTTTTTGAGAGAGAGAGATAACATCTGGAAGAAATGCATTGTTCTTGGTTTTTTTGTGATTTGACACCATCACGCTGTATCATAAGGACTTGGTATTGAAGTGTTCTTCCTTGGGGTATCCAGATTAATTTTGTTTTTTCTTGAGACGGAGTCTTGCTCCGTCACCCAGGCTGGAATGCAGTGGTGCGATCTTGGCTTACTGCAACCTCCGCCTCCCGGGTTCAAGCAATTCTCCTGTCTCGGCCTCCCAGGTAGCTGGGATTATAGGCGCATGCCACCACGCCCAGCTAATTTTTGTATTTTTCGTAGAGATGGGGTTTCACCTTGTTGTTCAGGCTGGTCTCGAACTCCTGACTTCAGGTGATCCACCCACCTCAGCCTCCCAAAGTGCTAGGATTACAGGTGTGAGTCAACTACGCTTGGCCAGATTAGTCTTTTGACTTCATGAACAACTTCAGCTTGATAGATGCCTCCTTGTTCCAATCACCTCCTACATCTGTGAGATTTGTTGCCTAGTGCCAGACTGCCCACAGGCTTGGAGCTTTGAGCCTAGAAGGGGCAGGTTTGTGGCTACTCTTGCTGTGGCATAGTGGTTTTGGACCCCTAAGACTCCATACACACTTAAAGGCTCACCTGTCTTTGAGAGTGGTTGATTCCCCAGGGTATAACCTTTATGTCACCTGCCTTTTAGGCCCTAGGTAGGCAGCAGTTCTTGAATTGTAGCTCTGAAAATCCCACCATCCTCTTTCCCCAAAGGAAACCTGTCTGTCTCACCTGTCTACCTATACAAAAGAAAAGAAAAAAAAAGAGAAAGAAACCTAAGTCCAGGATGGTTGGTCACCCATTCATTCTCTTAATGGCATTAGTGGAATGCTTCCAGGCATTGGGATACAGCAGTGAATAAGGTAGATAAGATCTTTGATCGCATAGAGAGTGCCCTATGATGGAGGAGGTAAATTATAAACAAATTCACCAATAAAAAGTATGGTTTCAGATAGTGATAATTTGCTGTGAAGGAAATAAAGTGCTATGGTAATGAACACATGAGATAGAAGTAGTCAGGGTGGCCTTCTCTGAGTGGTGATGTCCCAGCTGAGAGCTGAATGTGTGAAGAAGCCTTCCAGGTGGAGCCCGTGGAGGAGAGAAGTCTAGGCAGATGGACTTGCAAGTGCAAAGTTCCAGCAGTGGAAAAGAGCTTGATATGTTCACGAAAGAGGCAAGCAGGGTTGGACTAGAGTGAGCACAGATGGGACTGATACTAAAGTCAGTTGGACCAGATCCTGTGGGGTCTTTGGACCATGTTGAAGAGCTTGGTTTGCGTTTCCCAGGCACTGGGAAGCCTTTCAAGGATTCTAAGCAGAGGGAGGACAGAGTCTCAAAGAGGAGGTGAACCTGGGCTTGATTCTGACCATATCTAAGGGTCCACAAAAGAATAGCAGGGCCTTCAAGCCCTATTTTACCTTATTCTTTAGGGGACAGGATCTCACTATGTTGTCCAGGTTGGAGTGCAGTGGTGCGATCATGGCTCACTGCAGCCTCAACCTCCAGGGCTCACATGATCTTCCCACCTCAGCCTCCTGAGTAGCTAGGACTACAGGCATGCGCCACCATACCCAGCTAATTAAACATTTTTTGTTGTTGAGATATGGTCTCATCATGTTGCCCAGACTATAAGCCCTATTTTATTTTATTTATTTATTTAAGACGGAGTCTTGCTCTGTCACCAGGCTGGAGTGCAGTGGCACGATCTCGGCTCACTACAACCTCCGCTTCCTGGGTTCAAGCAATTCTCCTGCCTCAGCCTCCCGAGTAGCTGGGACTACAGGTGTGCGCCACCATGCCTGGCTAATTTTTGTATTTTTAGTAGAGACAGGGTTCCACCATGTTGGCCAGGATGGTCTTGATCTCCTGACCTTGTAATCTGCCCACCTTGGCCTCCCAAAGTGTTAGGATTACAGGCATGAGCCACCACGCCTGGCCTATATAAGCCCTATTTTAAATCAGGGAGACTGTTGTACCAATGACTAATTGCCTAGCAGAGGACCCCATGTTTCTTGGCCTCTAAAATCTGGAAAATTTTCCCAGCTGAAACCTTTTTCTGTTCCTTTGCAGGCAGATACAATGCACCTGACTGACTCTGTGGTGCGTCGCCAGCTGTTTCTTGACGTGCTTGATGGAACCAAAGCGTTAGTAAGTGTGTCTGGGAGATTTCACATTTCTCCCAGGGAGGTTGTCTTTGAAGTCAAATAGCGGAGGTCATGAGTCTGCCAGCCAGCCGCACAAATGGTCAGGTCACAGGGCTCACGTTGGCCTGGGAGGCCTGAGGCTGTAGTGAGTCAGCAGAGCTCTGTTGCTGCCATGCCAACCCTGGCTTCTCCCCCTCCACTCCACTCCTGTGAGCTCACTGCTGGGGAGGAAAGGCAGTGAGGCCAGAGGTGCCCTGTGGATGGCATGCGAATCTTGCCACTGACTTCTGACTGGTGTGCTGTCTCCTTTCAGCTCCTAGTTCCAGCCTCAGTGAACTGCCTTCGCCTCGGCTCCATGAAGTGCACTCTGCTGCTTATCCTCCTCCGGCAGTGGAAGAGGTGAGGCTGTGCCAGGAGAGGCAAGCCCGAGGCCAGAGTCTTCTTGTCAGTGCCTGCTTGCCTTCCTGAAAGGGAGAAATAGTGGGTGGAAGCTGGGTTGGTTTTCCATCTTGAGGAATGGGAGTGACATAGCAGATAGGAGGTGAGGCAGACTGGTGGGTATCCTGATTTGGAGCAGGGGCAGTGTGTGGCCTTTTATGAGGTATTTTGTCTCACTCCCCACCCCGTATTCTTTTTTTTTTTTTTTTTGAGACGGAGTCTCTGTTGCCCAGGCTGGAGTGCAGTGGCGCGATCTTGGCTCACTGCAACCTCCGCCTCCCAGGTTCAAGTGATTCTTGTGCCTCAACCTCCCTAGTAGCTGGGATTACAGGTGCGCTACCATGCCTAATTTTTGTATTTTTAGTAGAGACAGGGTTTCACCATGTTGGCCAGGCTGGTCTCGAACTCCTGACCCCAGGTGATCTGCCCGCCTTGGCCTCCCAAAGTGCTAGGATTACAGGCATGAGCCACCACGCCTGGCCCACCCAGTATTCTTTCTAGAGAGTTAGGTTCTGTGGATGAAATCCTTGGACCCTTGACGGAGATCCTGGAGGGAGTGCTGCAGGCCGACCAGCAACTCATGGAGAAGACCAAGGCCAAGGTGTTCTCAGCATTCATCACAGTGTTGCAAATGAAGGAGATGCGAGGTGAGGGGCAGAGGCAGGGGGAGCAGCAGCTGCAGTCTGCCCACTCCTGCTGACAGCCGGGCGGGGCTTCCTTCAGCTTAGGGCCACACGTTTCTTCTGGGACTTTTGAGTTTCCAGTCTTGGAATTCTTACACCAAGAAAGCTATTTTTTTTCCCTCACGTGTCTTCTCCCTCCTCTTCCACTGGACAGATGCTGTCCCTCTTAGTGCCCTACATCCCCAGCCCCTTCCTAGGAAGGAAACCTTGGTGTACAGTGAGAGTTGGCCTGGTGAGCATGACAGCGTCCCTCCCTGTCTATTCTGCAGTAAGTGACATCCCCCAGTACTCCCAGCTGGTGCTGAATGTCTGTGAGACCCTCCAAGAGGAAGTGATTGCACTCTTCGACCAGACCCGCCACAGTCTGGCATTAGGCAGTGCCACAGAGGACAAGGACAGCATGGAGACTGACGACTGTTCTCGGTCCCGGCACAGGGACCAGCGTGATGGGGTGAGAGAGTACCCTAGAAGGCCATCCGTCCTTTCCACTGCCCGCCAGCTCTGTGCCTGACTCTGGGGATAACTAGTGAGCAAGACAGATAGTCGCTGCACTTCTGGAGTTCACGGCCTGGTGGGAAAGGTTAATAGATCAGACTCTGCAGAAAAGCAGAAGCAGCCCATTGTACTGCAGGAGAGAAGTGCAGGGAGAACTTAGTCTCACTTCTAACCTGATCTGGGACTTAGGTGCCTTTTCAGCAATGACTTAGGGATTGTAGTGGTGGGCAAATGCAGGATCCGAAGTGAAACAGGAAATGATGTAGGGCTAAAAAGCAGGGGAAAAAATTGATCTGATTTTTACTTCAGAAAGATCACTCTGGACTTAAACTCCAGGCCTCAAGCCATCCTCCCAGTTCAGCCTCCCAAAGTGTTGGGATTACAGGCGTGCCCAAGAAAGATCACTCTGGATGCAGTATTGAATAGTATTTTTCAAATTGTGGGATCATGACCTATTAGAGTCTTGAAATTAGCACATTTTGTTACAACCAGTATTCTTTTTTTTTTTTTTTTGAGACAGAGTCTTGCTCTGTCACCCAGGCTGGAGTGCAGTGGCGCAATCTTGGCTCACTGCAAGCTCTGCCTCCCGGATTCACACCATTCTCCTGCCTCAGCCTCCCGTGTAGCTGGGACTACAGGTGCCCGCCACCACGCTCGGCTAACTTTTTCTATTTTTCATAGAGACGGGGTTTCACCGTGTTAGCCAGGATGGTCTCGATCTCCTGACCTCGTAATCCACCCGCCTTGATCTCCCAAAGTGCTGGGATTACAGGCGTGAGCTACCACGCCTGGCCACAACCAGCATTTTTAAAAAATAAAGTAGAATAAAATGTTTAAGAAAATATCACTGTGCTTTGTGTGATGTTAGGGTAGGTATTTTTAGTGAAAAACTGTAAATGTGTACATGAGGGTACAGTCTAAAAAGTCTGTGGGTCAGGCGCGGTGGCTCAAACCTGTAATCCCAGCACTTTGGGAGGCCGAGGCGGGCAGATCACGAGGTTAGGAGATCGAGACCATCCTGGCTAACACGGTGAAACCCTATGAAAAATACGAAAAATTAGCCGGGCATGGTGGTGGGCACCTGTAGTCCTAGCTACTTGGGAGGCTGAGGCAGGAGGATGGCGTGAACCCAGGAGCGGAGGTTGCAGTGAGCCGAGATCGCTCCATTGCACTCCAGCCTGGGGGACAGAGCGAGACTCCATCTCAAAAAAAAAAAAAAAAAAAAAATGTCTTTATGACTCTGGGTCATGGCCAAAAAGAAGTTTGAAAGGCCACTGGTACAAGGATAGATTAGAGAGGATGGAGCAGGACCATTTAGGAGATGGTTGCAGTAGCAAAGCAAGAGGCGGCATCGGGCAGGGTTGTAGGGGTCCCTCAGACTCCATGTGGCAGAGTTGGTTGGAGTGTCCAACATGAGACAAGAGGTGGCACTGACAAGGGTGGTGGCAGTGTGGGAGGTGGGAGGGAAGAGGCGGGGGTAGCTCCATTCAGTTTAGGGTTGGTCATTAGATTGGCTGGAGTTGCTGCTGTTCATTGAGAGCTGGACATAGGAGAGGGGCAGAGTGGGAGAGAGTGTGCATTCTGTGTTACTCAAGCTCACTTAGCAATGTGCGTAACCAAGCAGGTCTTGGGCAACCAGGCCCACAGCTGCCTGTTGTCCTCGTCCTCTTCCTCCTCCTCCTCTTCTTCCCCCTTTTACTTATCTTTGCCCCTGGGCCCCAGCAGGTGTGTGTCTTGGGCCTGCACCTGGCCAAGGAGCTGTGCGAGGTAGACGAGGATGGTGACTCCTGGCTGCAGGTAACCCGCAGGCTCCCCATCCTACCCACCCTCCTCACCACTCTAGAGGTTAGCCTTCGCATGAAGCAGAACCTGCATTTCACTGAGGCCACATTGCATCTGCTCCTCACCCTGGCTCGCACTCAGCAGGTAGGAGGCCAGCCCTAAGGCAGGAGGGAGCGTCCTTGCTTGCCTGGGTGGGTTCTGACAGTCCCAGAAGCTGTGATCTAACCTGAGAGCCCTACCTACCCTGGGCAGGGCAGGGGCAGGCTCCATCTCATTCCCTGTCTTTCCCTCCTCCCAGGGAGCCACAGCAGTGGCTGGAGCTGGCATCACCCAGAGCATTTGTTTGCCCCTTCTGAGTGTGTACCAGCTGAGCACCAACGGCACAGCACAGGTGAGTGTCAGGAGCTTGCCAGGAGGCCCAGCCTGGCCAACCTACAGTTCCGTTGAAAAGCGTCCTCCCAGGCCGGGCGCGGTGGATCAAGCCTGTAATCCCAGCACTTTGGGAGGCCGAGGCAGGCGGATCACAAGGTCAGGAGATCGAGACCATCCTGGCTAACACGGTGAAACCCCGTCTCTACTAAAAATACAAAAAATTAGCCGGGCGTGGGGGCTGGCGCCTGTAGTCCCAGCTACTCGGGAGGCTGAGGCAGGAGAATGGCGTGAACCCGGGAGGCGGAGCTTGCAGTGAGCCGAGATCGCACCACTGCACTCCAGCCTGGGCGACAGAGCAAGACTCCGTCTCAAAAAAAAAAAAAAAAAGAAAAGTGTCCTCCCCTACCTTTCCCCAGAAGTTGCTTTCCTCTTAATTGCCTAATACACTGATGGTGAGGAATCTTCCCTGCCCCAGGCGGATCTCTAGCAAGAGAAACTCACCACTGAAAGGCACCGCCTGGCCTTTGTGCACTACCTCTGGGAGATGGGATGGATTCTTCCCATTGCAGGTGTGAGGAAGACTAAACACATCCCTGGACCAGGCCTCTAGCCAAGGCAGCTGTCCTTTCCTGTCATTCCCAAAGACAGTGTGTCTTTGTGACTTCTCCACCCCTGCACCACCAGACCAGGACTGGGAGAAGGGAAGTGGGTGGTCTGGGGGCTTGATGGGGCCTCAGCACCCTGCCCTCTGTGTCCCTTGGTTATTTCTAGTTTAACAGATAGCTCCTAATTTCAAAAGAGTAGTCTTCACCTGAACCTCTCTCATGAGAGTCGTGAAGTATTTGGTCATCTAGCCCAGCTACCCCTTAGAGGAAGCATGTAGGGGCCAGAGCAGGGCAGTGACATGTCCAGGTTTGCATAGCTTGTCAGTGGCAGACCTGAGTCTGGAACCCTGGATCTTGTGTCTCAGCCTGGTGCTCTTTCCTTGAATCTGCTGGCCTTGGCCCCTTTCTGGCCCTGGTGGCCAGGCAGTGGCTGTGTCTATTCTGGGAGATCTTTTCCTTTCAGCGCAGCTGGGCTGCCTTAGTTGCTGTACTGCAAGGAGGTCCTGCCTCTCGGCAGGGTTCCTGAGCTTGTCTGCTGTTTGTGTCTTAGACACCTAGTGCCTCTCGGAAGTCCCTGGATGCCCCCTCTTGGCCAGGAGTCTACCGCCTGTCCATGTCCTTGATGGAGCGGCTGCTCAAAACTCTGCGCTACAACTTCCTGACTGAGGCCCTGGACTTCGTGGGTGTCCACCAGGAGCGGACCTTACAGGTGAGGGGCTGCCTGCGTCGCAGGGGTGGGAGTTTCAGGGTAAAAAGTGTTCTGGGCCATTCATGGGGCAAGTGGGTGTGGAGCCTGGGCCTCAGTAGCGGAGGGTTGTCGATGCCTTCATTTCTGAGATGCTCTAAGTACTCTGCTGGCTTACTGGCCAGCCAGTCTGCTGAGGCACGGGAACGGTCTCGGGTCAGAATCCTGGTTGTACCACTAAAGCCATTTCTTTGCCACCTCAGCATTTGGGGGCCCGGGACGTTTCCTCTCCACAGGAGGGTAGGTGTGGGTATGTCAGGTCCCTCAGCCATCCCCATCTTTCCCTGATGTCTGCTTTCCTCCCAGTGCCTCAATGCAGTGAGGACAGTGCAGAGTTTGGCCTGCCTGGAGGAGGCGGACCACACCGTGGGTTTTATTCTGCAGCTCTCCAACTTCATGAAGGAGTGGCACTTCCACCTGCCTCAGCTCATGCGTGATATCCAGGTGGGGGCCCCAGATGGTGTCTTGGAGTCTGGGTTAATGCTTGGAGACAGGGAGGCTGTGAGCTCTCGCTGGGGCACCCCTAGTGAATTGCAGGATGTTCCTGAACGGGGGCTTTTCCCTTGGGGAGCACAGGGTTTGTTGTCATGTGCTTACTCTGGCTAAACGTTTCCTTCTATAGTCAAGGGCAGCCATGTAGGTTAAGAACTTGGACTTTTATCAGTTAGATCTTGGTTCAGATCCCTTAAGAATACACCTGGGGCCGGGCGTGGTGGCTCACGCCTGTAATCCTAGCACTTTAGGAGGCAGTCAGGAGTTCGAGATCAGCCTGACCAACATGGTGAAACCCTGTCTCTACTAAAAATACAAAAATTAGCTGGGTGTGGTGGCACATGACTGTAATCCCAGCTACTCGGGAGGCTGAGGTGGGAGAATCGCTTGAACCTGGGAGGCGGAGGTTGCAGTGAGCCAAGATTGAACCATTACACTCCAGCCTGGGTGACAGAGCGAGACTCCGTCCCCAAAAAAGAGAAAAAAAAAAAAATGGCCGGGTGCAATAGGCTCATGCCTGTAATCCCAGCACTTTGGGAGTTCAAAGCGGGTGGATCATGAGGTCAGGAACTCGAGACCAGCCTGGCCAACATGGTGAAACCCCATCTCTACTAAAAATACAAAAGTTATCTGGGTGTGGTGGCACACGCCTGTAGTCCCAGCTACTCAGGATCGGGAGGCTGAGGCAAGAGAATCGCTTGAACCCAGGAGGCGGAGGTTGCAGTGACCCGAGGTCACACCACTGCACTCCAGCCTGGCAACAAATTGAGACTCCGTCTCAAAAAAAAAAAACCTAAGCAAAACTAAAAAAACACACACAACTGGAGCTGGGAACCAGCTGGAGAAGGGGTGAGGAAAGAAGACAGGCTCCAGAGCCAGGCAAGCTTCTCTTATCTGCTGGTTGTATGACCTTGGCCAAGTCACTTCAGTTATTTGTATCCTTTTATTATTTTCCTATAAAATGGAATCAGCCATAATCCTCATCTTCATTTTATTTATTTACTTATTTTGAGACAGAGTTTTGCTCTGTCACCCAGGCTGGAGTGTAGTGGCATGATCTCGGCTCATTGCAAGCTCCGCCTCCCAGGTTCATGCCATTCTCCTGCCTCAGCCTCCTGAGTAGCTGGAACTACAGGCACCCGCCACCATGCCTGGCTAATTTTTTGTATTTTTAGTAGACACGTGGTTTCACCATGTTAGCCAGGATGGTCCCGATCTCCTGACCTCGTGATCCGCCTGCCTCAACCTCAAAAGTGCTGGGATTACAGGCGCCCAGCCTCATCTTTATTTTAGGACCTTACAATATACCAGGCACCTAGCTGGGTCTCAGGGAGACAGTCCAGTCCTGAGCCCTGCTGGCCCCAAGTTTGTAGCCCTGAGTACTTAATGGCTATAAGGGCTTTAAGCTGGAAAGTGGCCAGGGGAGCATGAGGGAAGGAGGGAGAGAAGAGCAGCAGCAAGTGAGAGGAGCGCGTGGGTGTTACATGGAGGACTATTGGGTTGGTCTAGTTGGGTGACTGGGCTGCTGACAAGAGAATCCCCTCATCTCTCCTGTGTCTCTCCCAGGTCAACCTGGGTTACTTGTGCCAGGCATGCACTTCCCTCCTGCACAGTCGAAAGATGCTACAGCATTACTTACAGGTAAGCGTCCTATGCCATGAGGGCCTGGAATACCTCACGCTGGCTTCCCAAGCTCCACCTTCATTTCTTGACTCTCCTTAGAACAAAAATGGGGATGGCCTCCCCTCGGCCGTTGCCCAGCGAGTCCAGAGGCCACCGTCTGCTGCTTCTGCTGCCCCCTCCTCCTCCAAGCAGCCTGCTGCTGACACAGAGGCATCAGAGCAGCGGGCCTTGCACACAGTCCAGTATGGCCTTCTCAAGATCCTCAGCAGGACACTGGCAGCCCTGCGCCACTTCACCCCAGATGTCTGCCAGATCCTGCTGGATCAGGTACTGGCCATCATCTGTTCAGCACCACCTCCCCTAAAGGCTCTGCTCTGCTGTGTACCTAGAGCTACCTGGGGCCTTAACTGGGTCCTGGATGACTCTTGTCTTTTCTCGCAGTCCCTGGACCTTGCTGAATACAACTTCCTGTTTGCCCTGAGCTTTACCACTCCCACCTTTGACTCCGAAGTGGCCCCCTCCTTCGGGACCCTTCTGGCCACAGTGAATGTGGCCCTCAACATGCTTGGAGAGGTAAGTTGGTTCTGTCAGACACTGTCCTCTCCCCCCAACTCCTCCCCCAGCCTGCCACTTCCCAGCCAACCTTGGGCATGGTACCTAGCCTCCCAAGCCTGCTCCTCTCTGTAAACTGAACACGACAGCACCTCTGAGAATTACTGTGAGGATTAAATGAGGTAACTGATTAAAATTGCTTAGTGCAGGACATGCAAGTAGGAAGCTCTCAGTAAGTGGGAGCTGTTCCTTTTGTCTTAGTTTTTTACCTTTGCTTCTCTTCAGCTGGACAAGAAAAAGGAGCCCCTCACCCAGGCAGTGGGGCTCAGCACACAGGCAGAAGGGACCAGGACGTTAAAGTAAGCGCTCTTTCTGGGATTTGATAAGGGGCTGGGACAGTCATGGGCCCACTATTCTCAGGCTTGGCCAGCCTGGCCCTCTGCAGCAGTGCCAAAAACCTGTGTCTCCTCCCAGGTCCCTCCTGATGTTTACCATGGAAAACTGCTTCTACCTGCTCATCTCTCAGGCGATGCGGTACCTTAGGGACCCAGCTGTGCACCCCCGGGACAAACAGCGGATGAAGCAGGAGCTCAGCTCTGAGTTGGTACGGATGGATAGGGATAGGGAGGGCTGGGCCAACCTCCAAGGGTCAGAAGAGTGGCCAGATGTGCTGAGCCTCACCAAGCCACTTTTTTTCTTGTAGAGCACGCTGCTCTCCAGCCTCTCGCGCTACTTCCGCCGGGGAGCCCCCAGCTCCCCTGCCACTGGTGTCCTCTCCTTGCCGCAGGGCAAGTCCACCTCTCTCTCCAAAGCCAGCCCTGAGAGTCAGGAGCCTCTGATCCAGCTGGTGCAGGCGTTTGTCCGGCACGTGCAAAGATAGGGCAGTGCTGTGCTGCCCACCTACCCCTCTCCACCAGCCTGCACTGCACCCTGGCTGGCAGGGGTGCTGCCGGCTGCCAGGGCCTATACAATGGAGGGCACCTCCTGTCACCCCCTCCCGGAGTAGCCACAACTCCGACCACCGCCCACTGACGTTATTTTTATACTAGATGAAGAGGTCAACAGCAGGCATGGGGAGCCAAGTCTTCTGTGCTCAGGTCCTCACGCTGCAGACGCCCCCTAGAGGAGCTTTCCTTCCCTTCCAGCATTCCCCACAGCACGGCTGGCGAGGGGAGAGGCAGCAGCCCAGCAGAGGGCTCTGTGCACAGGTTTCAAACCTGTTTTCCATGCTCTGTCCTTGCAGTTTTGGTAATTCTGTGGTCTATTTATACAAATATTAAAATCCTGTTTATAGACAGCTGTGTGATGTTTAACTTCAAAGCCCAGGGATGACAACCTGGCTCTCAGAACCTAGAAAACTCTCCTGGCCAGGCGCCTGGGAGTAGGGCTGCAGCCTCGGGGGAAGGCAGGTACTGATGGATGGCCAGTTCACCAGCATCTCCTCATTCCTGTCCTTGGGCTGAGGGTTAGGCTGGGTGGGCGCTGTCAGATATTCCCTTCCTTGGCCTGCGCTGGTCCTGTCCTTGGCCCTGCTTTCGTTGGCCCAGTGGGCTGAGCTCATCCCTGGGTGAGCCTTTCTTGAAGCTCTGTGCCTTCCTATTTATAGCCCCGTGCCCCTGTCATCCCCTGATCCCCTCTTCAGAAGCTCCAACAGTGGGGCCTACTGGCTGTTGGCCTTCTCAGAACCGAAATCAGAATGCTAGGTCCTGCTAGGAGCCATCTAAAACACAGCCACCACTTAGGGTTTCTAGAATCAGGCTGCCTGGGCTTCAGTCCCTGCTTGGCCGCTTGCCAATTGTGGTCCCTTGAGGTGACTGTCTTGCTGATCTCATCTGTGAAATATGGACACTGAGGACGGCATGACAACCCATGGCACAGGGGCACGTGCTAGGTGAAACGCCCGACCTGCAGACAGCACTGACCGCTACCCACTTCTTGAGCTTGAACTGTCAGGCGCATTCTACAGTCCGCTCCACAATCCAAATTTAGGAAACTTTTTCTTAGGAATAAAACGTTCCTTGTGCGGCTTCATGTCCAGGAACAGCACTGCCCTCTGAGAGGGACAGGCCCCGTGGAAGACAGGGAGGGCTGCATTTCCCAACTTAGAGAGCTGGGGGCCGGGGCAGCCGCAGGGCCCCTGCTCACTCTGGCAGAGGGTGAGTCTACCCTTCCCTTTCCCACCCTCAGGGCCAGGCCCTGACAGGAGCCCAGGTGACTCGCACACAAGGAGGGTTTATTGGCTAGAGAGCAAATGCAGGCAGAAGTAAAAACACCAGATAAAAAGTGAGTGTGGAGAGGTGGAGGCTGCGGCCGCCGGACTTGGCTTGAGCTGTGAGGGGTGGGAGGGAAGGATAGCACCGGAAGATGCTGCTCCGGGCCCAACACCAGCCCTGGCCAGGCTCTCCCCTCCCAGGGGCAGCGCCCAGTCCCCAGGGGCTGCCAGAGCCCTGTGTGCCTTGCCGCATTCCCCCCATGCAGCTTTTGGCAACCGAAAGGCAGGGCTCTCGCTGAGTGCACCTGGGGCTTCCTGAGCCCATCTGCGGCGGCCCCACCCTGGCCTAGGTGCTGAGTGCAGCTGCTGCAGACAGCCCCTCCCTCCTTAGTGGAGCTGGGAGGGTGGGGTGCTCGGGGATGCAGGCAGGGGCAGGGGCTCCAGAGCCACAGGTCAGAAGCAGGGCTGGGGGAGGGGTGGGGCCATTCAGCCTCAGGCACCCTCACAGCTAGGTGACTAGGGGCAGGGACAGAATGGGGTGAATTCTTCTCCCCACTCTGAACAGCTGTGTCACCAACAAACAAGTGGCAGGGCTGCGCCCATCCTCTCCTGCCCAGGCCAGAATGCGGGGGGATGGGGGGGGCCTGCCTAGCTGAGCAGTTCCAAGTAGGTGACAGGGACCTTGCCCTTCTTGTTGCCTCTCTCGCCAATGAGCCAGTCAGGGTCCATGCCAGGCAGGCTGTAGACAGTGATGAGCTGCAGAGATGGCAGTAGAGGATGGTCATGGCCTGGCCAAGGGTGGAACTGGCCCCAGGACTAAGTGGGGACAGAGCCGCCACCTCCCCATGGCCCATGGCATGTGCTACACCTTCAGTGGCTGGCGCTCATCTCACCTGCTCCATAGAGACCCAGCAGAGCAGGAATCACTTCCTCAGAGCTAGAGATGCCCTCTTTAACCTGCTGGTCCCCGCTTTCCCAACAGGGCCCCTCCAGGCCCCATGTGCCTGATCCCAGCGCCCAGGCTGCTCCTCACCCAGCCCATTCCTGCCCCACCTTGTGGCACCAGGCCCACCTCATCAGCCAGCAGGGCCAGCTCACTGCTGTCGGCTGCCTCGTAGTCATAGAGCACCCGAGCTTTGCGGGTCCCACTGGCAGGGGGGGCCACCTCTTCCAGGCAGAGCGAGGCCTCCCCTGGAGGGGCCAGGCTGGCCACAGAGGGCACCACAGGCATAGTGGCCGCAGCAGTGGTGGGTGAGGTGCTGCTCAGGGGCGGGGAGGCGGGCTCTGTGGTGCCCACGAAGGTGCCTGGAAATCTGGAGAGGAGGGATACATCTTAGCAGGTGGGAGTCCCAGAAGGGACCCCAGAGGCAAACTCCCCTCCCCAGCCCCAGGAGCCCCACTCCAGCCCCGGCTACTCACATGGCACCCTGGGAGCTGGCAGCACAAAGGGAGAAGCAAAGCAAGGGAAGGGTGAGATGGCCCCACCCCCTGGTCCCTGCCATCCTCCCCACCCAGGCATTCCCTAGAAACCCTCAGGGGCTCCAGGGAACTCGGCCGTCAGTAAGGCCAGCCATTCCACCCTCATGCACATGAGGTGCCCAGGCCCAGAGTGGGTTCCGGCAGAGCCCTCCAACCCGGCTTTGTGTCACAGGACTTGCCCAGAGGAGCTCATGCTGCCCACGGACAGGGTATGGGAGCCAGGGGGCCCCAGTGGGCTCAGCAGTGCTGGCCCCGCACCTGCCCAGCTGCTTCTGCAAGTCCAGCATGTGGCGGTAGCACTGTGCGTAGTAGGTTGTCTGAGACTTGACAAACTCGTGGAGGCAGCGCAGGTGGTTCACCTGTGGGGAAGAGGCCAGAGGCTGAATTCTAACCTCCCGCCCTCAGAACAAAAAATTCCGTCCCCATCCCCGTCCTCTACCAGACCTTGCTCCGGCATTCCAGGGTGCCCTGCCCCTGCGCCCACACCCTCCCCGGTGGGACTTGCTCTGTGAGGGCCATTCTGGGGCAGCCCTGCTGACCTTGTGGTTCAGGCACACCTGGTGCCTGCTGAGGGTTGGGCTTTAGTGAGGGTGGGCAGGGGGACTCACATGAGTGCTACTGATTCCCTCCAGCAAGAGACGGGTCACTTCTGCTTGCCGGTCAAACTCTGTCTGGGCCACGCGGAGCTCCTGCTCGGCCTGGGCAGGGCAGGGCAGCCATGAGCACCCACACACCACCCACCAGCTTCCCCGCAGTCTTCCCCTGGAGCCTACCTGGGAGCCGCCTGTCCCTTTCCCCTGGGAACACAGAGAGCCTTCTGGGTCTATGCCTGACTTCATACCTGAAGCCCCAACCCCAGAGAAGCTAGAGCCCCACTCAGGACCCCACAGGCAGCTGCAGTGACAGACCCTCCCTCCATCACCCGTCGGAGAAATCCACCCAGCAAGTGCATCCTGAGGGCCTACTGTGTGCTACAGGGTACTGTGGAGAAAACAGTTCCCCACAGAGGGGAAACAGGCCCAGGGAGGGAAAGCAGTAACCCCTCCCCAGTGGGTGTGGGGCAGAGTGAGAAACATCAGACCCCACAGCAGCAAGTGTGCCTGCACCCCACCACCCCTTCTTCCCCGAGCCCAGCCCCCCAGGCCCCAACTTACCTTGTCCACTTCATCATTCCAGAGCTGTGGAGACAGCAGCAGGCGTGGCCAGCAGGGGAGGGGAGAGGAGGACAGCTGGACCCTAGAGTCTGTGCCCTGCCCCAGCTCCCAGACTCAACTTCTGCCCCCCTGCCCCTCTGCCCCACCCTCCCAAACAGGAGCTGAGACTGGGCCGAGGCCCAGCATGGGAGCTGGGGGCTGGCGGTCCCAGTCCCTCTAACATGCCTCATGCAGGAGGGGAGCAGCCAGCGGGAGTCCTGCTTATATTTCTCCTACAGTGTCAGCCCCAGACTCTGAGTGGGGTCTCAAGAGAGACCGAGTGTCCCCACCCCGTCCTGACTGTTGGCTCAGGCTGGAGGGCTGGGAGGCAGAACTGTGTGACCCTGGGCCAGTCACTGAACCTTTCTGTCCTCTGGCAGAGAAAGGCAGCCTCGTGCCTGAGTCACACTGGGACTCAATGGCAAAAGAAAAAAACAGGGCAGTCTCCACCCTCTAGGATGTTTCTCCTTCCACTGGGCACAGGGAGGAGGCGGGAAGTGGCATCCAGACCCTGAAGAAAGACGCTGCCTGGCCACGACCAGGAGACCCAGCGCTCCTGCCGCTTCCGGAGATCTGACCCGAGACAACAGCCTGAAATAGGGAATGCGGACCCAGGCCAGTGTGCGTGGCCCGCCCGTGTGGCCCCCGTGCTGCTTAGGAAGTCCCCGTCCAGGAGCACTGGAAGTTGCTGTGAGAGCCAACTAGGGTTGGCGGCCTGAGGGACAGTCACCCAGCCACAGAACGACGGCACGAAAGACATGAGGCAGCATGCTCACGAGAGAGGTGAGGGTCCCACCCCCAGGGGTGGGAAGGAAAGAAGTGGGCAGACAAGGTGCAGCAGTGGTGACAAGCATGAGGGAGAGGTGTGGCCTAGTCCCCAAACTACATAGGAAACACCAGACTTCCCAAGAAAGCTTAAAAACCAACAGACACCAGGACATGCAAAGCCTCCACGATCCTGTCCTCCCCACCTCCTGCCCCGACTCCCCGGGGGGCCCTGGGGGCCCTGCCTAAGCCTCCTCAGGACCAGACATGCCCTGCTCCAGGACCTCTGGGCCTTAGCAGAGCCTCAGGCCCTCCCGCCCCCCAGGCGCTCTCCAGGCCTACACCGCCATCCCTGCCTCCTATCTTTAGGGGTCTGTGAGCTCCGGAAAGGCACGGCCAGGCCTCCTCCTCTATCCTCAGGGCCTCCCCAGGGCCTGGCATTCAGAGACAACAGGAGGTGGAGGGGCCCTGGGGATGGCACAGCTGCTGCCCTGAGTTCTCCACACTACTCAGTGCAGCTGGCCCTGCTGCCAGCTCCAGCGTTTTGCAGAGGGAAACAAGTCCAGCTCCATGGCCACAGGGCACCGGGGCCAGGCTGTGGACAGAGGTGGGGGCTGCTGCCCCTCCCCAGTGTCTCAGGACTGAACTGATCACATGGCAGTGCCCCCACCTTACCCGCTGGCTTCTAGCTCCTGTGCAGTCAGAGGCAGTGGCGTGGGACGTGGGGAGAGAGGAGGACGAGGGGTGGGGTGGGGGTGGGGTGCGCTTACCGCGGAGGCGCTGGCCGAGAGAATGTAATTACGAGGTCTAGTCTCCTGAAAGTCAGGCACCGTCTGGCGGGGAACAGAGTTCATGTGGGGAGGGGGTCACTCTGGGCCAGGGTCGAGGTCAGGAGGCTACCCCAGAGTCTTGCGCAAGGAGATGCCAGGAGGCCTGACCCCAGGGACGGGGATACAAACACAACACAAACCCCCTTCTCCCGACTCCAACCACCTGGAGATGAGGGGCCTAGGGACTTGGAGAGTCCAGACAAAGATCAAGTGGCTGCAGGCACTGGAGCCCAGGAGAGCAAATGCAGTGAGGAGATGGCCGAGGCTGCCTGAGCAAGTCACAGGCTGGGCTCCCCTCTGCCAAGGGGCAACAGCCCCCTCCTCCCTAGACCAATGGCACTCAGATGCCCCAGGGTCCCGCAAACACAGCCCACCCCCACCTGGGATGGCTTTTTCCATCCCAGAATCCGCACACCACCTCTCTCGCTCCTGCATCAAGGGCCAGGCCCCTCCCAACAATGAGGGTGGACAGATGGATGCATGGGCAGACAGAGTGACAGGCGTCCAACATTTGCAAAAAGCTGACTCACAGGCCCCAACGCCTGGCATCCCCCCTAAACCAGAGGCCCTGCACAGTAGAGGCTCTGGCGGGGAGACCAGCTGCTTGCAAAATGCCCCAAGGACGTGGGCTGGCCACGGCACCGTGGGTCCACGGGCAAGATGGGCAGACCGGAAGCAGCACAGCGCGTGGGACAGGTATACTCACATCTCCCTCACACTGAGCCAAGTTACCCAAAGCAGGACGGAAAGGAACAAAAACAAAGAGTTAGTGAGTCCACAGCGCAGGCAGGAGCAGGCCCCCCAGGCCCCAGTGGGAGGGGACACCAGGCGGTCGGGCAGAGGGAGGCACCACAGCCTGCCCTCCTGAAGAGTCCTAACGTGTGCGTGCTTATGGGGACAGAGCTGTGGAGCTTGAGTCCTCCGGAATGCTGTTCCTGGGGCTGCCTGAGTCCTAGCTCTAGAAAGGGTGGCCTGGCCCAACCCCAGGATGTAAGGTTGTCCAGGCCCACCAGGTGAGGGAGAGGTCACACCACTGCAGTGACTAAGGAAAGGCTCCCCTGGCCTGGCTGATGGAGAGAGTGTGTTCTGGCTGAGTTCTTCCAGAGACGTTGTCTGGCCCTGAGTGACGGGGGAGACTGTCCTGTTCAGGTGCCTTACAAGAGGTCATCCCAATAGGCACGGGTCACCCTAGCCAACCCCAAGATTGAAACAGCTACACCCCTGCCTCTGATCTAGACCCCACACACTTGAGTGACCTGAGACGGTTCTCACCAGGGGCAGTGCTGGCTCTGGGGCCACACTATGGGAGGGGAACGCAAGGTGCATGTGCAGCTGTCAGCCCAGGCTAGGCCTGGCCTCCCTCGGCTAATCACCTGGCAGCCACAGGTAGCCATCTCCCTAGCAGGCCCTGGGCCTGGGAGTTCCCTCTGCAAGGTGTGAGGCAGCCTTTAGGCCCGGCACCCCCGAGCAACCTCTTGTGCCAGGAGGGTGTTCACCCTTGGGCCCAGCTCCTCCAATCCTGGCCTCGCCCTGGGCACATTGTCCCAGGCTGCATCCCACTGACCCAGCCAGGCTGAACAGGCCTCAGTGAGCTAGGAGTGAAGGGGGCGCCAGATGGCCCAGGCCCTATCCAATCTCATGGGGCCCCCCAGACAGGGCCCTGAGCAAGCGGGCGGTCCAGCTCCCAGGTTTTCCACACCATCGTGGGGGCGCCTGAGCACAGGGACCCTGGGCCTGACATTCAAGCAGCAAGTAGTAGAGTTAGTAAGAAGGTGCCATGCCCGGGCAGAGCCGGGGACAGAGCCGAGCATCTAGGAGGGCAGGGCAGGGCATGCAGGAGACTCCAGCTGCCTGGAGGGGTGGTGCACCCAGCTGGGGGCACTGCTGGTCTGCCCACACCATAAATGTCTCCCCAGGAACCAGAGCTCGGGGGCCACCAAGGCTCCCTTGAGGGCAGAGACAGAGAGGCTCAGCCCAGCAGCCCCCAGCCAGGCATCTCCAGCCAGGGAGAGGGGACAGAGGTCATGCCAAATACCAGGTCCCTTCATGCCACCACCCCTTGGCTCCAGCCAGAGCCTGGGCCAGGAGGCCAGCGGGGTGCGGGGACACCTACCGTGGCTTTGGCTTCTGCAGCCTTGGCCTTCTTCAGCCTCGCTTTGCAGGCATCCAAGTCCAGACGCCGGTTTTGGAGGAGCCGCCTCTCCTTCTACAGGGCAGGGCATGGGGACAGTGAGACCCTGGGCTGCCCTGGGAGACCCTGAGCCATGCATGGCAAGATTGGTGCCGGGGACTATCAAGTCAAGACAGGCAAACTGAGGCCCAGAGATAGGAGGTCACTCAGTCCAAAGGAGCCCTCTCTGGGGAGGCCTCAGGAATTTTGTAGCCCTAGCACTGGAAGAGAGCCTGTGCTCAAAGGCTCTGAGGAGGGAACGGCCATAGTTACCAGGAAGCAGAATAGTCCCAGGGCCCTCACCGAGATGGTCTTCCAGTCCCCCTCCAGGAAGTTGCGCAAGGGTGTGAGGAAGCTGATGGAGGCTGTGTGGATAAAATCCCTCTCTGCGGCTCCCAGCTGCTTTTCAGCTTCTGCCACCTTGATCAGTGTCTTCCCTGAGAAAACAGAGTTGAAGGGTGAGGAAGAAGGTGAGGCTCAGGCTACTCTGATCTACAGGCAGCAGAAGAGGGCTCAGGAAGAGCTTGCTGAAGAGCGAGGGCCGGGGTGCTCAGTGCAGAATGCTTTGCCTGGGAAAAAGTAGAAGCAACCTACACTACACCATCAACTGGGGACTGACAAATAAACAATGGGACAGCCAAAATATGAAACACAATGCAGCCATTATAAAGATGGGGGTTAGACTTCCAGAATGTCAGAGAAAGGAGCTCAACAAATCCCCTCCCAAAAAAAGTAACAATAAAACTGGACACCACGCCAGGTGCGGTGGCTCACACCTATAATCCTAGCACTCTGGGAGGCCGAGACGGGAGGATCACTTGAGCTCAGCAGTTTGAGACCACCCTGGGCAACATAGGGAGGCCTTATCTCTTTGAAAATAAAACAAATTGAAAGAAAACTGGACACAATTGTCAAAAACATCCATTTCTGGACTCTGCAAATTGACCAAGGCAAAAAACAAACTGAAAAGCATTTAATCAAGAAAAACTACT
The DNA here is from genome assembly GCF_009828535.3 of Hylobates moloch. Classification (NCBI taxonomy): domain Eukaryota; kingdom Metazoa; phylum Chordata; class Mammalia; order Primates; family Hylobatidae; genus Hylobates; species Hylobates moloch. Next base: position 101,206,209 of record NW_026652285.1, read on the forward strand.
GGGCTGGATGCTGTGGCTCACATCTGTAATCTCAGCATTTTGGAAAACCAAGGTGGGCAGACTGCTTGAGCCCAGCTGTTCAAGACCAGCCTGGGCAACATGGCAAAACCTCGTCTTTATAAAAAATAAATAAATAATAAGAAGAAAAATGAGCAGTGCCTCAGAACCTATGGGGCACTGTCAAGTGAACCAACATATGAGTAACAAGAGTCCCAGAAAAGGAGGAGAAAATAAGGCAGAAAAAATATCTGAAGAAGGCCGGGCGCGGTGGCTCACGCTTGTAATCCCAGCACTTTGGGAGGCCGAGGCGGGTGGATCACGAGGTCAGGAGATCGAGACCACGGTGAAACCCCGTCTCTACTAAAAATACAAAAAAAAATTAGCCGGGCGTGGTGGCGGGCGCCTGTAGTCCCAGCTACTCGGAGAGGCTGAGGCAGGAGAATGGCATGAACCCGGGAGACAGAGCTTGCAGTGAGCCGAGATTGCGCCACTGCACTCCAGACTGGGCGACAGAGCGAGACTCCGTCTCAAAAAAAAAATATCTGAAGAAACAATAAGAGGCTGGGCGCGCTGGCTCACGCCTGTAATCCCAATACTTGGGGAGGCCCAGGCGGAAGGATCATTTGAACCCAGGAGTTTGAGGCTATAGTAGTAAGCTATGATTGCACCACTGCACTCCAGTCTGGGTGACAGAGCAAGATCCTGTCTTTAAAAAAAAGAAAAGAAAAAACATGGTTTGATTCATCACATACAAGAGAGCTACAATAAGATGACTTGTTTTCTCATTAGAAACAATAGAAGCCAGACAGCAGTATGATGATATATTCAAAGTAAAGAAAAAACTGTTCATCCAGGAATTCTATATATAGCAAAACAATCCTTCAAAAGTGAAGGCAAGGCCGGGCGCAGTGGCTCATGCCTGTAATTCTAGCACTTTGGGAGGCCAAAGTGGGTGGGTCACTTGAGGTCAGGAGTTCGAGACCAACCTGGACAACATGGCAAACCCTCGTCTCTACTAAAAATACAAAAATTAGCTGGGTGTGGTGGTGTGCATCTGTAATTCCAGCTACTTGGGAGACTGAGGCAAGAGAATTGCTTGCACCCAGGAGGTGGAGGTTGCAATGAGCCAACGTCACATCACTGCACTCCAGCCTGGGCAACAAGAGCAAGACTGTCTTAAAAAAATAAAAAAAAAGATACAGCCAGGCGCGGAGGCTCACACCTGTAATCCCAGCACTTTGGAAGGCTGAGGTGGGCGGATCATGAGGTCAGGAGTTCAGGACCAGCCTGACCAACTTGGTGAAACCCTGTCTCTACTAAAAATACAAAAATTAGCCGGGCATGGTGGCGAGCACCTGTAATCCCAGCTACTCAGGAGGCTGAGGCAGGATAATCACTTGAAACCGGGAGGTGGAGGTTGCAGTGAGCCAAGATCGCGCCACTGCACTCCCGCCTGGGTGACAAAAAAAAAAAAAAATCCAAAGATACACTTTAAATTTAAAGACATGAATGGGCTGAAAACAAATGTATGCAGTAACCACGAGAGAGTTAACGTGGCTATAGTACTACCAGACAAAATAGACTTTAAGACAAAATAGTACTAGAGACAAAGAGTAGTATTTTTTTTTTTTTTTTTTTTTGAGACGGAGTCTTGCTCTGTGCCCCAGGCTGGAGTGCAGTGGCGCGATCTCGGCTCACTGCAAGCTCCGCCTCCCGGGTTCACGCCATTCTCCTGCCTCAGCCTCCCGAGTAGCTGGGACTACAGGCGCCCGCCAACACACCCGGCTAATTTTTTGTATTTTTAGTAGAGACGGGGTTTCACCATGTTAGCCAGGATGGTCTCGATCTCATGACCTCGTGATCCGCCCGCCTCGGCCTCCCAAAGTGCTGGGATTACAGGCTTGAGCCACCGCGCCCGGCCGACAAAGAGTAGTATTTTATAATAAAAGAGTCAATTCATCAGGAAGATGCACAAATATAAACATACAGACCTAAGACAGTTCCAAAATACATAAGGCAAACACTGACAAAGAGAAATAGACAATTCAACAGTAATAGTTGGAAACTTCAATACTCTGCTTTTTTTTTTTTTTTTTGAGATGGAGTCTCGCTCTGTCTCCCAGGCTGGAGTGCGGTGGCGTGCTCTTGGCTCACTGCAACCTACGCCTCCCGGGGTTCCAGCGATTCTCCTGCCTCAGCCTCCCGAGTAGCTGGGACTACAGATGCGCATCAGCACGCCCAGCTAATTTTTTGTATTTTTAGTAGAGACAGGGTTTCACCATGTTGGCCAGGCTGGTCTTGAACTCCTGACCTCAGGTGATCAACCACCTTGACCTCCCAAAGTGGTGGGATTACAGGCGTGAGCCACCATGCCCAGCCTCAATAGTCTACTCTTGATAATGAATAGGACAAGACAAAATCAGCAAGGACATACAAGCCTTGAACACTATTAACCGATGTGGCCTCGCTGACATCTGTACAGCACTGCACTCTCAACAGCATAATATAACGTCTTCTCAAGTGAACCTAGGACATTCCCCAGATAGACCATATACTAGGTCATGAAACAAGTCTCAATAAATTTAAAAGGATTAAAACAATACAAAATATGAGGCTGGGTGCGCTGGCTTATGCCTGTAATCCCAGCACTTTGGGAGGCTAAGGCAGGCGGATCACTTGAGATCAGGAGTTTGAGACCAGCCTGGCCAACATGGTGAGACCCCCGTCTCTATTAAAAATACAAAAAATACGCCGGACGTGATGGCTCACACCTGTAATCCCAGCACTTTGGGAGGCCAAGGCGGGTGTATCACGAGGTCAGGAGATTGACTATCCTGGCTCACATGGTGAAACCCCGTCTCCACTTAAAAAAAAAAAAAAATTGCCTGGCATGGTGGTGGGCGCCTGTAGTCCCAGCTACTTGGGAGGCTGAGGCAGGAGAATGGCGCAAACACGAGAGGTGGAGGTTGCAGTGAGCCGAGATCACGCCACTGCACTCCAGCCTGGGCGACAGAGCAAGACTCCGTCTCAAACAAACAAACAAAATTAGCCGGGTATGATTATAGGTGTGTAATGGTGCACGCCTATAATACCAGCTACTCAGAAGGCTGACAGGCTGAGGTGGGAGGATCCCTTGAACCTGGGAAGTGGAGCTTGCGGTGAGCCCAGATGGCGCCATTGCACTCCAGCCTGGGCGACAGAGCGAGACTCCATCTCAAAATAATAATAATGCTAAAATAAAAATAAAAATACAAAACATGTTCATACATTCTCTGATCGCAGTGGAATTAAGTTAAAATCAACAATAGAAGAAAACCCAGAAAATCCACAAATATCTAAAAATGAAACAACACACTACTGACAGGAATAAAAAAATCATACAGCTACTTTGGAAAACAGTTTGGCAACTTCTTAAAAAGTTAAGTTAAATTGGCTGGGCACAGTGGCTCACAGCTGTAATCACAGCACTTTGGGAGGCCAAGGTGGGCGGATCACGAGGTCAGGAGTTCAAGACCAGCCTGGCCAACATGGTGAGACCCCCGTCTCTACTAAAAATACAAAAAATTAGCTGGGCATGGTGGTAGGTGCCTGTAATCCCAGCGACTCGGGAGGCTGAGGCAGGAGAATCGCTTGAACCCAGGAGGCGGAGGTTGCAGTGAGCCGAGATTGCGCCACTGCACTCCAGCCTGGGTGACAGAGATTCCGTCTCAAAAAAAAAAAAAAAAAAGAGTTAAGTTAAATTTACCTGAGGCCGGGCACAGTGGCTCACGCCTGTAATCCCAGCACTTAGGGAGGCCGAGGTGGGTGGATCACGAGGTCAGGAGTTCAAGACCAGCCTGGCCAAGATGGCGAAACCCCATGTCTACTAAAAATACAAAAAATTAGCCGGGCGTGGTGGCATGTGCCTGTAGTCCCAGCTGCTCAGGAGGCTGAGGAAGGAGAATCATTTGAACCCGGAGGGTGGAGGTTGCAGTGAGCCGAGATCGTGCCACTGCACTCCAGCCTGGGCGACAGAGTGAAACTCCGTCTCAAAAAAATAAATAAATAAATAAAAATAAAAAATAAATTTACCATATGACCCAGCAACTCCACTCATAGGTGGAATTTCACTAGGAGAAGTGAAAACATATGTTCCCACAAAGGATCTCATGCAAACATTCATAGAGAAACAATGAACCCAAATGTCTATCAAATGGTGAAAGGATAAAGAAAATGTGGTATATCCATGCAATAGAATACTGTTAGCAATGAAAAGGAATGATGTCCCTAAATATGCTACAAGAATGAACCCCAAAAATATTATGCTAGGCTGGTGCCGTGGCCCATGCCTGTAATCCTAGAACCTTGGGAGGCCGAGGTAGGTGGGTCGCTTGAGGTCAGGAGTTTGGGACCTGCCTGGCCAACATGGCGAAACTCCATCTCTACTGAAAAACCAAAAAATTAGCCAGGCGTAGTGGCTGATGCCTGTAATTCCAGCTACTCAGGAGGCTAAGGCAGGAGAATTGCTTGAACCTGGGAGATGGAGGTTGCAGTGAGCTGAGATTGTACCACTGCACTCCAGCCTGGGTGACAGAGTAAAACTCTGTCTCAAAAAATAAAAATAAAAAAATAACTGCTGGGTACGGTGGCTCACGCCTATAATCCCAGCACTTTGGGAGGCCAAGGCGGGTGGATCATGAGGTCAGGAGGTCGAGACCATCCTGGCTAACACGGTGAAACCCCGTCTCTACTAAAAATACAAAAAATTAGTTGGGTGTGGTGGTGGGCGCCTGTAGTCCAGCTACTCGGGAGGCTGAAGCAGGAGAATGGCATAAGCCCGGGAGGTGGAGCTTGCAGTGAGTTGAGATTGCACCACTGCACTCCAGCCTGGGTGACAGAGCAAGACTCCGTCTCAAAAAAAAAAAAAAAAAATTATGTTAGGTAAAAACAGCTAAATGCAAGAAACAACATGTCATATGACTCCATTTATATAAAATGTTCAGAAAAGATGAACTTATAGGGACCGAAAACACGTTAGTGGTTGGCTGGCTGGAGGTGAAAATGGGGCTTGACAATAGACATGAAGGACTTTTGGGGTGTGATAGAAATGTTCTTTAAATTAGACTGTGGGCCGGGCACGGTGGCACACTCCTGTAATCCCAGCACTTTGGGAGGCCAAGGTGGGAGGTCACTTCAGCTTAGGAGTTTGAGATCAGCCTGGGCAACATAGCGAGATCCCCATCTCTACAGAAAAATATAAAAATTAGAAGGGCATGGTGGTGGACACCTGTAATCCCAGCTAATCAGGAGGCTGAGGCGGAAGGATGCCTTCAGCTCAGAAGGCAGAGGTTGCAGTGAGCTGAGATTGCACCACTGCAATCCAGCCTGGGGGACAGAGCCAGATCCTGTCTCAAAAAAGATAATAGAAAATAAAAAATAAGGCCGGGCACGGTGGCTCACACTTGTAATCCCAGCACTTTGGGAGGCCGAGGCAGGCAGATCACGAGGTCAGGAGATCGAGACCACGGTGAAACCCCGTCTCTACTAAAAATACAAAAAATTAGCCGGGCGTGGTGGCGGGCGCCTGTAGTCCCAGCTACTCGGAGAGGCTGAGGCAGGAGAATGGCGTGAACCCGGGAGGTGGAGCCTGCAGTGAGCCGAGATTGCGCCACTGCACTCCAGCCTGGGCGACAGAGCGAGACTCCGTCTCAAAAAAAAGAAAATAAAAAATAAATAGGTTTGGCTGGGCGCAGTTGCCCACACGCCTGTTATCCCAGCACTTTGGGAGGCTGAGGTGGGTGGATCACCAGAGGTCAGGAGATCGAGACCTGCCTGGATAACATGGTGAAACCTGGTCTCTGCTAAAAATACAAAAATTAGCTGGGAGTGGTGGTGGGCACGTGTAATCCCAGCTCCTCGGGTAGCTGAGGGAGGACTGGGATGCTTGAACCCAGGAGGCAGTGGTTGCAGTGAGCTGAGATTGTGCCACTGCACTCCAGCCTGGGAGACAGAGTGAGACTCTGCCTCAAAAAAAAAAAAAGAAAAAGGTTGTGGAGATGTTTGTACAACTCTGTCAATTTACTAAAAATCATTGAATTATATACTTAAACACCTTTTATAATATATAGCTTATACTTGGATAAAAGTTTAAAATGAAAAAAAAGATGGACATGGTTCTATAAATGCTTCAGTGAGAAGATACCTGTAATATGATGTCAAGTTAAAAAGTCAGGCTCCGGCCGGGTGCGGTGGCTCATGCCTGTAATCCCAGCACTTTGGGAGGCCATGGCGGGCAGATCACTTGAGGTCAGGAGTTGGAAACCAGCCTGGCCAACACGGTAAAACACTGTCTCTACTAAAAATACAAAAAAGTTAGCCAGGTGTGCTGGTGGGCACATGTAATCCCAGCTACTTGGGAGGCTGAGGCAGGAGAATTGCTTGAACCCGGGAGGCGGAGGTTGCAGTGAGCTGAGATTGCACCATTGAGCAAAACTCCATCTCCAAAAAAAAAAAAAAAAAAAAGTCAGGTTCCCAGATCAGGTGTGAACCACTGCTCCTGGCCAAAAAATAGACTTTTGTAATGGGATCCTGAGACCAAAATATTTGAGAACCACTGGCCTAAAGGATATGAAATATTATAATCTGCAAACTTGAGCAGAGGCAGAATATAATTCTGCCTTGGGAGCCTCTTTCTTTTGGGGTGGCTGTTACATGATAATGACGGATAGTGAGAATAAATCTCACACTATAGGCCAGGTGCGGTGGCTCACACCTGTAATCCCAGCACTTCGGGAGGCTGAGGCAGGCGGATCACTTGAGGTCAGGAGTTTGAGAACAGCCTGGCCAACATGGTGAAACCCTGCCTCTACTAAAAACACAAAAATTAGCTGGGTGTGGTGGCGGGCACCTGTAGTCCCAGCTACTCGGGAGGCTGAGGCAGGAGAATCACTTGAACCTGGGAGGCAGGGGTTGCAGTGAGCTGAGATCGTGCCACTACACTCCAGCCTGGGTGATGGAGTGAAACTGTGGCCAAAAAAAAAAAAAAAAAAATAGGCCAGGTGCGGTGGCTCACCACAGGTGACTCTCACCTGTAATCCCAGCGCTTTGCAAGGCATAGGCGGGCAGATCACGAGGTCAGGAGATTGAGACCATCCTGGCTACACGGTGAAACCTCATCTCTACTAAAAAATACAAAAAGAATTAGCCAGGCATGGTCGCGGGCGCCTGTAGTCCCAGCTACTTGGGAGGCTGAGGCAGGAGAATGGCGGGAACCCGGGAGGTGGAGCTTGCAGTGAGCCGAGATCGCGCCACTGCACTCCAGCCTGGGTGACAGAGCGAGAATCCATCTCAAAAAAAAAAAAACAAAAACAAACAAACAAAAAAACACACACACACACACAAAAACAAAAACAAACAAAAAAACACACACACAAACCAAAACTGGTTAAGATTCCATTTTTTACTCTTTTTTTCTGCATCGAGTTTTTACATTTAGAATGAATTCAGGTATTATTTGTATAATTGTTTTTTTTTAAGTAAAAAAACAAAGGAAGGGAGGGAGGGAGAATCAGAGCTAGAGACCATGACCCCTAGTCCCTGGCTGTGAGGCCTGCTCACCATAGGGGGTGGTCGGCCCCAGCTCACTGGCCGCGTCTGCCATGTACTGAGCCAGCAGCTCCCCGTTGGTGACCCTTGAGGGGACCTTCCTGTCCAGCTTCTCATACAGGAACTCCTCCACTCGGGCACCTGTGGGGAGACAGCAGCCAAAGCCACAGGGCTCCTTAGTTCAAGCCCAAAAATGAAACAGAAACAGACCCATACCCGGCCCTGCCCACAGGTGCACCTGGCCTGCTGACTTCCAGAATACTCTCTTGCTCATGCCCAACCCTGAGACTGTTGTGATTGACCCAGCACTATACAGAGGAGGAAGCCAGAGCCCGTCCACTTCTCCCTTATTAATATGATTACAGAACATAATACATGCTTGCACAATTCTCTGCTCCTGGCACCCAAAACTTATCTGGCCCCTCAATGAGCCACAGAGCAGATTTACAGGCAGACACACAGCACGACCTGGAGCCACCCTCCTTTCCCCAGAAGTCCTGCAGGTTGCTTCTGCTTGACCTTGGGGGCCTGTCTGGGTGTGCTCCGGGCAGTCCCTTCATCTCTGGGCCTTGCTGACCTCTTGAAAGTGACCAGGTTGGGCCGGACACGGTGGCTCCTGCCTATAATCCCAGCACTTTGGGAGGCCAAGGCGGGTGGATCATTTGAGGTCAGGAGTTCAAGACCAGCCTGGCCAACATGGTGAAACCCCTTCTCTACTAAAACTACAAAAATTAGCTGGGCGTGGTGGCATGTGCCTGTAGTCCCAGCTACTCAGGAAGTGAGGCAGGAGAATTGCTTGAACCCAGGAGGCAAGGGTTGCAGTGAGCCAATATTGCACCATTGCACTCCAGAATGGGCAACAGAGCAAGACTCCATCTCAAAAAAAAAAAAAAAAAAAAAAAAAGAGTGACCAACCAGGTGTGTGTCCTGCCTCTTCTCCCACGTGTGTTTTAGCTTCCAGGCACTTTAACTCTTCTGTGCAAAACTCAGTATTTCCACTGCCCTGGAGTGTCTGGCAGCCCAACACAGAGTCCCCCATTTTCTTTTAACTGTCCCTCTTCAACAGCCTTGAGCCCAAGAGTCTAGCTGAAACCCTGGCTGCAGCCCCGCCCCACCTGTGCCAGAGCAGGGCCAGGTCTCCTACTGTATCCCTGCCCCACGACTGCATGCCTCCCCGGGCCCACCAACACACACTCACTGGGGTTGGGCTGCAGCAGCACCTCTGTCTGCCTCAAGATCTTCTCTGTCCAGTTCTTGGTGCTGTCTGCCCGGGCCAGAAGGTTTTCAAAGTGGGCATCAAGCTCAGTCTTCTCAGCCTGGCCAAATTTCTCCTCCGTGAACTACGCAGAGGGGAAGGCCAAGGAGTGGGGAGGGCTCAGAAGGAGGTAGGGGAGTGGTGGGGAAAGGGAGGACTGCCCCTCCCCACCAGCAGGAACCCAGGCAGGCCCCAGGGTCAAGGAACTGGCCCCGAGGGTGATACTGTGTGACCTGGCAGGGCCTCACTGTTTTCCCCTTTGTGAAACGAGGTGGCTGGGCAAGAGTGTGCGAATCACAGCTTCTTTTGGAAATCCAATGAAAGCTACACTCTCTCCCCACAAAAATGCACATTCATACACAATCTGGCACACAGCTTAGTGCGGTGAGGAACCCTGGGGAGGCCAGCCCTAGGGTCCTTTGAGGCTGACTCTGAAGGAGAGGGCTTGGTAGAAAGTGCTCGGGACAAACGGGGCAGGGAGCAGGGTCTGGGGTTATCAGGGGGCTCCGTGGGCAGCTGGGAGCTGCTAGGGAGAGGGTGCCAGAGGAGGGAGGGGAAGAACCCAGGGTCGGGGTTCAGAAGGACCTGATTTAAGTCTTAGTTCTGCCACTGTCAAGCTGTGTGACTTTGGGCAAGGGGCTCTGCCTCTCTGAACATTGGTTTCCTGAGCTGAAAAAGGAATAACAGCACCTCCCTCATAGGTTATGAGGATGAAAGAGGAAACATGTGGGTTAGACATAAAGGCTGGGTCTGCTAGAGTGCTGCTGCCCCATGTAAGGCACTGGTGCTACGAGCTGATGGGTGCAGAGACGTCTGGGAAGGAAGGGGAATGCAGGGAGGGAGGATGGCCAAACAGTTGGCTTTGGCCACCTAGTAGGGTAGACGGAAACACTGCCAGCCTATCAGAGCCAGCGGCTGGGCACACTCAGGGCCCGGATGTCGCATGGATCCCCATCAAAGCTGGCAGAAGCCGCGGGGGATACCTAGGAACAACCAGAAACTGGTCCAAGTCCTGGCCCCTCTGATCTAAGAGGGCCCTGGAACACGTGTCCATTTTCCAAACAGGGACACCAAGGCCTTCTCCAGCTAAGGGAAAGGGCTTGCCCAAGGTCACAGCCAGGGTGAAGACCTGCAGGAGTAAGATAAGGAACAACAAACACTGCTGGCCAGCCCTGTCCTAAGGGTTTCCTCATGACCTCATCAACCTCTAACACAAGGAGGGCCGTTTCCCATTTCACAGATGCTGGCATTGAGGCTGAGCAAGGGGCAGGGCCATGCAGGAGTTGGTCAGCCATGAATCATCCCTGGCTGCAGTCGGCTGCAGCTGCGGTGGGGGGTGGCAGGCTGGGCGGCCACCAGGAGCTCAGCAGCCATCAATTATGTAGCAGAGCTTGGGTTTCTCCCTGCAGGGCTGGGAGGGCCCAGCTGCCAGGGGTATGGCCTCAGCTCCTGCCTGGGCCAGCTAGCTGCTCCTGGCCTCCTCCTCCCTCCCCCACCCCGGCTGGCTCTGCCTCCTCTTCCTCCTCTCACTCCCCAAAATGAGACGTTCCAGAGCAGAGGCTCAACTTCCTCGGCCCGTTGTGGCTCTGTCACCTCACCCAGTCCTTTGAGTGGGGGGTGGTGTTCACCCCATTTCCCAAATGAGGAAACCAAGGCTCAGAGAGGCAAAGTCTCCCTTCTGGACCTGAGAGCCCCTGCCTGGAGAATGCAGATAACAGGATCTAGCTCATTGACTATTTGGCCAGCACACAGTATGGGGCTGATAAATGTTAGCTAGTATTATTATCACCATCATTAATGAAAAACTTTGGCTGGGTGCAGTGGCTCATGCTTATAATCCCAGCACTTTGGAAGGCCGATGTGGGCAGAAGGATTGAGCCCAGGAGTTCAAGACCAGCCTGGGCAACATAGTGAGACCTCATCTCTACAAAAAAAAAAAAAAAAGGCCAGGCGTGGTGGCTCACGCCTATAATCCCAGCACTTTGGGAGGCCAAGGCAGGCGGATCACGAGGTCAGGAGATTGAGACCATCCTGGCTAGCAAGGTGAAACCCCTTCTCTACTAAAAATACAAAAAATTAGCCGGGCATGGTGGTGGGCGCGTGTAGGCCCAGTAACTCAGGAGGCTGAGGCAGGAGAATGGCGTGAACCCGGGAGGTGGAGCTTGCAGTGAGCCCAGATTGCACCACCACACTCCAGCCTGGGCCACAGAGCGCGACTCAGTCTCAAAAAAAAAAAAAAAATTAGCTGGGCATGGTGGCACCCACCTGTAGTCCCAGCTACTCAAGGGGCTGAGGTGGGAGCCCAGGAGGTGGAGGTTGCAATGAGCCAAGATCATGTCACTGCACTCCAGCCTGGGTGACAGACCCAAGAAACTGCCTTAAAAAAAGAAAGACTTTGGGAGGCCAAGGCAGGCGGATCACGAGGTCAGGAGATCAAGACCATCCTGGCTAACATGGTGAAATCCCATCTCTACTAAAAACACAAAAAATTAGCCGGGCGTGGTGGCAGGCGCCTGTAGTCCCAGCTACTCGGGAGGCTGAGCCAGGAGAATGGCATGAACCTGGGAGGTGGAGCTTGCAGTGAGCCGAGATCGCGCCACTGCACTCCAGCCTGGGTGACAGAGCGAGACTCCGTCTCAAAAAAAAGAAAGAAAGACAGCAAGCAAGCCAGGCATGGTGGCTCATGCCCATAATCCCAGCACTTTGGGAGGCCAAGGCAGGTGAATCACTTGAGGTCAGGAGTTCAAGACCAGCCTGGCTAACATGGTAAAACCCCATCTCTACTAAAAATACAAGAATTAGCATGACGTGGTGGTGGGCACCTGTAATCCCACCTACTCGGGAGGCTGAGGCAGGAGAATTGCTTGAACCAGGGAGGTGGAGGCTGCAGTGAGCTGAGACTGCGCCAGCCTGCATGACAGAGTGACTCCATCTCAAAAAAAAAAAAAAAAGGCCAGGCACGGTGGCTCATGCCTGTAATAGCAGCACTTCGGGAGGCCGAGGCAGGAGGATCACTTGAGCACAGGAGTTTGAGATCAGCCTGGCCAACGTGGTGAAACCCTGTCTCTATTAAGCACATGCACAAAAAAAAATTAGCCAGGAGTGGTGGCAGATGCCTATAATCCCAGTTACTCGGGAGGCTGAGGCAGGAGAATCACTTGAACCCGAAAGGTGGAGGTTGCAGTGAGCCGAGATTGTGCCACTGCATTCCAGCCTGGGTGACAGGATGAGACGCTGTCTCAAAAAAAAAAAAAAAAAAAAAAATAGGAAGAAAGGAGAAAGGGAGGGAGGGAGGGAGGGAGGAAGGCAGGCAGGCAGGCCTCCCTCACATCCCTCCTCAGCTCTCAGGAGCTACCCTGATGGTACCAAGGGCATCACCCTAAATGTGCACCTCAACACCTCCCCTCCTTACCAAGGTTGAGAGCAGCACTCCCCACCCCGCCCTCCCTTGCAGGCCACATCTGCCCAGGTGAGAAGTTCTACCAGGCTTTCCCAAACTAGAGAGCATCCATCCCATGTCTACTGCAGCCTGCCTAGCTCCATGATGACGATGCCGCCACCTCTCTGGATTTTATAAGTATTACTTCTACCACTACTATTACTATTACTGCAATTACTACTAATAGTATTAGTACTATCACTCCTCCTTCCCTCTCCCACCCACACCGGCGTCTTGTCCAAATCTGCCTTAGGTTTTCTTGCCTCGGTGCCCTTATCTGGGCTGCTCCTGCCACTTGGACCAACGTCACAAGCCCCTCCCTACTTTCTGGGCACAGTTCAGGGGCCCTCCATGCAGGAGACCATCCCAGAATGACCCATAGAAAAGGGATCCTGCCCTCTGGATCCTCATCTCAGGGCCAAGGCCTTGTTCCTTGCTGGATCGGGGAGGCTCTTAAAGTTGTTTCTCATACCTGCAGGGATTGGGAGGTTCCTGAGCCCATCACATGTATTGATCATAAAGAACCCCTCTCCCATCCCTCCTGGCTGTCTCCCATCCAGGCCAGCTAGGTCTCAAGCAGAGCCCCTCTGTGGCCTCTCCTGCCAGGTCACATTTCAGGCCTCTCTATCCCCTGGCCTGCCACTCTGCCCCAGTCCTGCCAAGGGGAAGGGGTTTGGTGCTGGAGTCCGAGGCTGCTCCCGGGAAAATGGCAGCAGTGGGGTGGGCGTGCAGAGCAGAGAAAGCCTCTATTTATAAAGCTCTCAGCTCCCTCCCTCCCACCCCGAGGCTGGGGCCTGACTGCTGGCTCCCACTCCAGTAACAGTGACCCTGTGGGGCAGCCCCCACCAAGCGGAGCCACACCTAGGCCCTGCTCTGCCTAGGTCCTGACAGCCCTGGCCAGGTCAGGCAGCAGGGCCCCAGCCCTAGCAGGGAACTGGCAGATCAGGTTCTTCCCAGATGTGGGAGATAGTGTGGTTGCCATACCAACAGCAGAGTGGGTTCCCCCCTCCCAGATGGACTGGGGCCGTCCAATCCGAGGGGCTCTGGGATCCTGGCATCTCCACTAGGGCTGGGGCTGCCCACCAGACTTGGAACACATTAAGCAGTGAATTCTCGCTGAGATGCTAATCCTCAACGGGACACAGCACTTTCTAGTAAACATGACTAACGGGTTGCTGGCTGGGTCTGGGCTCCTGGGGAGGGGAGTGCGGGGGGGCGGGGGATGGGGGGGATGGGGGGATGGGGAGAGAAAACTGTACTCAACAGAAACAACAACGATGACAAGACTACAGGACCTGCTCCCAGAACCCTGGGATGGGCCAGCCCCGGGCCTGCGGAATCCCACTGAATCCCATAAATACGGTGTTACACCAGATTTACAGAAGGGGAGGGCGGGGCTCTGAGAGAAGTGACTTGTCCAAGGTCACATGCTGCACAGGTGCACTATTAACCACGTTGGCACCAATAATGAGCTTGCCTTTGGTGAGCACACATATGCAGAGTCCCACAGAATCCTTGAATCTGTCCTGGGAGGCAGGAATACTGCTCCCATTTTTCAGACTGAGAAACTGAGGCCCAGTGAGGTGAAGGCCCCTCCCCCAAGGTCACAGGAGGGCACATACCCACCCACACCTGACGCTAGGTCTTCCCATGATGTTGAGTTGCCTGTTTCTCTCTGCCCCTAAACGGATAGGACTTCTTCCAATCTCAGCATCGTGGGCCTGGACAGCTTCCCAGCCGGACCCCAGCCCTCTCCCCATCCCCCAGGCCTAGGGACGAAGGAAACAGACCTCCCGTGGAGCAGAAAAGAAACAGCTCCTGGCTTCCAGCCTGACTATCCAAGCGTGTGAAATGGCCATGAGGGACTCATGGCACCAGCCGCCCATTGCACAGGTGCAGAGACTGAGGCTCGGAGAACGGGTTGTGGCGGACGCATGAGTCCCTGGGCCTGGGACTCAGGTCGCTAAATGCCCCGATGGGCGCCAGTCACTGCTGGACAAGGGCAGGGAGGTAGCACCCAGCCGGTGCCTCCTCCCCTCCTCAGCCGGGCAGGCGCCAGGGGAGCAGGGTAACCCAACCGGCCCAAAGGGTGGTCACCGGTGCCTCGCCCCAGGCAGCAGGGCCAAGGCCCGGCTCGGGCCACACGGGCTCTTTCCCTCTTCCGGTCAGCAATGGCTCAGGGGGGCAGAGGTGTGCCCGCGGCGGGGACAGGGGCAGAGGCCCGGGAGGGCTTCCCCGCGTCCCCAGGCGTCTGCCGCAGGGTGCTCCCCGCCCGCCGCACATCCGGGCCCCCGGCGCACGGCGCGACGCCAGGCCTCACCTGCACGGCCCGGGTGAAGAAGATGCCCGCGTCCGACGCCAGCTTCTTCATGTTGAAGTCCATGGCGCGCCCGCACGGCCGCCGCGCACGGCCCGAGCGCAGCCGGCAGCCCCTGGCCCAGCCGCCGCCGCCAACCGCACCCCGCCCACCTGCTGCGGGGCACCAGCCCTCCGCGCGCCCGCCCGCAGCAGCCGCGGAGCCAGCCCGAGCGCGCAGGGCGGGGCGCGGAGGCCGCGGGGCGGAGCTAGAGGTGCGGGGGCGGAGCTGGCGGTGCCGGGGCGGGGCGGGACGGCAGTGGGGCGGAGCTAGAGGGGCGGGGGCCGGGCAGGGGCCGGGCGGGTTGGCGAAAGCCGGGCGGAGTCGGAGGGGGCGGGGCTGGCGGGACAGGGGCGGGGCGAGAGGGCAGTGGGGCGGAGCTAGATGGGCGGGGGTGAGGCCTTGGCGCGGCCAGAGCGGGGGTTAGTCAGGGGAGCAGGTTGTCCCGCTGGGCAGTGCTCGCTGCTGCCCCTATGCGCCTGCCGCCGCCGCTTGGGCCGGCCTCTTTTTTTCCTTTTACTAAAATTATTTTTAAAACTGGAACACATGTGCTCTTAGATGATTGCAGGTGCACACCATAATTACATATTATTTGCCATCTTACCAATGCTTTTCAAAAGTTTTAATTGATAAATATATATTTACGGCCTACAAGGTGATGAAATTGTGGAATGATGAAATCAAGTTAATTGATATATCCATCACCTCACCTACTTTTTTTTGTGGTTAGAACGTTTCAAATGTACTCTTTTAGCAATTTTGAAATATGCAATACTTTTTTTTTTTTGTAGACAGAGTCTTGCTCTGTTGCCCAGGCTGGAGTGCAGTGGCACGATCTCGGCTCACTGCAGCCTCCACCTCCCGGGCTCAAGTGATTCTCCTGCTTCATTCAGCCTCCCGAGTAGCTGGGACTACAGGCGCCCACCAACATGCCCCGCTAATTTTTTGTACTTTAGGAGAGACGAGGTTTTGCCATATTGCCCAGGGTGGTCTTGAACTCCTGATCTCAGGCAATCTGCCTGCCTCAGTCTCCCAGTCACTAAGTGACTATAGTCACCAATATGTGCAATAGATCTCTAAAATGGGCCTCTCTTGCTTTCTCCTCCCGCCACCCAGGCCTGCTGCCTCTCCCCTATTTGTGCCTCTTCATCTCCGCTCTTTATTCGCACCCCGTCCCTCCTGTTCCTATTTCTTCCACTCTGTTTCCCTTGGGTTTCCTCCCGTTACTCCTCCTCTCTGACCTCCTCTCTTCTGCCCTGACCTTGGTGACTGAGCCGGAGTCAGGCTTGGGACTTGCCCTCCGCTGCTGTAACAGCTGTTTGTCAGCCTGGGAGGCCTTGTGGCTTCCCCAAATTGGAGGAGGGTTGGGGTGGTGGTCACGGGAAGGGAGGGGGTCCTGGGGCTGGGGCCTGGAGCACCCTGTGTGGTGAGAGGAGGAGGTCAAAGGTTGGGTCATTGTCAGGGTGGAGAGAATGAGCTGCCCTGGGAGCACAGATGTGTGATAACCTTGAAACCAGCTCCTCACAGCCCCAGGCAAGGAGATGACCTACAGGTACTCCTGCCCCCAGATGCCTTCCCTCAGTGCTCAGATGGAGGCTTTGTACTGGTCTTCACCTCTCCTTGCTGTCTAGCTCTAGGTTTCATCTTTTTTTTTTTTTTTTTCTTTTTGAGATGGAGTCTCGCTCTTTCACTCAGGCTGGAATGCAGTGGCACCATCTCGGCTCACTGCAGCCACTGCCTCCCGGGGTCTAAGCGATTCTCCTGCCTCACCCTCCAGAGTAGCTGGGATTACGGGCGTGTGCCACCACGCCCGGCTAATTTTTATATTTTTAATAGAGACAGGGTTTCACCATGTTGGTCAGGCTGATCTTGAACTCCTAACCTCGTGATCCACCTGCCTCTGCCTCTCAAAGTGCTAGGATTACAGGTGTGAGCCACCGTGCCCGGCCTAGGTTTCACCTTTGAACCCAGTGGAGAGCTCTGTTCCTGAGCTGTATACCCTCTTCTCTCTGGCTTTGTTCATCTTTCTATACTTACCCCAGTTTCTATCACCTATCCCAGCATGGCTCTGCAGGGTGAGCCTCAAGTCACCTGGGGGCTTGTTCAAAATCCAGACCCTGGTCCCTCTCCCAGCCCTGGTTCTGGGTCAACAAGTCAATGGCTCTAACATTAAATCACCTGGGAGCTTTCAAAACTCCACCTACCTGGGCCCTCCTGTCATGTCCTTGGGCCAGTATGTATATGTTGCCTTCATCAACTTTCATGTCATTCACGCATCTGCAATCCTTCAACTCTGTTTCTCTGTGTTTTTGTTTCTGTGTTCACTATGTGTTTGTTTCTATTTGTCTGTATTGATCATGGACTTATTTACTATTATCTGTTTATAGCTGACTATATCATTCATTTAGCCAGTGTTAACTTAAAAAAAATCTAGCTAGGCGTGGTGGCTCACACATGTAACCCCAGCAGTTTGGGAGGCCAAGGCAGGCGGATCACCTGAGGTCGGGAGTTCAAGACCAGCTGACCAAGATGGAGAAACTCCGTCTCTACTAAAAATACAAAATTAGCCAAGCGTGGTGGCGCATGCCTGTAATCCCAGCTACTTGGGAGGCTGAGGCAGGAGAATCGCTTGAACCTGGGAGGCAGAGGTTGCGGTGAGCCGAGATAGCGCCATTGCACTCCAGCCTGGGCAATGAGAGCGAAACTCTGTCTCAAAAAAAAAAAACATCAAGATGTAGGCCAGGCGCAGTGGCAAACGCCTGTAATCCCAGCACTTTGGGAGGCCGAGGCAGGCGGATCACCTGAACTCAGGAGTTCGAGACCAGCCTGGACAACATGGTGAAACCCCATCTCTACTAAAAATACCAAAAATTAGCCGGGCGTAGTGATGTGGGCCTGTAGTTCCAGCTACTAGGGAGGCTGAGGCAGGAGAGTAGCTTGGACCTGGGAGGCAGAGGTTGCAGTGAGCCAAGGTCACGCCATTGCACTCTAGCCTGGGCAACAGGAATGAAACTCCGGCCAGGCACGGTGGCCCATAAGTGTAATCCCAGCACTTTGGGAGGCCAAAGTGGGTGGATCACGAGGTCAGGAGTTCAAGACCAGCCTGGCCAAGATGGTGAAACTCCTTCTCTACTAAAAATCCAAAAATTAGCCAGGCGAGGTGGTGTGTATCTGTAGTCCCAGCTACAAGGGAGGCTGAGGCAGGAGAATAGCTTGAATCCAGGAGGCAGAGGTTGCAGTGAGCCGAGATCACGCCACTGCACTCCAGCCTAGGCTACAGAGTGAGACTCCTCCTCAAAAAAAGGAAAAAAAAAAGCGAAACTCAATCTCAAAAAAAAAAAAAAAAAAAATCAAGATGTATACATTTAGAGAAGGAAAGATTTTATTTCTTATAAAAGGGTACAGACTGCAAGGTGACCATCCTACAAACTGGGAAGCATGCCTCTGACAGAGGCAAGAGGCAGAGAAATACTAGGCAGACAGGGGCGGGTGCCTGGCAAAACCCTACCTTCCAGCTGAAAAGCCTGAATCCTGTGGCCCAAAGTGAGAACGGCTATCCGTTTGCCTACTCCCTCCTGATTGGTTCTTTCTGAATAGTGCCTTTTTACCAATCAAATGTTGCCTTTTCCAAAACTACCTACAGCCCACCCCACCTCCCATCCTGTACCTATAAAGACCCCCCAGACCCCAGACTCGGTAAGGAGAGAGAAGTGGCTTGACTGGAGAGAGGCGACTTTACTTCAGAGTGAAGAAGCTGGACTTCAGAGGAGAAATGGCTTAACTTCAGGGAGATGGCTTGACTACAGGGAGGAGCCATCCGGAGCGGCCAGGCTTCGGGGGAAGAGTCCCTGCCCGTCCCATCTCCTCTCCAGTTCACCTCTCTGCTGAGAGTCATTTCTACTGCTTAATAAAATTCTCACCGGGCGTGGTGGCTCACACCTTTAATCCCAGCACTTTGGGAGGCCGAGGCGGGCAGATCACGAGGTCAGGAGATGGCGACCATCCTGGCTAACACAGTGAAACCCCGTCTCAACTAAAAATACAAAAATTTAGCTGGGCGTGGTGGTGGTGGGCACCTGTATTCCCAGCTACTTGGGAGGCTGAGGCAGGAGAATCACTTGAACCTAGGAGGCAGAGGTTGCAGTGAGCCAAGATCGGGCCACTGCACTCCAGCCTGGGCGACAGAGCAAGACTCTGTCTCAAAATAAATAAATAAAATAAAATAAAATAAAATAAAATAAAATTCTCCTCCTTCACTATCCTTCAAGTGTCCAGGCAACTTCATTCTTCTTGGACACTAGATGAGAGCTCGGGACCCACCAAGTGCGGGTACCCGAAAAAGGTTGTCATACTGGCCCTCTGCCCTCACTGGCAGGAGCAGCCACCCCACGTGGCAAAGCAAGGAGCCTACCGAGCTGATAACACACTGCTGTCACTGCTGTCCATGGACAGCAGAGCTAAGAGAGCACTGTAACATGTCCTCTGGGGCTTCAGGGTTTGCAGGCACCTCGACCTGGGCACCCCCATGGGGCCTGCATGGAGCCTCCTTCTGCCCACGCCCAGAGCAGCCAGCCGGATCCTGCACTTGCTCGCCCACACGCTCCCTCCCGCAAGGGGTTGAGCATGGCGGGCCGACATAGACAGGGCACCCCCATTGCAAGTCCAAAAAAGAAGTCAAGAAAAATCCTGCATCGCCTCCAGGAAGGAGGAGGACTTGTGGTAGGAGCTTTGTGCTGAATAGGTTGACTAAACATACATATTCAACAGGTTACAGGAGGTGCTACGAATATTCATCAAGGTGGTCCCATGTTCACTTTGCGGTGAATTAGGCCCTATATGTCAAGAGGATTTTTTAGGGACATGAAGGCACACAACTGGCAATCTCTGCAAACTGGCCAGAACCGGTCCATGGCCAGTGGTCCTCTTCTTTTTTTTTTTTTTTTTTTTTTGAGACAGGGTCTCACTCTGTCACCCAGCTGGAGTGCAATGGTACAATCATGGCTCACTGCAGCCTCAACCTCCTGGGCCCAAGCGATTGATTATCCTGCCTCAGCCTCCCAAGGAACTGGGACCACAAGTTATAGAGATGGCGTTTTGCTGTGTATTGACCAGGCCAATCTCCAACTCCTGGATTCCAGTGATCTTCCTGCCTCAGCCTCCCAAAGTGTTGGGGTTACAACCATTAGCTACCGCACCCAGCTGTTGGTCTCATCAGAAGAGTAACTGAAATTAGTCTTTTGTCCAATGAAAGCTATAGTTAGGCTGGTAGAACAGGAGTTCGGTTAGCGTCTGGGAGCTGAAGGAGCTGCAGTTGTTTGAGTGTTGCTTATCTCGAGGCCAATGCTTGTTTTTATTTATTTATTTATGTATTTATGTATTTATTTATTTAATACATCCTTCATTGGAAGCCAGTGCTTATTTGGCTGCTAGAGAAAAAAAAAAAAACACCTTTTGCCAGTTAGAGGACAGTTATTTTATTTCATTTTATTTATTTTTTTGAGATGGAGTCTCACTCTGACACCAGGCTGGAGTGCAGTGGCACATTCTCGGCTCACTGCAACCTCCGCCTCCCGGGTTCAAGCGATTCTCCTGCCTCAGCCTCCAGCGTAGCTGGGATTACCGGCACCTGCCACCATGCCCAGCTAATTTTTTGTATTTTTAGTAGAGACAGGGTTTCTCCATGTTGGTCAGGCTGGTCTCCAACTCCCAACCTCAGGTGATCCGCCCACCTTAGCCTCCCAAAGTGCTGGGATTACAGGCATGAGCCACCGCACCTGGCCCTTGGCGCCCCCCCACCTTTTTTTTTTTTGAGACGGAGTTTCACTCTTGTTGTCCAGGCTGGTGTGCAATGGCATGACGATCTTGGCTCACTGCAACCTCTACCTCCTGAGTTCAAGCGATTCTCCTGCCTCAGCCTCCCAAGTATCTGGAGGCAGGTACCACCACCCCCGGCCAATTTTATATTCCAAAGTCACCACAGTACTTACAGCACCCTCAGCCTGGGTGTCTAAGCTTATCATCCCACGCGCCTCCTCCCCTGTGCTAGACAACCCCACTAATGACTCTGGCCTGTGCACTCATTCCACCTGGACCCAAACAACGTCCCCAACTCCCTTTAGCCCCTCTGCCCAGTCTCCTATTCACCCCATGCCAGACCCCTCACCAGTCCCACCATGCCAGGCACTGGGCATCCCCTGTTTGGACTCCCCTCGCCTCCCCTCCACTCCCTTGCCTTCCCCTTCCCTACCCTCCCCGCGGAGTCTCGGAATGCACTGGCGCCATCTCGGCTCACTGCAACCTCCGCCTCTGGGTTCAAGAGATGATTCTCCTGCCGGGCGTGGTGGCTCACGCCTGTAATCCCAGCACTTTGGGAGGCCGAGGCGGGCGGATCACGAGGTCAGGAGATCGAGACCATCCTGGCTAACATGGTGAAACCCCGTTTCTACTAAAAATACAAAAAATTAGCTGGGCGAGGTGGCAGGCGCCTGTAGTCCCAGCTACGCAGGAGGCTGAGGCAGGAGAATGGCGTGAACCCC